>NC_090939.1:787920065-788223095 GCF_040938575.1 Ambystoma mexicanum
GCGGTACACACAAAGATCAGAAGCACCGGACAGGATGACAGCAATTCCTTTAAGTGAGTTAGGGGAGGCGGCACTTACTCTGCAACATGGAGCACCAAGCCACGTGACTGCCATAGGATGCTGAACGTGCAGCTGTGAAATGCAATGCTGTCAAGCCGCTTAATCGTTTAGTACAGTGTGACTATGGTAACCTCCATGGCAACCTCCAGCACAAAGCGAAAGGGTGAGATAGAGACAGAGAAACTGGTGGCACATGCACCCGCTGAGGTAGAGACAGAGTCCGGGATCGGGCAGAGGCAGACAGACTTGGTACCATGACAATAGGAAGCAGCATGCCACACTTACAAAATACTGCCGTGTCCAGAGAATCCCTATGGGTATTTGTATTCCACTATGCCCAACACTATGCAAGGAGAACAACGATTTTGTGAGAAAATGGGAGAATATATTAAACAAATGTTCTCTTGGTCATAATCTCCTAACTATTCAGGAACTTTTCACCCAACTAAATCTGATTTCTAACGCGATAGAGGAGATAAAGACAGAACTTGCATCTACTTTAGGACAAGAACAGATTACAAGCTTACTCCATCCCCCCAAAGGTACCTACATATGATTTGCCTCCATGTCAGGACTTGCTTGTAAATATGGCATGGATATGATGGCCAGGGTGGTGAACCCAGATTATAGAGGGGACATCAAGGTATTGCTACAGAATAATATCAAACACTCCTAGCACATTAAGCTGGGGGAAAAGTTTGCACAGGGTATCATTGAGAGTGTCTTATTCTCCAAGGTTATAGAAGATTCTGAGACCAATGCTACGGGGAGAGGAACCAAAGGTTTTGGGAAAGCTGACCACGAACCTGAAATGATCCATGAGACCTTAAAACCTACCTCTAATGAAGAGGTACCCAAGATCATCCCTGATGAGGCCTTCACACAACATAATGATGCCATTTTAGCATAGATGTTCCTCAAAACCACTTCTGATGGAGAAGGGAAAAAACAAGGGTCTAATTTATTTCATGAGGCAGCGGTTGCTGTACCAGGGAGAATCCAGTGCAGAAGGAACCACTCTTTCTCAAATATTTGTACCTAAAAGCCACCCAAGGATGGTATTAGAAATTGCCCATGCATATCTTACAGCAGGATATCTGTGGACCGCTACAACTCAAGGGTAAGTTCTAAGCAGTTTCTACTGGCCAGGAGTGTACACAGACATTAACACATTTCTATTAATGTGCACACTGTGTCAGAAGACTGCCCCACACAACCCTCTACCAACTCCCTTGCAGCCCCTCCCAATTATTTATGTCCTGGTCTCTGGCATTGGGATGGATATGTTAGGACCCTAGGAACCTTCAAAATGATATATTATATCATATTCAAATATATATTGATAATATTGGATATGCCAAACAATATCCCGAGGCCTTCCCCATGCAAAATAATACCTTGCAACTGATACTTAAAGAGATTCTAATGGATGAAGGGGCAACATTCACGTGCCAGATCATGGCTATGGTTAAACAAGTCCACCAGATCAAATCCCTCAGAAGGTCCGTACATAATTCTCATACAGATGGTCTAGAGGAGAACTTTAACAAAACACTAAAAAGCATCCTTAAGAATTTGGTTGAAGCCGATGCAGAGAATTGGGATATGATGGTACCCTGGGTCCTGCTTGCATTTAAAAATCCTCTCCAAGCCTGGTTTTTCACTAACTGAACTTCTTTATGGGCTAGAAAGTCAGCTTTTGAAAGAGTGAAGGGAATATCCTGCTGAAACCACATCTGTAGTAATGTCTAGTCTTTTGTCTGAAGAAATAGATGCAGTCATTACCCGCTGATCTTCCTCTGTCTCAAAAACAAGATATCCAAGACCTTTAACCCATTTCCTGGATGTCTTCAGCTGTCAACCCGGTAAAGTAAAGGGAGTTTTCCATTACATCTGCACTCCCCCATATAAAGTCATCCATTTAAAACCATACCGGATTCCAGAGTCATGCAAAGAAATAGTTCTACAGGAGGTGGAGAAGATGTTGGCTACAGATATAATAGAACCTTCCCAAAGTCCTTGGTCCTCGCCAAAATTCCTGGTGGCAAATCCTGATCAATAGTGGAGGTCTTTTGTAGATTTTCTGAAACTGAATGCTGCTTCCCAGTTCGACAATTATCCGATGCCTATAATTGATGACCTCATTGATCGACTGGGCTCTGCACTATACCTCTCCACAACTGATCTGACCAAGGGCTATTGGCAGGTCCTGTAACACCCACAGGACAAAGAGAAAATAGACTTCACCACACTTATGGGACTATTTCACTTCACTATTTCACTTTAAAGTCCTACCATTTGGACTTTATGGTGTCGCTGCTACGTTCCAAAGACGAATGGGTCAAGTCTTATGTCCATATTCCAGTTTTTGCAGTCCTTAGCTGAATGACATTTTAATCCACATTAAGACTTGGAGGGTACACATATTCCACCTTCATGAAATCACACGAGCCCTGAGAGGAGTGGGTGTTATAGCCAAACTCTAAGAAATACCATCTAGCCCAATCGACTGTTAAAAATCTGGGTTTCTTTGTTGGAAATGTGTTTGTCCAACCCCAAACTGAAAAGGTTAGGGCTGGACAATGGGCCCCCACTCCGAAAACAAAAATGGAATCAAGAGCTTTCTTAGGCCTGTTGGGTTAGAACAGGAGGTTTATCCCTAACTAATCAACCGTTACCTCCTGTCTGACAGACTAAAGAACGTAGAACCTCAAACATTAAAATAGCAATAAGAAGATCAGATATGCCTTGATACCCTAAAATCAATCCTTGGTAGCAAACCCATGTTAAAAGTGGTACATTTTAACAAGGAGATTATCCACCAAACAGACACTTCTAAAGTTGGGTTACGGGCAGTGTTGTCGCAGGAATACGATGGTTTGGATCATCCTGTGATTTAGATCAGCTGGACACTCTTTCTAAGAGAGAGAAACAGTGCCACCATCGAGTTGGAAGCATTAGCTATGAAGTGGACCATATTTATTTTTTATTTTTTTTTAATGTTTATTTGTATTTGCTTTAACAAGAAACCTTTACAAAAAAACAGACTCAACCCTCATTAGCAAATATGCATCAAGTACAACAATATATAAATCAAAATCAATAGTAACATCACACAGTAGTTGAAAAACATCATCAACCCAAGAGTACTTAATAATGGGTTTTTAAAAAAATTATATTTGTTTTAAAAGACCTCATTATGAGTCTGGCAGTAGCCGTGAAGGGAACACCGGCACGGCTGCCGCATGAGTCATTTTTTTGGGTGCCCGACAATGGGGATTTACCGGGATATTACAGCCACGGCAGCGGCAGTAATTGCCCATTGACGGGTGCCGGAAAAAATAACCCCCTATTCCCATTGAGTTTCATAGGACTCAATGGGAATGGGGAGGACGGAGGCACCGGCACCATAAATAACGGTGCCGGTGCATCCGTCAAGGTCTGTGAGAGGTTGCTGTTCCACCCACCAGGTCAGACCTGGCAGCCGGGAAGGCACCCGCTCGCACACCTCCTAGTTTGACGGTCCGGTAACAATGGTGCCGGTAGCTTACCGGAACGGCAAACTTGTGATGAAGCCCAAAGAGAACAACAGTGGGCCATAGGTTATCTGAACTATGACCTTATGGGTAGGACAATCAGATTAATGATGGACCATTCTCCTCTCAAGTGGCTAAGTCTCTGAAATCATACAAACCCAAGAATAATTATCTGGTTCCTCAACTCCAACTGTATTGTTTCAGTGCAGAACATCGTAAGGGGAAGGAACAAGGGATCAGGGATTTCCTCTCACTAATTCCATAGGAGGTGAGGAAGCAGCAGCATTAGGCGAAGGGGAAGTGTTGAATCCCCAGATGTGTCACTTCTCTCCTAGGGGGAGCCTCATCCCATGAGGCCAGGGCGGTGAGGCCGTTACCCGATAGTCCCACTGGGGGTGGTGCTCATCGGATGGATCTCATGGGGAGAGAAACCCACAATGGGACTTGTGATGACCCGGGGAGAAAGTGCTATTCCTAATACACACACACCTCCTTCTCACAGCCTTCCATAGAGTATCCACTCCTATGTATGTTTGTAAAATGAGTGAAAACCATGTTACTGGGACGAGGAAGAGTAGAGTTGACTCCAGTGAATGCTCATTACAATATACTGAGACAAGGATGAGGCACAGAGCCTGCATGAATCATCATCAGAATTGGATTGAACGTTCTAGCTTTCAAATGCCCAGTGGCTTAAAGATGGAGGAAGGACTGACACAGTTGTCAGACACTCCTTGGATGCGCCATGAGCGAAGCACCCATGCCGCAAACAAAGATGCTGAAGTTGCTGACTGGGATGCACTCAGAGGAACTACGGCATCTCTCTCTGGTATGCCGTGCACCGGCAGACCGAGAACAGAAGAAGAAGAAAGCCCCTGCGAGACATCTTGCTGAACCCAAAAGTCGAGCAGAGATGTGGAGCCCGGCTCCAGTGAGCAGCAGCAGAGCCACAGGAGGCAGCACGGGTACCGAAAAGAAAGACAGGAATACATTAGAAGTGTCTGTGAAGACTGGGACCAACTCAGTGAGCAGAGAGCTCCTATTGAAGGTATGGAGGCTGCCCAGGTCCATAGAGGAATAAGAGAAGCCATTGTGAGTGGGTCTTGGACCGTTTAATGCAAGCATAAGACAGATTAAGCAAAGAGAAACCATTCTGAGAGGGTCTGGAACCCCAAAGACAAACATAAGAAAGTTTGGAAAAAAAGTAACATGCCCGGCCAGAGTGTGAGCAGGGTATAGTAAGAAAGATACAGAGTAAAAGATACTGGGTTGAGGGCACCCAAATTAAATAGGAAGAGTGACTCCATTGTGCATTGACTTTGATACTTCGCAGGGGAGTATACGAGGTCGGTCCAGCTGGGCCATTGAAGAGTCTCACAAAGAAGAAAGCCTGAAAAAGGCCAGGGGAAGGGAGACATTCCCCTGTGTGAGTTGCTAAAGCATCAGAAAAGCCAGGGGAAGGTAGCCATCCCCCCTGGCATTGTAAACATTGTGAGATGCCTGAGGAAGACCAAGGGAAGGGAGTCATTCCTGTGGCATTGTGTCAAGCCTGGGAAAGGCCAAGGTAAAGGAGTCATTCCTTGGCATTGTGAAAGAGACTGAAAAAAGCCTGGGAAGGGAGTCATTCCCAACATACATGAATTGTGATAAAATTCTGAGCGAGACCAGGGGAAGAAAGCCATACCCCCTCATGTTGTGTACTGTGAAACCAAGTAGAAGAAACCCTGGGGAAGTGAATCATTCCCCTGGCACAGCAAAATAATTGAGAACAAGATGACTGGAGAAGGAGGGCATTCTCCAGGAACCCAATAGTGAGTAACAGAATGGGCAATAAGAAAAAATGTTTGAGTTGGAACTTTTGAGTTTGAACTGAGAACTTTACAGCACCTCAAGCTGGAACCAGATGCTATATCCTGGAAAGGAACTGAGACCTGGAATCATTCTCTCAGGCCCAGTTCCCACCTGCCATTTGGAACTATAATGCAGTGCCCAGAGGAAATGAGACATTCTTCTGCACCAAAAAGACCAAGGGCCTCATTACGAGTATGGAGGTAGCCATGCCCTTAATAGGGGCATGGCTGCCTCTATACCGGTTTCCAGTACCAGGTTCCTCCAATGAGGACTTACCAGGCTATTTGAACCATGGAGGACCTGGTAAGTCCTTATTGGAAAAACCCATCCCCATTCCCATTTGAGCCCCCATAGGGCTCAATGGGAATGGGGAGGGAGCTAATAACGGGCCCATTAATAACAGGCCCGTTATTAGCTCTTTGGTCCCCTCGCGGGACCCGGAAAGGATGTCTGGTTTTACCAGACATCTGTTCTGGGTCCCGCTAGGGGACCTCGTAATCAAGCATGCCGTAATGAACGGTGCCGGTCCCGTACCGGCAGCCTTCATTAGGGGAGCACCATGGCCGTAATGAGGCCCCAAGTATCTGATTAGTTTATGTAATAGTGTAAGGGATATGTTATGTTATGTTATGTTAGTGGAATTTGTAGAGTGCACGCCAGCCCGAAGGCATCATGGCGCTGGAGACACCAGGACAGTTTAGTACCAGCAGGAGGGTGAATTTTAAAATAGTGGGGTTTTCAGTTTCCGCCGAAAGGCAGGTGATTGACCACCCTCTGTAGATCAATGGGGAGTTCATTCCAGGTTCTGGCTGCAATGGTGGAGAAGGCGCGACCACCCAGGTGGGTGCACCTAAACCACAGGACAGCAATCAGGAGGGCAGAGTGGGAGCGAAGAGCCCAGACCGGGACATATTGTACACATTTTGCTTGCAGATACTCTGCTCCAGTGCCCTAGAATGCTAGATGAACCATACACATAGATTTACATTTCTTACAGGCTGACACAGGGAGCCAATGGAGTTGTCTCACCAGAGAAAACATGTGTGCACTAAATGGCTGGCGTAGAACAGATCTTGACGTTGCAGCCACCTGAGTAGGTACAAGGGCTGGCCTAAGTAGAGAGAATTTCAGAAGTCAACTCCACTCAGGATCAGGGCAGCCACGACAGGCGCCTGAGAAGCAGTAGGGATGCATGGAAGACCTTTCCTTAAAATCCAAAGTTTGAAATGGCCGGTCTTACAGACTGCGGCCACCTGATCTTCCGTCATCAGGGAGGTGGAGATTTTTTTTCCTAGATTTCTTACTGACAAAACAGGAATGGGAAGAGGGCCCAAGAAAGTGGGCCAGAAATCGTTTGTCGAATACAGGTGGGGGGTGGTGGTACCCACAACCAGGACCTTGGTCTTGCTGGCATTAAGTTTTAGCCAGTTTGAGGTCATCCAGCCACCAAGCTCCTCCAGACACTTCCTCAGGCAGGCAGCTGTGTCAACCCGAGAAAGATCCAGACGCACCAGGATCTGGGTGTCGTCCACATAGGAATAGAAGCGGAATCCATGAGCCTGCAAAATAATCAACAAGAGTCTAATGTAGACATTAAACAAGATAGGGGATAATGCAGAGCCCAGGGGGACCCCGCATAGGATAGGAATTTGGGCTGAATGAAAAGGAAGAAGAGATATCGATTGGGACCAGTCCGCCAGGAAGGTGGAAAACCAATTAAACACTTGGCCAGACAAGCCGGCAGCGGATAACTGGGAGATCAGGGTAGGATGATCGACAGTGTCAAAAGCCGCCGATGGGTCTAATAACAGGATGGCTCAGACACCGCCCTGATCTACCAAACTGACAATTGAGGTCATCCAATACAGAGTTCAGAACAGAGTTCGAAAGCCAGAGTGCAACTCGTCAAAGTATTGGGAAGACTCAAGAAAATTAGATAGGAGAGGGGATACCAGAGCTTCCAAGATCTTCATACGAACGGCAACAAAGAGATAGGCCAATAGTTGGCAGGTACCTCCGGGTCTGATGAAGGTTTCCTGGGCAAAGGAATGACCAACGCGTGTTTGAGGAGAAGTAGAGAAGGAAAGATTTACAGCAGAGGTCATATGATGATTAGGTCACCAGAGGTTTCCTTCATAAGAACCAGGGGTATTGGATCTGTGGGGGAGGCAGATTTTAGTTGCTGAATAGCTTGAGAAATATCAGACTGAGAGAAGACAGGAAAGGTGGACCAAGAAGCAGTAGCAGGAGGGGGTTCAACCAGGGTCCTATTTGGAGTCTGAGTCCTTCCTTTCTCATTTATAGTATCTCTAATAGCTGCTATTTTGTCCACAAAAAAACGAGGAAAGGGAGTCACATGATGCTTGGGAGGATGGCAACGAGGGGCGACTTGATATTGGGGTCAAGAGAGATTGAACGTAGTTAAATAGAGCTTTGGGTTTGTCAAGTACCTCATGCACCGTATGACTAAAATAGGCTTTCTTAGCATTTGTGATGGCTGTATGATATGTGGCATGAATATTTTGAAAGCGATTTTTTGCTTCTCGCAAATATGAGGCATGCCATTTCCTCTCAGTTTGTCTACATTGGAATTTGAGAGCTCGAAGTTCCGTGGTAAACCAGGGTTCAGAGGGACGGCATCTTTGTTTTGATAGCATCAAAGGAGCCAATAGGTCAGCCGTCGCTATACATGCCTCTTCTAAAATGAACAAGGAGCACTTGTCAGCTTGTCCGTAGTGATCTAACAACAAAATGATTGCTGATTCCTCGCCAACTACGTTTTAGCAGGTTTAGGACAAGGAGAAGGTCTTATTAAACCATGCAAAGGGGACGAGGAAATGATCTGACCACACCACAGGACTAGGTGGGGTGATATTGATGGGGCTAACTGGGGCAAAGATTAGGTCTAGGACATTTCCATGTGCATGGGTATGGTATATAACCCTCTGAGGACGGCCTAAGTCCAGCATAGTGGCCATAAATATAATTATTTGTCCTGCAGAGGCAGAAGTCTGTCACAAGCTAAAATCACCAATGACTATCAGCTCAGGGTAAAGGCTCAGAAGATCAAGTACCCAATCAGGGAACCCAGTGCAAAAAACCACTGTCTATGCCAGGTGGTCGATAAACCAACAGAACCGAGTGTCATTTGGGGATATTGTAATGCGCAACAGGATGCACTTAAAGGAGTGATTAGGTGCAGTGCATAGCACCTTGTATTTAGATTTGTAGATCAAGTCCACACCACCACCAGGATCAGAGGATACCCAGTCTAGATGTGCGATGGTATAGTAGGCATGAACCAGGGCAGACTGGATGAGTCTCTCAGCCAAGTTTCAGTGATCGCCGCACCCGATACACCCGTCCACTGCGCGTGCAAGTTGCTCAGCACATAAATGCCGTGAACTGCTTGGAGTGAGGATTGGAACCGCCTGCTCATGGTGAACGAAAGAGGACTGTCCGGAATGAACATCCGTAAAGTAGAAAACCAAACAAATTTCAGGTTTCACAATTAGAATATGCAGTCTGGAACGGTCAACAGTAGTGTGCCTATCACATAGATAGTAAAGATAAAATCACAGTAAAAACAGTATCTAACACAATTTTAAAATGAGTATTAAACTGACAGGCTATCTCTGCAAGAGAGGCATTAAAATGATGCTCTCAAAGGGGTAGGCCTCACCTGTACTGGCAGCATGGGTGAGTTCCTCAGCACGTAAATGCCGGGAACCGCTCTGAGTGAGGCTATGAACCGCCCACTCAAGGTGAAAGAAAGAGGACTGTTCGGAACGAATGTCTGTAAAGTAAAAAACTGAACAAATTTCTGGTTTCACAATTAGAATATGCAGTGTAGAACAGTCAACAGTAGTGTGCCTATCCAGGGGTAGTATGGATAAAATCACAGTAAGAATAGTATGTAACAAAATTTTAAAACAAGTTTTAAACTGACAGGCTATCTCTGGAAGAGAGGCTTTAAAATGGTGCTCCCAAATGGGAAGACCTCACCTCTAATGGTAGCACGGGCGATTTCCTCGGCATGTAATTGCCCGGAACCCCTCAGAGTGAGGCTAGGAACTGCCCACTCAAGGTGAAAGAAAGAGGACTGTTCAGAACAAATATCCGTAAAGTAGAAAACCGAATGAATTTCGGGTTTCACAGTTAGAATATGCAGTGTGGAACGGTCAACAGTAGTGTGTCTATCACATAGGTAGTATGGATAAAATCACAGTAAGAACAGTATGTAACACATTTTTAAATGTGACAGGCTATCTCTTGCAGAGATGCTTTAAAATGGTGCTCCCAAAGTGAAAGACCTCACCTCTACTCTCCTCTACAAGGATAGAAGTAGGCATTTCGACACCCAACGGTGAACTCGTTTTCATTTACTTGGGCATTCTGACATATTCCTTAGTTCTTTATTTGAGGCAAGGAAACCCCTGTAAGAGTTAGGGAGAGAAAGGTGTCTCCTTAATTTGTGAACAAAATAAAAGTCTGTGCCAACAATCAGACCACCTATGTGTTAGTCTACTGCTTCTACACAATTACACAGTACAGAGGGAACCAATAAAGTATGCATACATGAAAGACCACAAAATTAGGCTTAGTACATAGAAATGGAAATAGCCAGTCACAAGGCCAAAGAACAGTATTTATTACAGTCCAGACTGGGGTCTCAGAACCCCAAGATGCATAAGTACAGACTCCGTGGCAGGAGAGAGTCCTGAGTAGCCAGAGCGTCAAACATATATACATTCAGGAATCACATATGATACACTTGTCCAGCCTCTTCATGTGAGAGAGTCCATAGGGTTCATGAACTTTCCACATAGATGTTATTACTGAGACAATGTTTGTGCATACTTCCCCATCCTCATATTGACAATTTGCTGTCTGGGAGCCTGGAAAAGCAGTGCCTGGGGGCTTATCACTTTCCATGGTACAAGGTAACATTTGCTATATACTTTATCTATGTTGCTCTTGAAGCATAAGGTCAGTCTGCTCTAAAGCTTGGAAAACAGTATTTTCTCTCCAGAGGAGCATGTTGCAGCTGCACATTTATTACAATTAATGGTTCAATGGAGAAACATGGTTGAGTCAGGCGGGCACCTAACTTACAGATTAGCTATGCATCTGCAAGGACTTCAAGGTTTTACAGTGTAAGACAAACAACACGCTCAGCAGAATGTGCTTTCCTGTCTCGCAAATATCAGTAAGTTCATGCCACAGTCTTCCACCACGTTTAGAGTGAGAAAGGCAAAATAAGCAAGGAACTGAACTGAACATCCAAGATGGCGAATAAAACAAAATGGCAACGTAGCCACCATTATTGTGGCAATAGATTTGTAGCGTGATGCGAATGTGCTTAGGCCAATATGCATACCTATATGAGACTAAATTAAATATATTTTCAAAGACAGGCCAATTCCCCTCCCTTATTGGTCCTTTCCTTTACAGCCCACCGCAGGGTACACCAACCCTTGGTTTTTGCTCCCCAACTGAGGACAAAAAGGGAACACCAGGGGAACACAGGGAAGCCACCTGAGACTCTTAATTATGGAAATAGAAAATAAGGCTTGCAAAGAATTAGTGGCAGCATTAAAGAAGGCAGAAGAGAAGCTAGCAAATGTGACTCAGTGACACAGGGAGGGGCAGTTGTAGGCACAGATCAATGGATGGCGGGACAGATTATCTTCAAGATCAACAGTAAAGCTTTCAAAAATCTTACGGTAGAAACAAGTGAGGAATTCCCCAATTCAGGGGAGGGTCCAGAAGGTCTGCAAAGATAGAAACAAATGCCACAATTGTATATACTATGACTCAGTATACACTCAAGAAGAAGCAGTGGACAATGACAATGAGTAGGAGACAAATGACCAGGAGGAAGTAACTGCATGGGGGCGCAGCCTCAGATCGTGGCACAGGCAAATTGCCCTAGATAAGGGTAACAATGAAGCCTCCTAGAATAAAGAAATGGGGGACGCGATTCCTGTTGCTACAGAAGGGGCCAATGGGAGCCTATTATGTGCCCTAGACACATATGAATCAGGATAACTTAATGCACACCTTTCCCTCCCTCACAGTGGGAACAGGGAAGTGGAGGTATTCCCTCTGAAACACACAGTAGGGATCACGTTAGCTGTAGAGGACATGAACAGTAGCTCACCACTCTAAAAGGGAAACAGGCAGATGAGGTATGGAGGAAGGCGGGGTATGAAGGAGAAAAATTGAGCAGTAATACCCACAATGGCAGCCCATTTAGCAACTATTGAGCATGCGTATGGAAAGTTTGGAGAGACAGATACCCATACATATTTGACATAAACTCTATCATGGGCCACAGAATGAAGGAGCATGAGAACCCTTTACACTACATTCAACAGCTACAGGAAATGTGGTGGTTTGAGACTGGAGAGCCATGGGACATGAATGTAGCTGTATTTTGTCACATGTTGCTCAAGGGTCTTCACCCGGAAGTGCAAGCCGATTTCAATGAGGTGGCTGGCATTGAATCAAAGGCATGACCCAAAATACAAGTGCACATACTACACTATTGTAGATTTTGGCAACTAAGGGAGAGAGAAAGAGTAGGGCAAACACAGAAGGTAGGAGGATAAACTATTACAGAAAAGGCTAGCTAAATTCAGCATGAAAAGAGCATTGATTACTAAGACCAAGGAAGGGCAGCAGGGACAGTACTCTCTGTAGGGATAGACAGAAGGGCCAAGAGATGGCATAGGGGGGATGGGAGGTTTCCAGAGCAGATGGGGCAGTTACCAAAAAGGTAGAGGGGGTGGATGGGGAGGAATGAGACCTAGGATTCGAGGGCAGTGTTGGTATTGTGGGAAGATAGGACTGTTTTGCAAGAGAATGCAGAAGTAGGCCACCCATGCCCTACAATCCTAATGTTCCAGTGTATCATCTCACATACCACCCTTGTTCACAGATACATCCCCTGTTACTCCCACATGCCCTTGGTACTACTCATCCACAGCCAATTCAATACTAGCACCAAATCTCCTTCAGGAACTCATGCAGCAGTCACCTGCTCAGCCATGGGATAAAAAAAACCTGCCACAGGGCATGGTATCTCATTAACAAGAGGTATACTGACTGTGAGTGAAGATAGGTGGTCGAACATTTTCTTTTATGGTTTGTAAGGATATTTAGCAAACAGCACAGAGTACAGCACTACTACACAGGTAGCAAACAGCACAGAGTACAGCACTACTACACAAGTAGCAAACAGCACAGAGTACAGCACTACTGCACAGGTAGCAATTTTTTTTTGCAGCACCACCACAAGGGTGCGGTGCATTGCTATATGTGTTATCAGATTAACAAGGAAAGACAGGCCATTCAGTCAAAAACGATTTTAACATATAAGATGCAAATCTATTTTTACAGTTAAAAGCACACGTGCACATTCAAAAATGCACACTATTTTTCACCTGAAATGCCTATGGTGCGAGAGACACATTTGAAAATAACAACTAACATAAATTATAACTAACCTGACTAATGAAACATAATCCACTAATAAAAATGTGTCTCCACTGCAGAATTAGGCCTATTCTGAAAGTAAACTTTTAAACGCACATCCATTTTTTTTTCTGTTCTCTCTGCTGCCCTGTCCATATAACTACAGGAAGCAAATGGGCTCGAAAGAACAGGAAATCAGTTGGTTACAAAGTATTACTATAAAAATGAGCCATTGTGTAGAGAAGGAGGAGATGGCGTGATTAATTCTGATTGGAGCAGCGTCATAGCAAGTATCATGCTAGAGGGAGTGATCAGGTTTTTGCTGGGGGGAGTTTGAGGAAGAAGAAAGGCAGTCAAGATTTGGCAGAGCTGGGAGGAAGACCTTTTCCTGGTTGGAGCATTCCTATCTGCAAAAGCTGAGAATTCCAGGCAATGACCCCGGTTTGAGAAGGCAGGCGATCCTTTTACTGGGGTTAATCTTCAAGGGAGCCACACTCAGAAAGAGAACAGCTAAAGAAAACTTCACTGAACAGATAAGGTAATTACATAAGTGTGGGAGCTTAGTGTGTACGACAATATGCAGTCAGTGTAGGATTCCTGTGCATGCCTTAATCAAATGCTAATGTTGCAATTTGAGTTCTGTTCTCCGCCACTCTCTTTGCAGTGTGTCATAGACAAAGCTGTTACTGTGCTGTTTTAGTTATTTCTGTAAAGAGTGAGATCGTGTTTAAATGCAACTTTTATAATACAGAAAAATATTTGAAAGCAGACGGGTGGTGTGTCTTCTATTTACCAATACAGTGCTGATGAGGGGAGATTTTTAAACAGTGCAATTGTCATTTTGCATGATCAGATTCAGTATGAACAGTTGTGAGTGATTGTAGCATAGCTTGTTGGAGGTACATGAGCCAACGGGAAGAGAGACTCTCTGGACATAATTCCCTACCGTATATAAGGTAGTGGAAATTACCACATATAGCTCTCTGTCGTAAATAAGTCAGTGAGATTGCCCATGGTGGCACACTAACACTAACACTGAAAATGTGGTATTCCTGAAATGTAGGCCTGAGGTCTCTCTAGTGATTACACGAAAAATCTAAGCAAAGATAAGGGATTCTGGACATTGGGGCCACCAATAAAACAAGGGAATAATGCTCACCAAAATACCACCAAATACGCATACCAACCACGCACACCAAATATGCATGTCTGGGTGCTGAAATAATGCATGTCCACTGTATTATTGTTGTACAGGGCCCAATCTGAATACGAGGAGTGATTATTGCTAAGTTATTTTTCGGCGGTAATAAAATATCGTCAGGCCCCAAATCTCCACAAAATACCCTACAGGTTGTCACAGGAGCTACTAAATCCTGTATTAGGGAGAGGAAGTTTCCTTTGCCTGGTGAAATAATGGACATTCAGGGATTCTCTGTGGTTGTTGTATTGATTCCTTTCACTGAATATTTACCCACTACTATAGGCATAAGAAATGTTAGACCTTTTATTGTATTCAAAAGATACCCCAGTGAACCTCCTGGGCAGGGACATCATGAGATGTACCCCTTCATTTACTGAGGAGGGTATATTGTGTTCTACCCCAGTCACATACCATGCTCGAGCTACTGCAGTAATACAAGCACATTGTGGCCTCAGCACCCTGTTCTTCTATGTGGTAACAGTTCTGTTAGGTTGGGTTCCCGGGATTGAGAATAAAAATGCAATGCATACCCACAGAGTTTCAATTCAGATCAGCCGTCACCATGTAGGTAGCAACAGGCACCATTACCACATTAGATTTAGACACAGTGATCAATAAGGCAGACAAAGTAATACTGTCTGTTACAGATGAGAATGGTGTTGAATGTTAGACAGTCCCATAGATTGACTCAGCACAGCATTTGCAAGAGGTGTCTGATGAGAAATTGTTTGAAGACACTGACGACACAGGAGAGATGGTGCTTCAAATTGGTATACCTTTTCAAATAATTATCGAACAGAGGGAAGTACCTCATGCCTTGCACCTTGCTAAAACCCTGCCAACATATCTGAGGTAAGATTTAGAGAAGGCATCCAGAAAGCTATGGACCAGCAGCCCCCATGATGTAGGTCTCCTAAAATTCACAGGGGCATTTCACATCAAACTAAAACCAGGGGCAGTGTTGTCCCAGGTTAGGCAGTAACCCATGACAAAAGAAGCAGACAAAGAGATTTTTTCCACCATTGTAGCATTATGGAAGCAGGGTGTTATAGTGCCATCAGAGTCCCCATGCACAAGAATGTGTAACCAGAGAAAAAACTAAAGGGTCATCATGGGGGATGTTAAGGATTTACGCCGGTTGAACAACCTTGTAGAGGCAGAGTTCCCAGTGGTCCCCAACCCCACCAGCATCCTTTGAAAAATCCCCACCTCAGCAATGCATTTCACAGTAATAGTAACAAGTACTCAAAAATGCAATCTTTAATGCACCAGTTTTAACAGCACCTTATTACCATAAACATTTCTTCCTGTTCTCACATTTTAATGGTCGAGTGATGGCGGCTTTCCTCACCCAACAGAGATCAATGGGACACAAGCCTTTTGATTATTACAGTGGTCTCTTAGACCTAGTTATGCAGGGACATCTTCCATGTGAACAGGATCGAGCAGCAGCTGCTTTCACAATACAAAAATCCTCTGCAATCCCAATGAGTTACCCTGTCACATTATAGACGGAACATACAGTTGTCATACTAGCGAAATGAAAATCCACTCTCACAACACAAAGAGCATCAGGATATGAAGTCATTATGTCCAACCCTTCCATTCACATAGTCAGATGTCACATGTTCAATCCAGCAACATTCATTGAAGAGCCAGTACAGCCAGATGGCATAGTGCATGATTGTGCTACATTTGAAGACACTTCAGATGACACTACCCATATCAGCGAAGACGCACTTGAAGAAGGGGAAGTGCTGTTCATAGACAGGTCGTTGATGATTGATCAGAGCACTGGGGTCAGGTATATGGGGTCAGCAACAGTAAGGATTGAAGAAGGTGAACAAAAAGTAATATCTACGGACCACGGCCCTCGCACTGAAGCAGCAGAGCTCATTGCAGCAATAACAGCATTTGTAATATCGAAAGATTGCTTCACTACCATTTACTCAGATTCAGTTTAAGTCACATCGAGAATACATTCAGGCCTCTCCAGGTGGTGGGGGAAAGGGTTAAAAACATCAGATGTCACACCCTTGCAACACACACTTTCAATATTAATTGATGTATTAACACTGCCCACAGCAGTCACAGTAGTAAAGTGCACAGCCCACAGCAAGGATACATACGCAATTCCTTATGGTAATGATGCAGCAAAATAGCATATCTGGAAATGGCAAATCACACAGTGTCCCATCAGGTAATATTACAGCAGGCAGAACTAACAACTCCTTACAATGGAATCCCACAGACTCAGATGATTGAATTGAAGGCAAGGGTGCCCCACAGGAGAAGGAATTATGGGTCAAAAGAGGGTGTTCCTTATCCTCCATGGATCTAATTTGAAGACAGAATATTTCAGAAAAAGCAGACATTCCCCAGGAACTTCTTTGTAACGCTTACCTGGACTCCTCAGGAGCGTAATACCTTCCCAGCCCGTGGACCTGATACCTTGCAGCCTTTAGGATTCTTTTTCTGTTCGAACAAACAAATGACAACAATAGAAATGCTATAACATCTATTAACTGAGATAATACTACATGAGATGTGTATTTCCTTAAATCACTCCCTTCTAACTCTAGGGCTGAATTCCCTTCTCACCTGTGTTTTATTATTGTGGCGCGCTCCATCCTGCTTTTCTACAAGCGTGCGTTGAGATGGAGAAATAGTGGTAACTTGGGTTGCTGATGAACTTTATATCTTCGTGCCTTGAAATGTCCATTTCTTTTTAGAATGAGTCTTTGGGTAGTTAGGCAGGTGAAGATAATGTAATCTTTAAGGGCTTGAATTGATTCCTACGTTGGAGAGATCTCTCTTTCTAATTACTTTTGTTCTTTTTCTCCTTTTTGCAGGATCTAGGAATTTGGGGAAAGAATTATGGTGGCAGATGGCTGCGGAGTTACTCAGGATGAGAAAACGTTCTTAAAACGTATGTTCGCCAATACACAGTAACTGCAGCCTTCAAGGTGGAATGCGGTAACAACTGTGAGGTGAAAACTTGAAGAACCTTCAGGTACGTAAATGCTTATGAAATGTCTTCTTTGTTAAACTGTTAAGTTTGTTTTTTAATTAAATACCTCTTGTGTTGTCTGCAGGTGTTCAGAAATATGAGGAAAAAACCTTCAGAAGATGCTATGGCTGCGGAAGAAACTTCTGACTGAAGATGCTGCGACAGCGAGTGAAAAACTGCTGACTGAAGATGCCACAGCTGTGAATGAAACTTCTGACTGGAGATGCTGCGACTGCGAGTGAGTAAAAGTTCTTAACTGAAGATAACAGTGTCAGAGATAACTTCTGTCAGGTAAGTCTCTTCTGTGAATTATGGTACTGTAGCTTTTTGTAAAACTAATGTCTCTATTATCTCCTTTTCTTCACAGGTTCTGTGAGAAACACTGGTATTGTTACCCACTGTCAGCAGAGCAGACACGAAGCGCGTGTTCCAGCGGAGGCAGGGCTTAAGTAGCTCCTCTGCAAATGTGAATAGAACTGTGCTGCTACTAGTAAATGGGTTTTTTGGTGGCCATGTTAAGTGTATTAAATTACTGTTGAACATCACAGGAGTCTATAGAAGTATATGCTGTGAATGGTGTAAATGCCATATGTGCCAGGCTAACATCCACCTTTGACCTGCTGATTGATATAATGTTCCCTGCCTAGCTTGACTACCTAAATGAGGACTCTGCTCACTGACTGGGATCATTACACTATCACAGTTGCACTCAAGCAGTTGCACTACCCAACACACATATCCAAGCAGTATATTGCAGCTGACATACAGGAAAACCTGTTTATTCCCAACCTAAAAGAATATCTTGATTATTTCTTGTCTAATTGTACCAGATGTAAAATGTACACTACAGGTCGCACCCTTAGGACTTTGAAAGCAACACTACCCTGCCCCTCAGGGCCTTTCCAACACCTCCACAATGACTATGGTTAACAGGTGCTGTAACTTCTGTTATCTAATTGTTGTGCTGTGCCCATTCTCTCGTTGGCTCAAAGCAGGTTCCTGTGTCTACCCTGATGCCAAATCGGCAGCAAATCTGCTAGTACATGCAGTCGTTCCCAGATGGGGAATATTTGATGTCTTCAGATCTGATAGTGAGACTCACTTCTTTAATGAGCTATTCAAAGAAATGCCCACTTTATTTGGGATAAATCACAGATTGTTTTCAATTTGACACCTGCAAGCCAACGGGACTGTGGAACGCCTAAATGGCCTATTGATCAACGTCTTGCTAAGATTTTTAACGCATTGAAAAAGGGCTGGCTTTACTACTAGCTATTAACATTGTTTGCTCTTCATAACCAGTCAGGATCAGATCATCATCTTACTCCTCACGAGATAGTAACAGGCAGGAGGCTGCATATTCCACTCACACTGACACATACAGCCTCCAATGCACACAATTCGGCACAAATTCTAGGTGAAACTTTCAGGGATTTCGTAGGGAGTTAACCAAATCTGTCAGACTTACTTCCTGCCAGATCGGGCCCCATCCAAGAGATCTAGCTTCAACAGTGACGGGCACATCAACTGAGCAACAGGATTCAGCACTTCCACAGCTTCAACAGCTCTTCCCAGTGATAACATTTGAATCCACAACTTCATACAAAAGTGGAATCAAACAAGATTTGAGGGACCCTATGATGTCATCTACGCCACAGCCACAACGGTCAAAGTTTCCGGCCGCAAGACTTGGGTCCACATAATAGACACATGGAAGAACAACAGCTCTAACAACCCTCTCCAGGAGCAGGAGTAGAGAAAGGGAGGATGGGGGAGAGATGGCTGACATTGATATTTCTTTAACTTCTCTGAACTCAATGTGCCCCTTTTGGGGGACAGATACTAAAACATTTTCACAGCCATCAGGAACAACGCACAAGTATTTTCTTCTCTTTCTCTCTTTCCTTACGGTTGAATTTATACAGTTGTTTTCTAGGGGCAGGCCCAATGACATCACCAACACTGCCTATACGCCAGTGAATAGCAGTTTATATGTGACCAAAATCATGAGGGATATTGCAAACTCAGGAATTTACTGAGTTTACTGAGGTAATGTTAAAGATGTGCATCACCCTGAGACTGACAACATGTGATACAACCACATCAAGGTAGTGGAAAGAGGGAAGTCAAGCGATTCTTGCTGCTTGTGTTCATTAATCCCCCATGCAAGGGGCATACCCAGACTGTTTATACCACAAGAATTGCCACTAGAAGTTTAGTACAACTTGCCTCATGTAGGGTGCAAGGGTTGATTCAGGGATACATGGTCAAAGCACAATGGGTAGAAGCTGACACCATAGCATTCACAGATAATTAAATAAAGATAAAGATGACAGACACAGAGAGTTCAACAAATCTTATACTGTACTATCAAACATTAGGGCAGAGGAAAGGCAAAGCTGTCTTTATGGTAACATCACATATGAGGTGTCCTGATGAAGTATGACATGAACAGATTCAGTGCAAAACAAGACCTTAATTGCAGATGCAATGTGTTGTTTATCAAAGAGATGAATGGGCCAGAGGGCTGATGGGGTGCCAAGCAGAAGGGATGGTTGCAAGGGGCTTTATTGCAGATGTGATGCTGCTATTGATGGGACGTACTTGAATGGATCTTTGTATCATTCCAGCTCTCTTGGCAGATAAGAGTGACCTTGGACATCATCTATTGGAAGCATCCAAAATATTGACGTTTTAGCATGATCCCATGGTATTCTGAACATACTGAATCGGTTGAATAAAAATTCTGACTCGATCCATGCACTGTTTTTGATAAAATCCATATGGATACACTTGTCCTGATGAAAACATTTCCCTCATAGAGAAGGGTGGTTGAAACTATGAGGAGGGAAATCAAGTACACCCTTCAAAAAAGCGCTATCATTAACGGGAAGACAACGGGTTGTTACATCTTTGTCACCTAGTATACTGTGGTGGTTTTCCATTGATTATGGTTGTTTCTAATTCATTAGGATACCTATGTTTAGGTGTCAGATGTTAGGGTCTACAACATTGTTTATTCATGCCCATTATTGGAGTAAACATATTCTTTTATCATTTGTTCTCAATTGATGGACGGCGGCGGTGGATATTAGCACTTTGGTACATTGAACTTTATATATCTATATGCATATTGTGAAGATTCTATATGAAATAAATTGTATTTGTAATTGTTCATGTGCATGTGTATTAGCTAGTTATGGCAGCCTTGAACAATTATATAACGGTTGAATAAATGTAACTGTTTTATGACAAAATATATGCTCATTCTTCTTTTGTGTATCCTATCAAAATGTGCAGCATTGCAAGTCAATGAGACTTGCTTTGCTGTTTTGGAGAAATGTGTTAAGAAATGGACATGGATTGACCAGCATGAGAGGCCTAGCAAGTACTGATACTCAGATGATTCTCCTTGTGTTTCAGGGGCAATGGCAGCATGCATGTGGGGCCTAACACACAGTGTAACATGACCATTGATTGCCCAGACATCAGGGGGGAACAGCAGCCTTCATAGACATATATTGGATTCATGGGGATTTGTGCTACACCCAGTTGCCCCCATTCTGGAAGGGTGTGTGCTCCTTGGCAACCCTGTAGTCTCCCATGCTCGTTGTCCCCGACGTCAATCTCTCCACAATCAACGAGCACCCCATTTCCAAACCAGTGCACCTCATGCATCAGTGTGCCTGGAGCTCTTCAGCCTTGAAATATCACCAATGCAGTAATTATTTCTCCCAGGACTCCATTGACAGACTGAATGCTATTCCTGAGGAGTTCAGGCTATTTAGTAAAGATGAGACATTCATTTCCTCTCTTCTTGCTCCCGGTGAACGGGAAGCAGTGAATGTGAAAAGGCTCCAGATAACCCAGTGGGAAATGTTTCATCTTGCAAATGAAACAGAACATGGACTAAATGCATTGAGGGAGGAACTGTGAGACATTACGTTGAAACCCTCCAAAACAC
Source organism: Ambystoma mexicanum (assembly GCF_040938575.1). NCBI lineage: Eukaryota > Metazoa > Chordata > Amphibia > Caudata > Ambystomatidae > Ambystoma > Ambystoma mexicanum. The sequence goes on from NC_090939.1 coordinate 787,941,167, forward strand.
ATAATTGCTTGTCCCGCTCACCACCATGGAGGGTGGGATCTGTGCAAATATAGGTAGTTCCTGTTGCACTTACACATCTTCCAATGATGCATATAAAGGCACCCTAATCCAAGCCATTCACTCACCGCATACAATTTGCACACTGTGATGGAGGAAGAAGGGGGGTCACAGAACAAGATTGGTTTACATCTATGTTTCCATGGGTACCGTTGTGGATGGGTGATGTATTCAAAGTGCTGATTCCTGTCCTTGTTCTGCTGCTTATTCTTCTTTGAGCCCGCCAGCTGGTTATGGGTTACTGCAGAAAGGTGGTGGTCAAGGGAATGCCTATGATGTCACTTACACTCAAGATGGGTGATACGACTCCCCTTCTGAAACATGTACACACATACACAGACAGACAAATGGAAAATGGCGATATGGAACATTGCTTGGTTAGAATAGAGCAAACGCTTGGTCCACCAGGAACTAGTGCTTCTCCTCCCGACCCAGAAAACTATTTGGAAGAATACATTGACTGTTCCAGGGTTAGGGGTTTCTGTTTTCAGATGTGAACCCCAGAGGAATATGCAGAGCAAGGAGTCAACCTGCTTAATGTTAGCAAGGTATGGGTGACAAAGAATGATTTTTACAAAATGAAAGAAGCAAGTAAGATAATTCATTAATTAACTAAGGGGGGGAATGTTATGATGCATGTGTGATGCCCTAAATGTGAAGAGAAGTACAAGCTGTAGAAATTTAATGAGCATGAAAATGGCAACATTTTGTCATTTTTAGTGTCAGTGTTTCTGTCATTTGTCGCAGAATTTCATGACATTTTTGAATTAGATTTATTTTTACCACATTGTAGAGAACAGTAGGCTACCGATTATGTGGTGGAATTAAGGGCAGCAAAGGATATTTATACTGTTTTCATTAGCATAAGGGCCTCTTGCTACATTAGCCAGAATCCTGAAATTTTGAACTAGGCCCCGTCGGAGTTGTAGATTTCTGGCATTCTGGCCACTAGGCCACAGATCTAAGTCTCTGTCCTTCGATTGAATTAAACTTTATTTCTGCTTCCCCCAGCGAGCGTTCAGCATGCCAAGGTCCTTGGAGGAAGGGTGAGGTGCAGCACACATATTAGTTATTGTTGCAGGGCCTAGTAGTCCTCCGGGGTTTTGAGTGAAATGTGGAATAACGGTTTGTGTTCCTGACAATGGACAAGTACAGTAGTTGTGAAGGACATGTTTTGGTGTGAACAAAGCCTTGGGTGTAGACATTGCCAAAAGTGCCAAACCAGATTGTGGTTATACATCCCCCTAGGGAGTGTTGGGACAGCTGGTTATGCAGTAGAATAGCCTGGTTAATAAATTAATGTGAGAAATTAATTTCAAAAGAGTGGGGTCTCAGTTAAGTTTTTTATGAAGTCATCTGGTTCCCAAGAGATAGACAGAAAATGTGTGCCAGGGAGAGCAACATGTTTCAAAATGGGAGTTGCAAAAACTGTTGCACAGTGAACAACAACAAGGTCTGGGAACTGTCTGGATTGACAAATTGGCTGAGGTCATGAGAAAGGATATTACTGTGTCTAGTTTTGTAACTTCACTGTTCACACTCACTACATGATTGGGTCATTTCGATGGGACTGCACATCAGAAGTTCCATGGATTTGTTTTGACCAATGAGGGTAGGTCATTTTAGTAAATGTTGCATGCATAATTTTGGCCAATTAGGATTGAGCGTTTTTTGCTGATTGCACAATTAGGTCATTCGTAGGGGCTGTACTTCGGATGGTCACAGGTGATATACTAATCAATAGAGCGTGGTAGTGTAGATTGTGTTTAGATTTTTATATAGGTGAGAGCCAATAGAGAACATGAGGTTAACATGTAGTTGATGCTTGTAATGTATTCAAATTGTGTGGGTTTTGGCTTTAAATACTGTAACTTAATGTGGGCAGTCAAGAGTGTTTTTAGTTTTCACTTCTAAGGAACTGACTGACCGTACTGTCTGTATTTTACATGCATTAAAGCTGTTTTTCTTTGCAAATCATGCACTTTGTTATTTCTTCCCTGAATTGATTTTTCTGATTGTTTTTGGGCCTACCATACAACTTTCCTTCCTCTGCACGGCTATGCATGTCAGCGCTCTCTGGCTGACTCTCTCCACTGGCCTCTGGGTCCTGGGACATTTATGTTCCTCCCTGTAACAAGCTCGGAGAATCCATTGGTTCCTTTCTACATGCAAGGGCGGCAACAAATAGAGGTCAGAAACCAAGCCATCCACTTTTAAAGGGCCATGTTTATTACTGCGCTGTTCAATTCCCATATAAGAAACAAGCAGTTGGGATTCTGTGTTTAAGAGAAATGGAGTAAACCCCTTGTTTGGGAACTTCTTGTCCCCTAAGGGGGGGTGCACCCGAGTGGGATCCCACTTTCCATGTCCCCTTTGCTCAGTTAAACAAGCAGAATCCACTACCTTGTCCCAAGGGGGGATGGGGGTGGAATTCCATGGATTTGTCACAGTCCATAATTTTTGATAGTGTGAGCTTTAAATGAATCTTACGGACAATTTCTTTAACTGACATCACTTATTTGCCTGCTTGATGAGAAACAACGTGACAACATCTCGATAATAATCAACCACTATTCCATCCCCTACTATGTAGACAAGCTAAATGCTAGGCTCCCCTTGGCTGCTAGCCTCTGGGTGGTGCTGTTGGGATGAGGGCTCTACATTCATGTGAGTGTGCTACTTCATGGACACTATAGAGATTGAAGCCAGCAGATCCAGGGGTTGCCCTGAATTGAAGTTTGGCTTTCTTGGTAACACTAACAACCTTCAAGGTGGGGTGCTTTGGAAAGTCCTTGACCAAACGTTCCCATTGACCGCACTTCTTTCATCAAATGCCACAATCTCAAGTTCAAATAACAAAAATGCTCATGAATGAAAGATAATCAAAGTGGCTTCATTAATGGATATCAAAGAAAAAGGTGAAACTCAGGTACATAGTATGCCATTTTTCCATTAGTTTGAAACGAGGCAAACACATGCTTTGATAGTTTCTCCTTTAGACAAGGCAGGAAAGCAATAGACCACTCACTATGTAACTGTATCAGTGTCTGTGGCTACAAACCAGGCAAACTACGGTAATGTCCTCTCATACAGATGGATATGTTTCAAAGGCCAACAGCAATTCTTCTCTACTGACACCAGATGAGTCGGATTCTGGGGCCACTTCCAGATAATTTGCACATTGAGTTATCTATTGATAGGAGTTTTACGGTTATCAATAGGCCTGTGCAAACTAGTTCCTGCAAATACACATCTAAAAAAACCTTTTGTACTTTTTAAAAATTGCTTATTAAATGCCTCACTATCATCTCTGGGAAATGTTTCACACTTTACAGACTGCTATTGGTGTTGCTTGTAGGCAAAATAATGTTAGTATTTATTTACATATATTCTCCCTCAGCCTCAAACATAGTAGAAAATGCGTACGCTCGCTGGGGGAAGCAGAAATAAAGGGATGTTTTTATACTCACTTTAAACATTCTGTTAAGGTGTTGAGTCAAAGATAGATTATCTTTGATTTCCAAAGGGGTTTATGGTCAGGTTCTCATCACTCTTGGAAAGCAAGTCTGCCTCAGGTTAAGTTGGCTAAGAATTCCTCAGTGACTAGGCTCAATTTTTCAGATGGTATCGAGTTTCAGCAATCATCTAATGGGGACAAGCGTTTTTCTTCCCTGCAACTTTTCATTCAGAATCCTCATCCTCTGTGCTAATGCTGTTTTAAAATCTCCAAAATTCTGACGGTTATGTCATAATTATGTCACAGTATGTGATTGTCCTAGATCTTCCATTGGCCTACCTCATTGTTGAACAGTCATAATGAATACACACCCCAAATATTTATTGGATGATTCATATTTCTGTACTTATGATGAAAAAGTGGTACGGGCCAAAGCCACTCCAAATACTTTTGACAGAACTTTTGTTTTTCTTCCATAATTATTTCCCTTAATATACAATCTCAATGAAACCGAGGTGATTGGACTTTGTGTTCACAGACACACGTGTGGATACAATACTACTGTTTTTCATATTGCTTCATAAAATTATGTTTTTTCTCATTTTAATAAATATTAAATATTATGGACAAGTCCAAGAAGAGTCTTCTATCTTTTAAAAGTGCATGGTGTCATGTTCCTATGTCTGGTAGTTCCAGACTCATAAGTAAAATGTACTTTCTGTATGTAAAGTCAATGTCAATTATGCACTGTTTTAAATCAAGGGAAATATGCCTAAACTTGAGCTGTTATTCCACTTTGGGTATTGTGCTCAGCACAATGACTTGTGCGATAGATCTTCAGTGGCCTCCCTGCAACGCCATTAATCATTAGCTCATCTCGTCTTCTCCCATCTTCCTCCCTCCCCTTCTTCTTACCTCATCCATGCCCCCGGCCCTATCTACCGCATCGCCCTTCCTAACCCTTTTGCCCCGATGAGGACATTGCCCACCTCACTCCCTCTCTTGCATCCTCATCAATGCCAAATCAGTCACCAGAAACAAACACATGCAGCTGTTGCTTAAGCCGGTGTTCAGGTACATCTCAATGATAGTCGTTAACACTGATTCAATAGGATATTGTCATTCGTTGAGCCAGTTGATTTGATACACTTGTGATATCCTTTGGCTGTCCCTTTGTTCAACCAGTTGAAATTGCTCAGCGATTCTAAGATCCGATAATGCCCATGCCACTGCATCAGTAGTTGATTTTATGATATTAGTAATAATTGTAGTTCTTGGTCTCCAACTTCAAATTTCTACAGCTGTATCTGGTGAACATACACCACTTTTGCTAGTCTTGACTGGCTGATAGGTGTTGATGTGCTAGGGCTCTCGCTAAGTCCATTTGTTCTTGGGTGGTCTTCACAAACTTGATGGTGCTCTGTACTACTTCTTACAGCTTCATTCATGCATCCTTCACCATAACCAGGGAGTGACATGGTTCCCTACCATAAAGTAGTTCAAATGGAGAGAATCTTATCGAAGGATGCTGCGTTTTGTGAACAGCAAACAGGGCCCAATGCAAGAGGACACCATAATTGATGGAATTCTTATTGACCACTTTCTGTGGGAGGGTTTTCAGTCTATGATTAAAACTCCTAAACCAACCATCTGAGTTTGGTATACTGATGAATGGACGCTTTTAATATGTATGGGGGGCTTTAAATAGGTCATGAGGTGGGTACACACACCTAAAATATAAAAGCATTGCAAATTTGAACTACCAGAAAATCGTCTTTCTCAAACCAGCAATATGCACCTGGAGGCCTGGGACCTCTTCCAGGTGCCCTGGGGTATATGAACCCTCCCTCAGCTATCACGTAAGTATGAACTATTTCTATACTTGCCTGCATCATCCTCCAGACTATGTAACTGTGCTGCTCATGACAATCACTATAAACTATCTCAGAAGGCACCTCTTCTCTTCTCTTTTTGTTTCCAAGCACCAGACCATAGCACCTACTTCTTTCCTGGACTTTCATTTCCGCTACTGTACTGTTGTTTTGCTAAACCTGTTGCCCACAAACAAATATATTTAGCTGGCTCACATCCTGCATTGTTTAGCTGCAGTTTAAAGTCGAATTTAGCTGTGCTCACATCTTGCATTATTTAGCTTTTGTTTAAAATTCAAATGTAGCTGTGCTCACATTGTGTATTGTTTAGCTTATGTTTAAAAATCAAATTTAGCTCTGCTCATACCCTGCACTGTTTAGCTGCTGTTTAAAATCAAATGTAGCTGTGCTGACATCCTTCATTGGTTTTGCTGCTGTTTCAAAAAATTGTTTTTAGCTGTGTGCACATCCTGCACTGTTAGCTGCTTTTTAGATTCGAATTTATCTGCGCTCATATCTTGCATTGTTTAGCTGCTGTTTAAAATCGAATTTAGCTGTGCTCGCATTGGTTTTGCTCCTGTTTCTAAAAATTGTTTTTAGGTGTGTTCACATCCTGCTTTTCATGGGAATGTGCTCACTAGTTACCCCCTCTGTCCTCTGCCTGGTCTGTTATCTGTTACCCTTCCCTTGTAATTTCCTATTGTTTCTTCCCTATCCTCTGTGTGTCTCCCTGTTCACTTCTTCCCTCCTTCCTACCTCCTACCACGTACCTCAACAGCTCTGCCTGGTTAAGTGTACCAAACTCTGTGCCCCCACTATGGCACTTTTTATCTTCCTCGTCTACTCTAACTGCTTCTCCATTTTCTATCCTTCACCTCTCACTAAGTCTGGCAGGAAGAAACTTAAGAAGGACATACTGGCCTCCAACCCAGGCATTCCAATTGCTGAAACCTACGTCAGTGCTTCTGCCAGAGAGACTCTCACCAACATCCTCTTTAACGTTCTTTCTGCCGACCTATGGATTCTCCATATGTCCGCTTTGCTCTCTCCTTACTCCTCCACACACATTAATGGTGGCACCCATTAGGAGAGCCTTCTGGCCTCCTTTTCCACCTGTAGGGCCATCATGAATGTCTACCGAAATGGTACCATCCTGATAGAAGGGCCTCAACCCAACCTCTTACTTTTTGATAGTCTCCTTCCTCGCCTTATCAACTTTCCTCTTCCTTCTCACTGGCTCCCTTGCCACTTACTTCTATGGCTGCCCAGGCTCCCTTTGGAAACAAACCAGAAATGATGCCTCACGCAATAGCTAATTTAACTCAATTTCATTAAACTTTTTTTAGAAAAAGCACCATTACCTATTTGCGGAGGCTGGGATCAGGGGGTCAGAATGGATGAATCATCTATTGACATTTAATTTTTATCAAATTCTTTATTAAATTACTACATATAAAGACATGTTTTGATATATATATATTACATGGACGCGGTAGCGTAGTTATAAATAACTACATGGACGCTATCACCTGCCCCATCGACCTGGCTGACCTGCTTTTGCGACACTAAATCATATCTCCCGCCCCTAAGCCTGACATTATCAAAGCATTCATATTCCCTGTCTCTCTCCGTGACGGTACAGGGTGCGTAGCCAAACGCGCCCAGTCATCTCCAGTCCTACGCGACTTTACACAGAACCCGGAAAACAACACAGATCATCTCACAACACAGCGCGCAATAATTCCGAATATGAAACTGATTTAAAAGCAAACAGCAAGATTGTACATTTCATAAAGTACTTTTATTTGACATCAAATGTTTAGAGAATATTCAGCGATTTGCATTTGTGTTTGCTGTCGATCGGCAAAAGTTCATCTTGAGTCACGCGCTGTTCCTTTGCGTTACACAGGGTGTTGGTTTATGATAAAAGAAGCACTAAGGTCGCACTGATAATCGGAAGGCTGTTCCAACAACGAGGCATTAGACCACCATAATGGTTGGTATGTTGCTTCTAGGCGCTAGTACCGCGTAAGGGCATATTGGTCCTTGGCGATTGTCCCATAAAATGGTGAGGGTCATGAAGTTGTTTAGAAGTAGCTGCACCTGGCAGTTAAAAAATCCGTCGGCTGGGGTCTGAAAATCGTGGTATGGACAGTACGGAAGGACATACGTGTTTTAAAAAACATAAATTAGTCTCACCAGCTGATCTTCATTAAAAATATTAATTTTATTTATAAGGGCGTGAAACTATTTGCTAGCGAGGATAGTGCAATGAAGTATGTTAACTTATTCCCATTAACCCACCCTCTGTCCTCTGCCTTTTTCAAAGCCCTCTAAGCGACAGGCGACCAATTCGGCGGTGATAGTGCGCGGTAGAAAACACTATGCCATATTGAACGAACAAGTACAACTTAACCGGGCTTTAACGCCATGCTGTTGTTATTATATTCCGGTATAAAATAATCTAAAGGGTTACTTACATTATATTGGCATTTTCCATTGTCTAAGCGTAGTGCAGTCCCAAAAGACGACTCCGTCTGTGCCAACGATCTTTCTCATAGTGATATAATATATAAAAGTGGTTTCGTTTCAGAAATGTCATCCTTATCGTGTCTTACTTTTTTGCAACACTCCTTCAAAAGAAGTCTTTTAGCACGATCCCTGTCTGTCAAGGTAAAAAAAAATAGAACCTTATAGTGCGAGTCGTGGGCCTCTCCGGCACGCGAGCAAAAAATGGAAGCAGCTGACCTTCACTGTAAACGACCATAAATTCTTAGTTTGCAACATTCTGTGTACAGCCATCTCTGAGAAATTGCTTTTTACACTCCATCTTTGTATATTGTTAGCGTGCTAATAAAAAAACTTTTATTAAAGGGACGTTATGGTTCCAAGTAAAACCGAAACCCCCTGAAATTCGCCAGTTATGGTACGCTAAGCAACCATAACTCGTGCCACCACCGTGCACTGCTAAGACTAACACCCAGGACATCAAAGATGACATCACAAATGTCATTGATGACATCACTGATGATATCACATGTGTATGTACTTTTCATGAAATATGTGTACAAGGGATTCTTATTATAATGTTGCGAAAAAAGTGTCAAAGATCATTGCAATAAATATCAAACCCTAATTAGTGCTTTGAACGATGCATTGATATAAATAGCATTCTATTATGGAGTTCCATCTAGTATACTAAGCTACTAATGCAGAAACATAGGCAGTGTGTGCAGCATACATAATGAAGGTACCATATTCATAATCTTGCCATGTTGAATAGTGAAATGATAACTGTTTTCTTATTAGAGTTTTGCGTACTGTGATACATGTAATAAGTAGATAATAAAACCCACTTAATACATAATTATTACAGACAAAACACAAAGAGACAACAACACATACAAATATGAGTATATACAGGGACAGTGAAGTAAAGAAAAAAGCAGAAGTAGTAGCAGAAAGAGTTCATAACCTAACTGATTCTCTTTATGCAGAGAAACTATTGCTCTGTTTCAAAGCTGCTACTTACCGTATGTATGTGTATCACATGATGTGACTGCACCCAAAGGAAAGGAGAGTGAGTATAATGTATACAAATATGAGCATATACAGGGAAGGTAGAGTAATAAAAATAAAACTATGAGAAAGTGCTGATAACCCTAATGATTATCTTCATGCACAGGAAGGATTGCTCTCTTTCAAGCCTGTGTCTTCCGCTATGTATATGTTTCATATGATGTGACTTGACCCTAAGTCTACAAATATAGTACCTTTTCAATTTTTACTTCCTGACTTTTACTGAAGAAAACTATGTGGCCTAGATATGTCAGTAAAGGGTAAAAAGGGAGAGCCAGACATGAGATGTCATCAGTGATGTCATCAATGACATTTGTGATGTCATCTTTGATGTCCTGGGTGTTAGTGTTAGCAGTGCACGGTGGCGCGAGTTATGGTTGCTTATCTTACCATAACTGCCGAATTTCAGGGGTTTTTCAGTTTTACTTTGAACCATAACGTCCCTTTAACAAAGTTTTTTCACTGAATTTCATAGGTTTTTAGTAGCGAAACTTAACCATAACGTCCCTTTAACAAAGTTTTGTTACATTGACGATTTGTTCATAATCTGGGATGGTTCAGCAGAGCTGTGGTGTGAATTCGTTAAATCTCTTAACATCAACAATGTGAATCTTAAATTTACGGAACACCACAGCTGGACATCCATTGTATTCTTGGACGTAGAAGTCAAGATAGAAGAACAAAAAATTGAGACATGTCTTCACAGAAAAATTACAGGTGCCAACATTCCGCTACACTCGAATAGTGCCCATCCAAAGACTCTCCTATGGAGCATTCCATATGGAGAGTTCATCCGCATTAGACGCAATTGCAGCAAAATTGTGGATTTTGATTCAGCCAGCAAAATAACGGCTTTCAATTTTTTACAACAACAGTACCCCAAAAGGATTATTGAACGGGCATATTTGAAGGTCCGTGAAATGAATAGACATACTAACATGTTAACAACATCAAAAACGGACCGAGCGAAAGAGGAGGAGCAAAATACTACCAGGTTAATCTTGACATTTGGAAGCCATTCGAGTATTATCAGAAGGATAGTCAACAAGTATTGGAAAGTGTTAAAAGCTGATAAAGACATTGGTGGCATGCTTCATGACCATCCTGATATTACTTTTCGTAAAAGTGCCTCCATCAAAGACCGATTGGTGAAAAGTTACATGGCCATAGAAAGGAATGATACAAACACCAATTGGCTTTCCTTAACAGGAACAGGCTTCTTCAAATGTACCAGATGTAAGATCTGCAAATATGCAAAGAATTGCAAAAGTTATGAGCACCCTATACTAAAACATCTGGTTTACATTAATAGCAAGATTACATGCGAATCAGAACTGGTGGTATATGCTTTGATTTGTCCTTGTTCAAAATGGTACATTGGAAGCACAAAATGTAAGTTGAAAGTGCGTATCCAGCAACATGTGAGAGCCATTACTAATAAGGATTGCTCTTACCCCATGGCTAAACACTTTTCGGAGATGCATAACGCCGATCCAAATCATCTTACGTTCTTTGGCATTCATAAGGTCATCCCAGGCCCCAGAGGAGGTGACTATGAAAAAATACTCCGCCAAGAAGAGACTAAATATATCTTAGACTTCGAGAGTAAAACACCACTGGGACATAACATCGATGAAGAGCTTTACACATTTCTGGGGACATAAAGATCATATTGTACACGATAATATCCCCGGCAGCTCATATATTCACAAGGACCCCTTTTTCATAATGGTATATGCTTAACTGATTGTTGCATTGTTTCATTTTTTATTCCTTTTTTTTCTCATCACTTTTCTCTTTTTTCACTTTTTATGGTGACTTTTAATTTGACTCAAAAATTATTTGTTTAATATACTTGGCTCAGGCATGCTCATATGGAGGCCTGTTTTTGATTGTTTCTTTTCAGCCTGGTAAACAAGTAGCGGTAATCTGACCACCATTCTGGGATATTATATGAGTCTAAGATGGTGTGATTATATTTTCAGTTCAGAGTTGATATCTAGGCATTTACCATCTGACATGCATATTTGGCACTTTATAGCATCCTCCTTCTTAGGCACTCATTTTTTGATATCATCAATGCAAAAAAACATGGAACATCATATGGCGAGGGAGTTATTTGAAGGCACTGCTATCAGTAGATGTTGGAACATATTTGTTTTGAATGTGTTGTGTTATACACGATAAAACCATTTCTAAGTCGTGCACTGAAGTATTTGTAGAGAGATGTCTACAGTTCACACTATGTACTTTATAATATGACATCAATGTCCTCTATTCCGTTCTATATGTATTTACTGTGTCATATGAATGCACTATTTGCACAGAAGCACCATGCACTTTATACTGTCTCTACGCTACTTACTTAGCGAAGAAACTAATCTTGTTTCCAGGCATTTTATAACAATGGTAAGATACACAAGCAGTTACTTGCTGGCTCTATTAATATTTTTGACAAAACACATAGGACCAACATAAGGCAAAGGAGTTACTAGAAGTTACCACTAGAAACATATTTGGGATATATTGTTCTGGTGCATTATATGAGAAAAAATTCCCTCATTATATTGGAATATTTTAGAGAGATGTTTTTAGTTTGTATTATGTATTTTATAATACGACATGAATATTTTTTACCATTGTATAGTATCTATTATATCATAGGAATGCATTGTTTACATAAAAGCACTATGCACTTTATTGGGACGGAACGTTACATATTCAGCGAAGATAGTTATCCCGCTTCAAGACACTCCGCAAACATGGCAAAATACATAAGCAGTCACTCCGTGGCTTTGTGAATATTTTAGGTAGATCTGTATTATTACCCCTGTCCCCATGAATCTAATAGGCAAGACAACAGCATGTCATTAACATGGGAGTTTTAATGTTTCCGTATTGCCCTTACAATTGTGGTTTGCGTCATGTACTTTGAACTGATTTGTAAATAGTACTAATATTTAAAATGCTATTTTTATTTGTATGTGTTCTATTATGGCTGAAACGTTATGTTTGACGTTTAAACATATGCCTATACCATTTAGTAATGTGAGCCAGTAGCCCAAGCCAAGATGGCTAATTGCCATTATTTTTGTGATTATAAGTCACCTTCTTTATGTCTTTCACTGTGGGGGGAGTGTCTGTAATATAAACAAGCACTCTATGGGTGATGAGTGACTCTGAACAAGCCACTGGTTAGTGGTGAAACGCGTCAGGCTGCCGTCTGGCTAAGCTAAATTAGCACTGGGAGATTACTTTTTTATCTGCTGCATATGGAAAATAAAGGCTGTTATATTTCACACAACCTATGATGCAGTATTTGCTGTTGGACTTTCGTGATTATTTGGATTATAGATACACTTTTTTGTTCGTGGAGTGCTGCTCGCTTGAATAGCTTCCGTCTGAAGCTGTTTGTTTTTGAAATATATATATATATATATATATATATATATATATATATATATATATATATATATATTATATATCACACAATATAAACATTTGATATATCTGGATGTAAACTCCTGTATTTACACAAATCTCATTAAGAACTTAATACATATATCAAGAGGGCATCATCAAGCCTATAACATACATACATAAAACGGACGCATGTCCTGTGCAAAAATCACTTGTGCAAAGAACCCAGCTAATGGGGGAGACACAGTAGATGTAATCACCTGTAAGATGTTAACAATCGAGGTCAAACCTTCTATATCCCACAATTGGGAGTTGTTCCCCTAGAAAAAGCAACAATATTCAAATAATAGCCCCAGGCTCCCTTGCCAACTATCACAACCTTGGCTTCAATGCCCCTACCAACCTCTCCACCTCCCTAACACATCCCCACTGGTCACTTTCAACTGCGCAGGCTTCTTTGCCTACCCTTAATACACTGACAACCTTGTCAGCCTCTTCCACCCTGTTGCCCTGGCCACCCACTGCTGCCGCCTCTGGAACCCTCTTGCCTCCTGCAACCCCTCCCATACTGGCTCCTGCCTGCACCCTCGTCACTGACACCGTTGTCATCCCTGCCTCCTCTGCCTCCTCCTACCTCTATCTCTGAGGCACCCTTACCACTTACAGGGAGGACCTATGTCCCTTGCACCCACCGGAAGTCTTTCAAAAGTGGCAACCTGTTCCATGTTTCCACAGTAAATTCCCGCTCTGCTGTCAAGCACTCCTCTGAAATCTGCCACCTCCTTGAACTCCTGGACCTTGATGTTCTTGCTCTTACTGAGACATGGTTAAAGGACAGCTCTGTCACAAATTTGGACATACTTCTCCTTGAAGGCTACAATATCCTCTTGTTCCCAGTCCCAACAGGACAGGAGGTGGAGTAGCCTTGATCTTTCCTGAGTGGATCCTTGTTTCCATTATTCCCACTGAAGTCTACTCCTTCTTTGAAAGCCTCGTCTGCAGTCTCTCTCTCTCTCCACCATCGCCTCTCTTACTCTTGCCACATTGTATCGGCTGCCGGGCCAGTCCACACTCTTCTTCTCGGAATGGGCTGACCTGGCCTATTTTCTCCTCTCCTCCTCTTCCTAACTCTTCCTGTTGGGGGGTCTTAACATCCATCTTGACTCTTCGTCTCTTATGGACCTTTCCACAACCTATGTGACTTTCTTTCTCTTTCCATTCTACCCTCTGGTCCAACGCACACTGCTGGTCACATTCTTGACTTGATGCCCCCATCTCCACAGACATCCCACTCTCTATTCCTCTCACTACCTCACTCTGATGGACTGATCATTCTCTTCTCTCTTCTCACTTGAAGCTCTATTCTCCTTTAGCAATGGCACACCCTACTCTATATCCTGCCTTCAAGGGCATCCAACCCATGAAAAGAGTGTCAGTGGCTGCCTTTGCTTCCACCTACTCTCCTTCTTCTACCCTGAGTCGTCAGACCCCCACCCTGATACAGCCCTGTCTAATGTTCACTGTTTCATCTCCAACACTCTTGACATTCTTGCCCCTGTCATGGGGGTCCAACTGAAACTTGCTAAAGAGTGCAACTCTTGGTATGACTCTGATCTGGCTGCCCTTAAACACAACTTCTGAGCAGCGGAACGGAAATTGGGATCTTCAGGTGCACCCTCTGACAAACTGGCCTGCCACCTTCTTCAAAGGCAATATAGAATCTGCATCCGCTCCAAGAAAATAGTCTACATTCAATACCGTATCTCTGTGGCATCTAACAACATAGCTGAACTCTTTAAAGTCGACAAGGAGCTGGCCAACCCTACTGCAGCCGCATCCTCTACTGCACCCACCCATGCCCCTTGCTTGGCCCTATATGTATATTTCACCACCAAAACACAGGACATCTTGTCCTCACTCTCTTCTGCTCCCCCTCCTGCATCAACATCTCTTGGGCCCCCTTCGGCCACTCCCACCCTTCACCCTCTTCTCTCCTCCCTCTCTCCTGTCACACCTGATGAGGTCTCTAGACTAGTCCAGTCTATTAAAGCCTTTTACAAACAGGTGGACCCCTACCTCTCCAAAACCATCAAAGACAATATTGACACTCTCACTCCAGTCTTGGTCGACCTTGCAATCTCTCTTTTGCCTCTGGAGTTTTTCCCTCTCCTCTCAAGCACTCTCTTGTGCACCCTGTGCTAAAAAAAATGCTCCAGCGACACAACCTTTTTCGGGGAATTTTCCCCCGATCTATATCACCCCCTTCCTGTGGAAACTGGCTATCACCCAACTTACCCTCCACACTGAATCTGTTGCTTGTCTCCAAGACCATCAGTTTGGCTTTAGAGAATTCAGAGGATAAGAACTGATCTTCTGAACACCTGTGAAGACCTGCTCTCAAATCTTGACTCTAATTCTCCCTCTGTCCTCCTTCTTCTTGACCTCTCTTCTGCTTCAGATACTGTTAATCACAATATCCTGATCACCCGTCTCCGTGATACACTGTGAACACAGATCAGGCCCCGGCGTGGCTAGCCTTCTTTCTCTCTGATCGGCCCTCCCAGGTGGAACTTTGGTCCTTTCTCTCCTCTATCACTGCCTCTACTTGTGCTGTGCCCCAGGGATCTAATTTGTCCCCCTGGTTCTTCAATATCTACATGGCTGCCTTGGCCCACAGAATCTCTACCTTTACCTCTAACTTTCAGTGTTATGGGGATGACACGCATCTCTCTTTCAGGCTACCCTCAGCCTACTCTTCCTCCTTGCTCATCCCTGACTGTCTATATGCAATTCAGCCCTGGTGTGCGGCTAACGATTTCTGCCTAAATGCCAGTAAAATAGAGATTGTCCGCATTGGGCCCCCGGCTCCTGCTCTCCCACTTTCACACTGGCCAGCCTCCCTTGGCCCTGCACCCTCACCTACTAATGAGGCAAATATTCTTGGGGTCATCTTCCACTCCACTCTCTTTTTCTCTTTGCACATCTCAGACATCTCCAAAAAGTCCCACTACCAATTGCACCTCCTCAGAGGTATTCTACCTTTTCTCACTTTCACAAAGAGGCTCATCACCTTGAGATTACTGGTTCTGTCTAGGCTGGACTATTGCAACAGCCTCTTTCTCAGCCTCCATTCTTCTACTCTCCGTCCTCTACAACTCATCAAGAACATAACCTTAAGACTTATCCTTTGCCTCAAGCCCAGCGACTGCATTTCTCTGGCACTGAAATCCCTCCACTGGCTCCCCGTGGCTACAAGAATCAAGTTCAAGATCTTCTGCATAAAAGAGAAGGCATTCTGGGGCTTGGGCCCGCACTATCTACAACTCCCTCTTCCTAAATGCTCCCCTTCTAGAGTCCTCCTCTCTTTCTCCTCCAACTCTCTGCAGGGGAGCCGCTTTCACAAACAGAGATTTGGGGGTAGATCTTTATCCTCTGCAGGTGAATCCCTCTGCAATAGCCTCCCTGCCTCTCTCCGTCTTGAGCCTGAACACTTTAAGTTCTGGAAACTCCTCAGACCTTCCTCTTCTCTTCCTCCTTCTCTCTCCCCCTACCCTGCAAACCTCTGTCTTTTTTTCCACCCTCCTTCCTCCTTCTCGTCCCTAACTCTGTTCAGTTTTTGCTGACTACTTGCCTGGTTCACCTCCAGAGCCTTACAGGTCCCAGCCTCCCCACCCCCCCCCCACTCTTTGCACTTGCCTCTGGCCCACTACACTACACTATGTTTCAGCATTACTGCACTTTCAGTTTATGCTTATGCTCCATGAGCGAGGCAATCTCTCTGCACTTAACCCAGGGCCCTGCTGGACTGGACACGTTTGTTCCCCTCAGCCCTTCTTCCTCTCACCTTCATCTGTACGTATGCATTACCTAAATGTATTAGGATTAGTAAGTTCATCTGTCATGCCCCCCCCAACCCCTTTTTCTGTCCCAGCCCCCCCAGCCCCCCAGCTCGGTCAAAACTGTAATACTTCATGCATTTGTACTAGGAGAAATGCCGGACGAGTATGATAGTTTCTCTGTTTAGATAATTCGGAAACTTGAAGGCCTAAACATGATTATTGTATTCCCCTGTTCCCTTCCCACCTTGAAGTGCTTTGAAGCACTCCACCTGTGTATAAGCATTTTATAAATAAACACTTACAATTACAAATGTTGACCTCTGGTCCATAAGAAACTCTTGTGGGGAAATAGAGGAATAGATTATTTAGAAACTGGTGGGTTGTGTTACATAGACGGAATGCTTTTGGATAGTGGGTGACATTGTCTGTAATGAAATGGATATTTGATTACCAGTTTTTGATGGACAAAGTGGTCACATTATGTCTATCAAAGCACTGGAGAAGGGCACATTTATAATGAATAATAGTTTTAATGGGGTCTACAATAACCTGAAAGGGTTTTTGGCAGATGGGAAATTTGTTTTAATTCTGTTTGGTAAATTCCTGTCCAAAATAATGGCATCAGCACAATTTCCTTAATCCTGGTCACTCCCTCGGGGCTTACCGCTAGATGCTACTGGACAATGTCCTATGCTGAGGAGGAAACGAAAACTGGTAGTGGGCATGTCCTATCATCTAAATGTTGTTTTCATCTTGGTATGGCAGCCACTTTGCAAACTACAGTCCAATCCAACCATTGCCTTGTTTCATCAAGACAGCTTTCTCAAAGTTGGAGCTTAGGAAAGGACTATTATACTGATTCAGGGAAAATTATGCACACAATGGAAGGGGAACTCAGGACTCCACTCTCATATTAGAGCCAAGCCGCTGAGCGAAGACCCAAATCCCGTCTGCCTCCTTTCACTTTCTTCTTTCTTCATGGTCTTGCGGTAAGCCATACAAAGAGACTGGACAAGAAGACAGTTTGCCATAGAATATTTTTGTGAAAGTAAAGAATGCCTGCTCTAACCCTATTTCTACAATGATTTCCCTAATCTTCAAAAATAACATTAACAGACCACTAGGGGGTGTGGATGGCAATAGCCGCCTGATCCGAGGCTCCCGACTCAACGGGGAGAAAAGAGATGAAATAGAGCATCTTGTGACAACCCTGCGCAAGAAAATTATTAGGAATGGATGTGTAAATGTGGGCACCTTGGATCACTGGCACATGTAGCAGAGATAAGAGGTATCCGGAGGAGAAACAGCTGTTGACAGTAACACAGCCCCCCCCCCACAACGTATGCAAGTGACAAGCCCACAAACGGAGAATGCCACACTGGCATCAGTGGAACAGCAGTACTGGTAAAGACCTCATTGGAGGAGCGAACGTCCACAGAGCCTTGATCGCAGCCCAGGATGCCTCTGGAGTGATTCCCGCAGAGAGGGAGATCTCCGAAACAAGCTAGTAGTGGAAGCGGAGGTGGGGAAGGCCAGACCGGTCACCAGCCCCATCAAGCTAGACCAGCCTGGTCCCCAGAGATCTCCTGAAGGTGGCTCAGAAATTGCAGAGGCGGCGGAGGCCGGACAGTGTGCCCATGACCCCCCACGATTCGCCCTGCGCAAGAGGACAGTAACAAAGCGGAACTGAGACTGGCCCGGCCCCAGGCAAAGGGAAGGAGGAAAATCGCACTGGAGGCATGGGGAAGGTCTCGCACTGTACTACAGCTTAAATTCAGGCCAGGCTAGCAAAAGAAAATGGACTTGGGAGGCACGAATTAGCGCTCCAAACCTGAACACAACACTGCTCCATAATTGGAAGAAAGGGGAAATTACTTGGGACTACATAGCCACGGGGGACAGTGCTGACTGGGGGGCGGTCACAAGCAGGGGCGGCAGCCGCAAGGAAGCCACAGATGACTGAGAGACCACCAAGCCTCACAACAAGGACGTACGGAGAGGAGGTAAGAGATTGCCCCCATGGCAAGCACCGCACCCGCACAAATAACATGCCACCCAACCAGCAAAGGGGTGAGATACAATGCTCGAGTCCTACAAGCACCTCATTAACCCCTCTCAATAGCGCATAAGACTCTGGAACAAGGCACAATTACAATAGAGAAGTGGCCATCAACAAGAACTGGATCAGCGAGGAGAACACGGGGGCCCCGCGTGGGCAGTCGCAAAAGCCATCACCGCCCACAGATCTGGGTGATCTCTCCCGGGCAACTGACTGAGGGGTTCTGAATAATCTGCGGAACAGAACCCACAAACCCACTGGAGGAGGAGAGGAAGGCCGGATAATGCAAGTGCAGTAAGGTGGGGAAAGGCACAGGGACCCCGAGATTTGAGGACCGCTACCTAACAGTGGGAATAATGCAGAGCCTGCCCATACAACAAAGGGGTCCCCGCCAACATTAACAACAGGGTCTGCTCCCATGCCCACCATGCAGAGGAGGGAGGAAGGAAGAGAAAAGACTATGCTAATGCACCAAACATGCCTGAGGCAAGAAGTGGGAATCCTGGAAGCAGCGGGGGAAACCCAGGGGAGCCTGCCCCTTAATCCAGTTAACACTCCAATTAAAGTCAGGCAAAAGAGACCAAAGCCAAGCTCGGGGGGAAGCCTGGACAGACTTCAGCAATTCAGGCGTGTTGTACATCAGATGAGCTAACCGACAAAATGAATAGGCAAGCATCAAAGAAGGACATTGCAGGAATTATGTCGGAGATCCATGAACTGCGGGCAGACATACAGTATCGATAGCAGAAATCAGGGGGAAAGTGGAGTCAATTGAGAGAAACGCGGAGAACCTAGAGCATAATCAAGTCAATACTGACCTAATGGAAATTAAACTGAGTTATCGAATGACAGAAATAGAAATGAAAGAGGAAGAACATGGAATGACATGGAGAACAGGGAAAGGAGGTCCAACCTGAGAATTGTTGGCCTACCAGAATCGGACGGGGAGACAACAACCATGGTCGAAAGGAAAGTTCAAGAAATAATAAGTCACCTATTTACGACAGAAGGGGGCAAAACCGTGAGCATCAAAAGGGCCCACAGAGGGGGCAGGGCATTTGCAGGAGGACCAAGGTCGATAGTAGTGAAGTTTTTAAGCTACAAGGAAAAAGCAGAAATCCTCAAAGCGAAGCAAACTCCAGAAATTCTGTTTCAAGGGGTGAAACTAAAGATATTTCAAGACCTATGGAATTTCACACTTAGTCAGAGAAGAGCATGCAAGCCCCTCACCGCCTGGCTAACTGAAAGAGTGGTGCAATACCGGTGGGGATACCCCTTTGACCTCATTTTCGAATGGAAAGCAGAAGAATACTGAGTTGTCACCCCAGAAGAGGCTAAACAGGTGCTCCAACACTTAACGGAACACAACGACAGATCACCGACCAAGCCCCGTAAGAACCAGGGCCTGAGGGAGCAAGAGACAAACATACCCTCCCAGTGGCAAAAGAGATCTAATGTGGGTAGGAAATATGCCAAACTAAGTCCAGAGTCACCAGTAAAGCCCCCCCGAAGGCACAAAAAGGTGGGAGATCACTAAAAATGTACTCAATGTTCACACATAAGCAAATCAAGAAGGGAGTCGCAAAAGAGCTCTCCTGTTGAGATCATGTCCTGAACCTAGTGGCCCTCAAACTCCAGGAGGGTGTGTCATGTTCCATTCTAGGTGACGGTGGTTGCCGCGGATACAGCTATGCCGCCATTGAAGTGTTCCATCACGTTTTGCGGCGTACGGTTGCAACGTTATAGTCTTTTCCCAGTGTGACCGCCGCTGGGAGTACTTTCTTTCAGTATTCCCAGCGGTCAGCGCTTTGCAACCGTCCTGCCAGCCATTCTCGCTTTGAGGTTAGACGCTAGTTTTCTTGTTCTTCCACTTCGTACCAAAGCTCTTTTCTCTCCTCTCTATTTTTCGCTCATCTTGTATTCCTCCTTGCTGCTTCCCAGCTCGCCCGTCCTCTCCTTTTCTATTCCTATTTTCGCTCTCTCTCTCTCTCTCTCTCTCTCTCTCTCTCTCTCTCTCTCTCTCTCTCTCTCTCTCTCTCTCTCTCTCTCTCTCCCGTTCTCTTGCTCGGACCATACCGTACCTTGCTTTCTGCTCGGGTTCAACTCTGGGAACTCTTCCTCGCTATCAGTCTCTCTCTCTTCCTCGTTACGACTCTCTGCAGTCATACTCCATTCCTTCTTGTATACCTACCTCCAGTCGGAGCCTCTATCACATGGTACTTAGACTGCTGCTTACATTGTTTACAACTCATCGGATCGCTGTGTATTTCCTGCCCATTCCACCATGGCCAGGAGCGCTCGGATCACCCAGGGGTTTTTTTCTGAACAAGGGCTTTTTCCCCCTGCATTGCCTGTTCCCGGGGCTGAGGTCTTGGTGTGGTCCATTAAAATAATCATGATGGCTTCTACCCGCGTCAGGTCACTTGCTTTGAAGAAGGAGAAGGACTATCTGGCCCACCAGCAAGGCATTGAAGTGAAAGACTCGGATTCCCCAGGTGAGGAGAGTGGTGCTTTGAGTGTGGAGGTTGGATCCCTAGACTTAGGCCTGCAAGACCCTGCCAGAGGGGATATTGGACAGGATTTATCAACCCAGAGAACCTAGGTCCGGTCCAATGGCCACTGTTCAGTTGGCTGCGTCCCAATCCTGGGGTAGTTCTAGGCCCACAGTTTATTTGTTAGGTTTAAGTCGGTTAATTGTTAGAGGGAGGGGGATACGCACAGTGGGACAGGCAAGAGGGGGTACCCCAAAATGCTATACGAAAGGCTGAACTCATGGAGGGCAGGGGGAGGAGGCCGCAAGCCACATGGACCCACCCCCCGGAGGTGGGAACCTTGAAAATTGGCACCCTCAATGTCAAGGGGCTTAATTCCCCCACTAAACGGTCACTACTAGCTCAGCAATTCAATGGTGCAATCATAGGCTGGCTCTTTATTCAGGAAACAAGGCTAACAGAGGGGGAGGAAAAACCCTTGAAGGGGAGAGGAATGGGTTGAATGTACAGGGCCTCAGCGGGCCACAAGAGGAGGGGCATAATCATTCACAGGAGATTCAAACTAGAGAACCTGGATGTGCAATCCCATATGGGAGGGAGGCTCCTGGTTGTGCGAGAGGAATGGGAATGATCCACGGTTATGCTAGTGGATGTTTATGCGCCCAATCAAGGCCAGGGAAAATTTTACAGGGAGGCCCTCACAAAAATAGTGGTAATAGCCAGAAACTGTCTAATAATAAGGGGAGAATTTAATACATTGGTGGTCACGTAAATTGACAGGCAAGCCACCCAAGTGATTACCAAACCCTCCCCAAGGCGGAAATGCGTGAATTTCAAAGAAACATTTAAGAGAGGTGAACCTGGTGGACTTTTGGCGGGTAGTGAACCCAGATGTAAAGGTGTACACATTTCGGTCGGTGGACCATGGGACATTCCCCAGAATCAACTACTTGCTGGTGACAAGGGGGAATGCTTCCATGATTAAGGGCAGTAAGATTCGCCCAATAGGGTGGTCCGACCATGACATGGTCCTGGCAACATTAGAAATGGAGGGGCTCAGGAGGCATGAAACCAGGTGGAGGTCCAACAAGTTCCTCCTAAAGGACAAGCTATTAGATAAGGCAATTCATGAATACTTTCCAATAAAAGGGGGTGGGCAGGTAGGGAGCACACAATCGTTTGGGAAGCTGGAAAAGCAGTTTGGAGGGGGCACCTACTGAGACAATGGGCTCTGCGAAAAAGAGAAAGGAAATTGCAGGAAGAAATAATTAGGAAAGACATCTCCTGCCTGGAAGAAAGGCTCCACTCTTTGGACTCATATAGAAAAGGGAAGAACTGGTAGCATTAGGCAAGGGTGATGTCTTGAGAAAGCTAACACTGAAGCAAATATTTTATGAAAAGGGGGATAAGGCTGATAAGATGCTGACGAACAGACTGAGAGCCCAGAGCGCAGAGAGGTGGGTAGACAGGATCAAAACAGAGGAGGAGGGTTTGGTACATTCCACAGAAGGGATAGCCCACCAGTTTGCAGATTACTATGCTAAGCTGTACACCTCAGACAGGGGTAGGGATGGTCCTGGCATGAGGGAATACATACATAAAGCTGGGCTAACACACATTACTACGAGGAACACGCCCTCCTAGAATCTCTTATCACCCCCCAAGAAGTTGAAGCAGCAATCAAGCGCCTCTCGCCCAGAGGGGCCCCTGGTGAGGACGGATATGCAATGGGCTTCTACAAACATTTCACCTTAACCCTGTCCCCCGCACCTAGTCAAATTGTTTAACTATATAGAGGACACTGGACAGGCCACACCATCCTTTTCAGTAGCACAAATAGTGGTGCTCCTGAAAGCAGAAGAAGACCCAACCATGTGTAAATTGTATCGGCCAATTTCGCTTCTGAACACTGATACCAAGATCTATGCACGAGTGCTGGCCACACGAATGGAGGACCTAATGCTGCGCCTAATCCACCTGGATCAGGTGGGTTTCATTAAAAGGATACAAGGGTCAGATGCACTGAGAAAAACCCTGGGCAACATGGACCACGCCAAAAGATTTACAGGGGAGCACGTCCTCCTGAGTATTGACTCAGAGAAGGCCTTTGATCGGGTGGAGTGGGCTTTCCTGTGGGCCACTCTTGAAAATATGGGATTCGGAAAGCGATTTGTATTGGTAATACAAGAAATGTACAACAATCCCAAGGGTAGAGTGGCCGTGAACAACATACTCTCTGGAGAATTCACCCTGACCAGGGGTACCAGACAGGGTTGCCCCCTGTCCCCGCTTCTTTATGCCCTGTCAATTGAACCCTTAGCCAACATGATAAGAAGCAACCACTCCATCAAGGGAGTTAGGATTGGTGACACAGAACATAAATTAGCCCTGTTTGCTGAAGATATCATGCTCTACATCACTGACCCCAGCACATCAGTACCCTGTCTGGTAGCCTCGATGAAGGAATTTGGTAAATGGCAGGATTTACGGTGAATGTTGAGAAATCATCCCTCTTTGAGTAAAAAATCCTAGTGGGCACCAGAGAGGAAAACACAATAGCAGGGGGAATACCCTTGGCACCGCAGGACTTGAAATATCTTAGGATAAAAATCACTAAAAACCTTGAAGACCTCTATACAGCTAATTTGCCCCTGCTGCTTTGTGACTTAAGGAAAGATCTAGGAAAGTGGAGCAAACTCACGGTATCCTGGCTAGAATGCCTGAATGCCATAAAAATGTTAATACTGCCCAAAATCGTATACCACTACCACATTCTGCCAATTGCTCTCCCCAAAGCGCACTTTACAGAGCTACTAGATATGTCCATGAAATTCCTTTGGCAGGGGAAGAAGCAGCGCATCGCATATGACACCCTAATCCATCCAAAGGAAAAAGGAGTAGTCGGCCTACCAGACCCTCGCATGTACTCTCGGGCAGCGCAGTACTGTGCTCTCACCCCACATTTGAGAAACGGCAAACAGAAGCAATGGGTGGCCATTGAAAACTACAGCCTTAGGCCAGTGTCCCTTGACGAATGGCTATGGGCTCCGGAGAAAGCATTCCCCAATAGCGTGCTGATTCATGTGGCAATGGATCCCCTCATGAAGATCTGGTGGAATGTGAGGGAAATGAGAGGGCTGACAACTTGGCCCTCACCATTGAGTTGTATCTGGGCTCCCCCACTCAGAGACAAAGTGCAAGACCTGAGCAGATATCAGGAATGGTATGAGGGTGGCCTAGAAAGAGAAGGGCAACTCATAAAAGAGGGAGCAGGACTACAACAGGGCCCCCTGAGCATGTTTAAGTTCCTTCAACTAAAGGGGGTGCTCACAGCACCGGAATGGAAAGACAAACTCCAAAGAAGCCTCAATGCATTTGAGGGAATATTTGATGAGGCCCAGTCAAGCAGAGGCGTCACTGCATGCCTCTATGGTTCATTGATAGCAGAGGAGAGACGAAACAACATTGAGGGCCTGAAGAAAAGATGGGAGAAAGACCTGAGCCCACTAATGACAGAGCAGCTCTGGGCGAGGATGGGTACAGCAGCGCAAAAACCTCGATCTAAGCACAATATAAACTCCATGGTATAAAGCAGTTGCATAGGTGGCAGTACGACCCACTGAGACTCTTCAAAATGTTCGAGCAGACAAGCCCTCTGTTCTGGAGGGAATCTGGGGGTACTGTGGACTATTGGCATATGTGGTGGTCCTGCCCAAAAATGCAAACTTTCTGGGGCGAGGTACTAGCATGGATTAGGAGAATAGAAGGGGTTACTAGGACCCTCGACACAATTCTAGTGCTTTTTGGTCTACAGGAGGAAGAAGGGCGTTTGGAGAAAGTCCCTCACATGACTTGGTTCTTGCTGCTTGCTACCAGGGTCTGCCTCACAATAAGTTTAGTTTAGTTTAGTTTAGTTTAGTTTAGTTTAGTTTATTTATTTATAGTGCGCACCAGCCCCAGGGGCATCAGGGCACAAAGGATAGGGATATGTTCAACTTGGTTACAGGGCACATGGGTACATGAAATGCACAGAAATCTACACAGAAATATACAAAAGAACATCATAAATCATACATTATGCAGGTATGTACATTGCAAATTACAAGATCAAGTAGCATAGAATTAAGGTGAGTGCAATACATCAGGAAAGGTGTCCAAGTGGACTAGCACATAGTAAGCGAATCAGCAAGCAGAAGGGTAGGCGTCAAGAGAGTGTTAGTCAGGGGGTTTATTTATCATTTTCTTTTAGCCAGTTGGTCAGATTCTGTCTGAATTTGGAGAAGGGCTGGGGTTCTCTAATACCAGGAGGTAGGGAGTTCCACAATTGTGCAGCCTTAACTGGGAAACTGTGTCCTCCTATGGTAGAGAGTCTGAATCGTGGAACTTGGAGGCAGTTAGAATTGGCTGTTCTTGTCGGTCTGGACAAAGTTTTTTTACAGATTCTGTTCGAGAGGTATGGCAGTGCTTTATTGTTAAGGCACTTGTGGGTAAAGGAGACAATCTTAAGTTGTATTTTATCAAAGGTGGATAGCCATTTGTGTTCTCTTCTAGCAGAGGAGATATGCTCATTTCTGTGGATCTTGAGAGCTGCTCTCAAGGCATTATTCTGGAGAACCTGTATTTTATGGATATTTTGTTTATTCGCTCCAATGTAGAGGGTGTTACAGTAATCCAATTTAGAGAGCATGAGGGCTCTGGCGATTGGAAGGCAGCTGTCAGTGGAGAGGAATTGTTTACTAGCTCTGATAAGTTTACATGTGTATGCGGTAGCAGAGGTTAGAGAGTTGACTTGTTTAGAGAAGTTCAGTGTGGCATCTAGTTAAAAGCCTAGAGTCTTCACTTCCTTTGCTACTTTTATATTATTGTCATCAATAATGAAGTTGGCATAATCAGGGCTAAATTTGCATATGTAGGTAGGGGTGGCTAAAATGATAAGCTCAGTTTTATTGTCGTTCAGGCATAGTCCATGTTTGGCCATCCATGCCTGAACGATGCTGTAGATTCTATTCACCAAAGCCAGATCCACAGCGTAATCTCCTGAAAGCGGAAGGAGGATTTGGGTATCGTCATCTGCATAGTTGGTGTAGGCGATACCCAAATGGTTTATTTCGTCAAAGAGGGGCTTAGTGAATATGTTGTAGAGTGTGGGTGACACACGGGATCCCTGTGGTACACCAAAAGTTATAGGGATTGGGTCTGCTGAGGCTGATGGAGAGAAGACTCTCATGGTCCAGTTACTCAGAAAAGATTCGATCCAGGTTATAGCCTCCTTAGAAAAATGAGGTGCAGAGTCTAGGTGACTACATAAGACTGTATGGTCAACCAAGTCGAAAGCAGCCGAGAGGTCTAGAAGGAGGAGTAAGACTGCTTGGCCTTTATCTCTAAAATCATCTATTTGGGCTTTAAGATCAATTAAGGCCGTCTCCGTGCCATGTTGGGGGCGGAATCAAGATTGACGAGATCCTAGTAGCAGGTTAGATTCCAGGTAGTTCTGTATTTGAATATAGGCCACTTAATCTAACATTTTTAGAAGAAATGGCACAGTCGTGATGGGCCTAAAGTTTGTACGAATGGCAGGGTCAAGGGTTTGCTTCTTCAGTAATGGCAGTACCCAGGATTCTTTCAGGTTGTTCTGGATAGTACCTGTGGTGAATGAGGAGTTGATAAGTTTAGTTATAAAGGGCGAGAGTTCTCTCGCAGCATCCTTAATAATTTGTGCCGGGCATTGGTCTCCTTTGCAATTGGATGGTTTAAGTCCCAATATGACCTTCTCCACCTCAGTGTGGATACTTTAGAGAAGCTAAAGCGTGCTTCCTGTTTATGAGGTGGTAGTCGAGCTATGCTCTGAGTTTGAGGTGTTAGAGAGACTTTCTTGTGGGCAATTTTGGATTGTAGGTTGGCGACTTTGTTAGTTAAGGCATGTTGGATACTGGAGCACCACTTTTTGCCTTTGGTGCAATTTTCTTGAGGTACAATAGGTGTTTCCAGTTCTCCCGTTTGGCTGAGAGGATGTCTTTCTTGTATTGGGTTGAGACCTTAGTAAGGTTTAGTTTATTTTCTGCTGATGGGGATAGTCTCCAAGCCGTTTCAAGCTTTCTTTTAAGTAGTCTAAGGTTTTTAAGTGAGGGGTGAACCAAGAGTTAAGGTGTTTTTTGGGTTTGCTGTTCCTTAGTTTGAGCGGTGCAAAGTTGTCAAGGGCTGAGTTCATGGCTTCATTGTACTGTTCGACTAGAGAGTCTGGGTCCATGTTGTCTGGTGCAGAATTAAGTTTAGGTAATATATGGGGCAGCAGTTTTTCAGCTGTTATGAGTTTTTTATTCCTTGTGAGTAAAGGTGGGGCAAGCAAGGACTTGGCCGTGGCAGGGTTAGTTGCCAATGTGAATAGCAGGAGATGGTGGTCTTTCTAGATCTGGGGAGCAATAGACGTAATAATTACCTCACAATTATATTCTGCTATCCAGTTGAGGATTCGACCTTTGTTATGCGTAGGTAAGTTCACTTTCTGGGTGAACCCAAGCTCTTCCAGAATCATAGCAATGGTGGTGGAGTGGGTATCCTTAGTTCATTGTAACCTAGGTTAAAGTCTCCTAATACTAGTGTTTGGGAGGTGTTTTTTAGATTATTGGACAAGTTTGTAGAAATATCTGCTGAGAAGGTTCCAATGGGACCTGGTGGTCTGTAGATAAGAAAGATATTTAGTGTTTGTGAGTTAGCAGTGGCAATTTTAACCGTGAGGCATTCACAGGATTTCATAGTCGGTGTTGTGACAATTCTAATGTCTAAATTTGTCTTGGCTATAATAGCTATTCCTCCACCTCGAGAGATATGTCTATCTGCTCGCAAGATGGTATAGTTATCGGGGACTGCCAGCGATAGAGCAGGGCCTGCTGCATCATGGAACCAGGATTCTGAGATGGCCAGGAAGTCTAGGTTGTCTGTTAGTATAATATCTGATATTTCGGTTGCATGGGCAACTTGAGACCTAGCATTTATGACAGCTCCTTTAAGGATAGGCTGGTGGCTTTCTAATATAGGGGTGGCGCTCGGACTGTCTTTAGTTGCCCATTTAGTACTGTTCAGAGTGGGTTTTTTGTGGTTGGTGAGACTCGTATTGGAGTCTACAGTTACTTTCTGGAGTAGGCACTTTTTTAGGTGGTTTAGTTGTTCAATTTTTTGGGCCGGTAACTCATGCAGTTTGGATAGGCGAGCGCGCAATCTTACATTTCTGTCGATAGTTCTACATGGTATTTGTACGGTTGAGTATTCTTGATACTGGCTCGTTTTGTGTGCTGTTTTATGCTTTTGTGTGTCTAGCATAGTAGGGCAGATGAGAGAATGGGGAGGGGTCGTAGTACAGGAGAACATGGTGCTAGTTTTATTGAGCAGGCTGTTAGTCTGTGATGCTGGTATGAGGGAAGAGGCGATATAGAGCATTAACCAAACTATTTTAGAGAGGGTACCTGTTGGTAGTTTGTCTAGACCGTGAGTGTACATACTGGTAGAGGGTAGTAAGCAGTCCTGCGTGGGCCAGATGGGCTGCTAGTCGACTGATTCCAGGGTCCGGTGTAGTAGAGTGCAGGAATAAGTATATTCGAGTTAACTACCTGTTATGATCCCAATGGTACACTGTTAGGCTGGTTGCTTTAGTCTATACTAAGATAATAGGGTGTATCTGATCTGACCAGCTAATGCCAGAGACATACCAAAGGCAAGGCACTCAAGTGTCTCAGGCAACCAAGTTTGGCTAGGCCATTATTGAAAGCTATGAAGCTGTTAACGCTACAGGGTGCATTATCCTGCATGACACAGAAGGGGAACATGATGAGTGTAAATCAGGTGAGCATGGTCTAGCTACAAAAGTGGTCTGTGTAGTGGGACTGGGATAGGCAAACTCAACTTTAGCTAGGTGTATACAAATGTGCAGATAGAGGCCTAAAAGCAGCAGCATGCTAGTTCAAATATCAGCAATTAAGGCCTAAAACAGCAGTGTGCTAGATCACATTTCAGCATTGAAAACCTAAAAACAGTGGTAGGCTAATTCAAATATCGGCATTAAGGCCTAAAACAGCAGTGTGCTAGATCACATTTCAGCATTGAAAACCTGAAAACAGCGGTAGGCTAATTCGAATATCGGCATTAAGGCCTAAAACAGCAGTGTGCTAGATCACATTTCAGCATTCAAAACCTAAAAACAGCGTTAAGCTAATTCGAATATCGGCCTTAAGGCCTAAAACAGCAGTGTGCTAGATCACATTTCAGCATTGAAAACCTAAAAACACTGGTAAGCTAATTCAAATATCGGCATTAAGGCCTAAAACAGCAGTGTGCTAGATCACATTTCAGCATTGAAAACCTAAAAACACTGGTAAGCTAATTCAAATATCGGCATTAAGGCCTAAAACAGCAGTGTGCTAGATCACATTTCAGCATTGAAAACCTAAAAACAGCAGTAGGCTAATTCGAATATCGGCATTAAGGCCTAAAACAGCAGTGTGCTAGATCACATTTCAGCATTGAAAACCTAAAAACAGCGTTAGGCTAATTCGAATATCGGCATTAAGGCCTAAAACAGCAGTGTGCTAGATCACATTTCAGCATTGAAAACCTAAAAACAGCGGTAGGCTAATTTGAATATCAGCATTAAGGCCTAAAACGCTGCGGTCAAGGTAAGCACATGTGCCCAGCAAATACAAATAAGAGCCGATGGTGCCAGTATCTGGACCAGGCTATAGTATGTGGCAATGGGCCAGCATATACAAAAGTAACATAGTATAGTCAATTAGGTCATAGTGGTGGTGGCATGGGGCAGTGAAGCAACAAGTGAACATATTAGAGTATAGGTCAGGACTGCAAGAGCAAAAGTATTGTAATAGTGTTGGTTCCCCTTAGCACAGGCAGCGATAGGTGGGGGCTTAAAGGGGCCCGTGATGGGTTAGTCTATGGTGCCTCATGGATGGAGGGATGAGAGGAAGTTCTTACCGTGTTGATGCAGACATGTGGGACCCAGCGCCCATCCAGCTCCAGACAGGCTCCCGACAGGCAGTAGCCTTAGTGCTCGTGCCTTCATGGGAGTGCCGGATTGAGCCTGTCGGCTCTCTATTGGACCAGAAAAAGGTCCTGTCAGCCAATACGGGTCAGAGTTAGGGCTGAAGGTGAATTTCACCTCAATGGGAGAGGGGAAGAAATGGCGGCGGCCATTTTAAAGTGGCTTTCTTCCTCGTGGCATCTGATTGAAATTACTGCAGCAGGGTCTGCCGACCAGATTAAACATATGATTTGGCCGAAGGAGGGGCTGTCCAAAGAGATTGCTTCCGTTAGGAAGCAGAACGTCGAAAATTAGACAGTCTTTTTACCAGGGTCGTGCTGAGTAGATCGCGGCGCTCCTAATACAGGCAAAGTGTCTTGTCCTTCATCCAGATACCCCTAGAGGGCACCTTTGCCTCCCCTCGGAAGAGACACGGCCAGGAAAGGCAGATAACTTTATGAAATGGTGAATATTACAGGGGCCCTCCACGGACTGTCACCGAGTAGAGAAATGGAATGGGCTCTTTTCCTTGAGGCATTCACGAGTCCGGGGACCATGACGACTGCCGGTCTCCCCCAGGTTCCTTAAAGCCTGCATACTGAATTCTTTGATCGGTGCTCCGCAGTATCTCACAGGGGGTAATTACTGGTTAATTTTTCTATTTAATCGGGAGTGGACTGAAGTTCAAGGTACTAAGTGTGTTGCATTCTTACATGTCTGCTCTGGCATTGAAAATGTTCAATAAAGCTAATTTTGAAAAAATAAAATAACAACAACCAAGTGCTTGTAGGATGTCTGACAAAATAATCTGTCCTCTGTGCAAATCTAAGCTAGTCTAACATCTTCCCTAAATCTATCACAAAATGAAAGCATAAATGTAGCCTAGGAAATTATTACTCTACATTATGCTTTCTAGCAGAGGCTGGTTTCTGGCCCTATCAAAATACCTCCTAGTGCTTTTTCAGGCCGCAGGTCTGTTGTGTAAGCTCAAAAGTCTTTTAGTCCTTTTTCTTGTCATATTTAGTTGGTCCCTCACAAATCAATGCAATGTCTCTGGATGTGTGCTTTTCATCAAAGACAAGAGGCTATAGTAGTCTGGGTTGGTCTGTATTCATGCAACTAAAAATGTTGTTCTCTCCAGATCGGGGTATCTTGTGCCTCAGTGCATTTTGGGCAGTTACCTTGGTCTCCCTTGCTTGGGTTGTTGGGCTTCTTACCACCTTGTGGGGTATCTTTTGTATTATCCAGCTTGGGTTACTGGCTCTTCAGTCCTTCTTCATTGATTGTTGTTTTATACCCACATGGGGTATCTTGATACACATCCCAGCATGGACTATAAGGCTTCTCAGCCCAGCTTTGTTTATTGTTTTTCGCACCCCCTCGTGAATTATTTGGATTCTCATCCAGACGTAGGCTATTGGGCTTCTTTGCCATGTTTTTGTTATCCTTTTTCTCACTCCCTCTTGTAGTATCTGGACTCTCAGCCCAATGTGGGCTGTGGGGCATTTCAGCCATATTTCAATTATACTTATACTGAGTATAAGAAGCAAAATAAAACTGTCCTCAGCGATTTTGTATGTGAAACTCACACGACTTACAAATGATACCTTCATGGTACGAATGATGGAGCAAAATAAGGGACTAGATCGTAAAATGGATTTCATAACAATAGATAGATGGAGACTAAACTACCTTAAACTGATTAAAAATGAGACTCACTGTTGGTTGCTATATTCTGTAGCACAGATAAAAAATAAATTGAAAAAACTGATCTGTGAAATAGACAGAGAACAAAAAATAGTAAATCTGGCAACTAAGTCGAACAGTGGAATTTTCATAGAATCTATCAGAATGAGGATGGTCAAACCAAAATACCAGATATCCTACCCTAATTGCTCCACCATTCGATGGTATTTGTTGTTTAAATTCAATTCATGTGAGGTTTTAGAAATCCTTGGGGCGCGACTGGGAATACCACGCAATCTTAGATTCTGCTGATTCTGTGGTGTTAACGTTATCGAATCAGCATACCATATGTTATGTGAGTGTGAAAGTTTACAAACAATAAGTATCCAATTTTTAATGAAATACGATAACTCGATGTTCATGTGCAATATGAGTAACATATGGGTGAAGCTAATGGAAGGTCATGACGTAAATCTGATGTTCTACTTAATGAAATTTTATGTGATGATTTTAGTAATTTTAAAAGAACTGTCTCCGGACATTTTATATTATTAATCGCGTATAGAATTTGTAATATGTATTTTAAAAAGATACACCTAAGAGATGTATAGATTTTAGCAATGTGATTTTATGTGATGTTTTGACGCAAAATATGTAAAACTAAACTGTTATATACATATTATCAATAAATAAATAAATAAATATTTCAATTATTGGTTTTCTCATCACCCCCCCATGGGTTATCAGGACTCTCAGTCCATCAAGGGCTATGGTGTGTATGTACCCCCCAACCATTCCTCGACCTGTGCTCTGCACCTGCTTTTTGGAAGTGCTCATTGGGGGAGGTGATCTCGCTTTCCAGCATGCAACCGCACCTCTGACTTCACTCCGGTCTTCGTGTTGTGTGTTTTGTGTTGGTTCGTCCCATTTTTCACTGACACGACTTCGTCATTGGTTTGGGAGCACACTGCCATGCCGCATCTAGAGTGGCTTCACTTCCTTTCTCCTCGGTCTCCTGGCCTTCCTGAAAGTGGCAGCATTCTGCTGTCTTCTTGTTCCTCCACCCACAATGCTCTCTGCATGGTTCTGCATCCAGGCTCCTCCTGAGAGGGAGACGTTTCCTCCTATGCACGGCTATGCAGGCCTGCGCTCTCCGGCTGGCTCTCTCCTCTTGTATCTGGGTCCTGTTACTTTTAATCTTTCCTGGAACAAGTTGGGAGAATCCATTGGTTCCTCTCTACATGTAAGGGCTACAACAAACACAGGTCAGAAACCAAGCCATCCACTTTTAAAGGGTCCTATACAATACTGCCCTGTTCAATTCCCAAATAGCCAACAAGCACTTGGTATTCTGTGTTAAAAGGAAATTAAATAAACCCCTTGTTTATCCCAGTTTTCCTGTCTCCTATGGGGTGTTAAGTGTATTGGGCTCCCATACCGAGTCCTAAAGAGAAGGGTGGCATTCCCTGTATATGTCACAGTCCATAAATGTTTGGAGTGTGGGCTTTAAATTGATCTTACAGACAGTTTATTTAACTAAAAACACTTCTTTGCTTGCTTGATGAGAATCAAGTTTACAACATCTCTATAATCTTTAACCACTACTTCATCCCCTGCAACATAGCCACACCTAACTTCCTGGCCCTACTTGTCTTCTAGCCTTTGGAAGATACTATTGGGAAATGTATTTATTTATTTTTGGATTTGTAGAGCACGCTACAGCCGACAGGCATCGAGGCGCTATAAGGATATGTACGATAGCTTGCTTGAGGGTTACAGGATTGGGGACAATGGAGGAAAGCTTAATACAATTTTATTGGTTACAAAATGCTTGGTTACATGCTCATAAGTTACTTTAAGAACAACAGTAAGTGAGAAACAGGAAGAACATAAATAGCCTGGTTTTTAATGGCCTTCCTGAAGGCTGCACGAGAATCAATCATCCTGGTAGGGCAGGTAGGTACCAAAATGTTGCGTTCATGGTTGGTAAACTGGAACCACCAGCACGCACTCTACGTGTGGGAGCAACAGTGATACGGTTGCAATATGCAGAGCTAGATGGTCTGGAGGAGGTCTGTTTGGTGATCCTGTGTGCTAGATAGGGAGGTGCCAGGCCATGAAGACATTGAGGTGTGAGAGCCAATGTTTTTGAAGACAATCCTTTTCTTGACAGGTAGCCAGTGTACCTGCCTCCTGACCTCAGAAATATGGTCCCTGCGTGAGATGCTTGTAGCGGCCCTTAAAGCATTGTTCTGAGCTATTTGGAGGTTAGCTAGATTCTTCTGCAAAGTCCCAAGAAAGAGGGCATTGCAATAGTCCAGCCTTGAACCAATGATGGCCCTTGCGATGGTGATGCATTTCTGTTGGGAGAGGAAGGGCCTAACTGCATTCATCAATTCAGAGTGATAGGCTGCGGAGGATGCAATGGCATTGGTCTGTCTATCCATGATAAGGCTAGGTTCGAGATACATGCCCAGAGTCTTGATTACTTGGGACACTGTGATGATAATGTTGTCAACAGTAAATGAACAATACTGCTTGTCCAATTTGCTTAAGGTGGAAGGGGAGCCAATTAGCAGAAGTTCAGTTTTCTCACTATTGAGACATAACCAGTTGTCTACCATACAGGATTGAATTTTGGAGATGGTGGAGTTGAGGGTGTTCATATCAGTTGGATAGTCACCTGAAAAAAGGATGAGCTCCTGGGTGTCATCTGCATAATTGGTATATAGGCAGTGTGCGAGCAGTGTGTGTCTGGTGTTGGTGGAACAGGACACTGCTTCATTTCCTCAGGATCTTTTTGAATATTTCTGAGAGACACTGCAAGACTTTTGTCCTCTTTCTACTTCTGTGAAATGCAGCTCCCAGACTACATACACATCGCGCATGCATGGAGCGCGGCGCGGTGTGCGAGCAGTGTGTGTCTGGTGTTGGTGGAACAGGACGCTGCTTCATTTTCTCAGGATCTTTTGAATATTTCTCCAGAGAAACCTCAAGGCTTTTGTCCTCTTTCTAGTTCTGTGAACTGCAGCTCCCAGACTACATACACACTGCACATGCACGGAGTGTGGCGGTGTGTGCGAGCAGTGTGTGTCTGGTGTCTGGTGGCTCAGGGAGAGAGGCGAGGTGAGGTCTAAGCTCCTACTTCACTGAAGATTCTATTTGGACGAGCCCAAGAAGAACAAAGGTGAGCCGCTATATGCTTTGAAGGGCAAGGCTTTTGCATTCAGAGACAAGACCGCTGCCGCCGTTGCTCATAAGCTTTGCTGGTGCTTGACTGTGACTTTGGGGCAAGGCCCTTTGAGCAGTTGAGCGAAATTCTTATAACACACCATTAAAAATGGGTGCGCAGGTGGGGCTACACTCATTGAACTATTGCCTGCTGCAAGAGGCCTGGAAAGTATAAATGGTTTACAAAACGTACACATTAAAATCTAACATGCCTCCGACATTGAAAACAACAAGCATGTCACTTACCTTAAAGTCCACCCCAGTACGTCGCTCGTCGACGAGTGCCCTAAAATGCAAAATGTTGGATTCTACTCTTGACTTTGGAGAAAAGAAATGTTGTACTGGGGATATATTCGACTTCTGCAAACCCATGTGTTTGACTTCCTTTGCTGTGAAAGAAGCGGATGTGAACTGCATAGCCTTCTCTGATGGTTCCCCCGCATTAGTCTCAAAAAGTAGTTTGATTACTGACACGCATTACTGGAGGTAGAAGCACTGTGGGTTCCTTTGTTGCCAAGTCACCTAGAATCAGTGTCCTCTAACGAGCTGGGATTAGTAAATGAGGCAGACGGTGTCAGCATCCCTGACGTCATTCCTCTGCCAAAGCTTGGAGGTGGTTTGGAAATTTCAGTGCACAACGTCAGTGTAAATGTCTCTTCATCTGCATCCTCCTTTCCAGCTAAATGTCCAGAGCATTGCAGTGTTTGTATTGGTGACATTTCAATAACTGCAACATCGTCCTCGATAAGTGCCCATGATAATAGCTTATATCAGTCTCCAAGCTTATTTGACAATTTCAGCAAAACAGTTCACTTGTCATTTGCACCATTACCCATGGAGGGTAAAGTACCAAGGGGATTAAGTGAACCATTGACTCCCACTCAAAATCCATCGGGTTTTCCATCTTCTAATCTGTACGAAATTTCTATACAGGCTATGAATACGACAATTACTACTTTTGTAAAATGTTTCAAACATTAGACTTTAAAATCTCAGCACACGCCTAACAAATTGACTTAATCCAATGAGTTGGATGAGTGATAATGTGTTACGAAATGCAAACCAACTGACTGAAAGAACAGCAGAGAAATGCATGAAGGAGCTTATAATAGCTCATGATGCTCTTATGCAAATGCAAACTGTTTTGATCAAGGTTTTGAGTTGGAAAAGCCGGTGGTGTGTGAAACGTCAATTGTTGGTATGAACAAGTCATTGACCTTGTAACCCAAGCTGTGAGTAGTTCTTGAGCTGAAATTGTGGCAGCTGACAAATCAGTGATTTGTCACGAGGTTGATGAACTTATAACAGATCAAAACTTAGAGCTGTCTGTAGACACTGAAGGGCAACCTGAGCAAAGCAAAAAGGCCCCTCATAAGCTATTTCAAAATAAAACAGGCTCGATGCGAAGGAGCAGGAACTTAGGTTTGATTAAGAAATCGAAGAACCAAATGGCTCCTCCTTCTTGATCTAGAGCCAATCTTAAACAATTGCTAAAACGTTTGATCCCACAAGTGAATACTGGGTCAAAATTGAAAACAAATATTTGTAAAAAAGTGCCCAGTACACTTGCCAACACAACACAGGTTGCACACACTGTTTCTTTCATTGAAGACTGTCAACCACTAAGTGAGCTTATAATGTCTATTCCTAGTGTGAAATCCAGCTCTATTGGCACTCCAGATGCCGCTAAAGCTAGCACTGTAGAGACTCCAGTAGCTGTATCAACAAGCACTGTAGAGTCTCCAGACGCTGTGATAGTAAGCTCTGTTGAAGAGTCCAATATTGTAAAAGTGAGTGCTATTGGGATTGTGGATGGTAGTGCAACACCTAACCATATGCAAAAAGGAGAGTTAGCCCCATCTCAGGAGGCTAGTAGTAATGTTGTCCTGACAGACATTCGAGAGCAAATTGAGCATTCCATTCAGCAATACATTGAATTCCAACGTACATGTGTGAATACCAAACTGAAACAGCCTCAAATACCGGTGATGACACAGGTTCCTAGCATACTAGCACAGCCTCCCCAAATAATTGATGTTGAAGCTCTGGTGTTCCTGTCAAAACACCTAGCGTGACTGATATGATGCACTCATCAGCAGTGCACTATAATCAGGAAGTAGACAAATTGATTCCAATGTACGCGGTGTCTCATGCACAGGGGACAAGAGAAGTAAATAGACCTCTGGTGGAACTCCGATTGTCACAAGCAGGTACATGTCAACCTACCATGCATATGGCAAGTTTAAGAGAGTCTCCTTTAAATTCTGAAGCCCCCTGTCTGCATGACAATACATCTCAGTACAGTAATTTGGAAATCCATCCTAAAGTTCAGGAGGTGCATGCTCACACGGGCTATCAAATTGACAATCAAATTGCTAAAGCGGTGCAAAATTATTTTGACCGAAATCAGTCACACTATGATTCTGCGAATCAGGACCCATCATTGTCTAAGAAGCAATCTAATAAACTGGGTATAGCCGCTAATTCCGGTTTCCATGAAGCAAACTCCATCCTAAGAGCAAATGAGACACCGAGAATGATAACAAAACAAGCAAAAATCAACATGGCTAATAAGAAACGTGCTAATTTCTATCGGCTCATTCTCAAGTGTCACCCTGCACTTTTCACTGCTTACACAATGAACATAATGAGTATTATGGCTATTTTCGACGAGATCAGTGCACTGCGAGGTATAACATCGGCGGATATTGACCAAGTCGACTTTGTCCAGAGCAATGACAATTCGATTGGTAGAATATGGCTTCAATCTCATTTCATAAGGAATGCCCTGTGGCAGCCTTGGATGGATATATTTGATGGATATATTTGTTCTGAGTTTTGTTCTAGCGGTTGATCCGTTTACTCTGGACACAGAGGGCAACTTAATTCTGACGAGCAATGCCAAATGTTTCGAGAGAGTTAAAAACCAAAATAACATCTATGGAGTGGGTCAGTTGACCAATGAGAAAGCACTTCAGTACCTCACCTCAGACAAGGCTAATCCTAATCGAAAATCATAACCAAGAATTGAAAAAAGCAAACATGAAATCTTAACAATTAGTTGGAACACATGTGGTAATTCACATCTTTTTGGTCAAAGTGCAGCCAAACTGTCCAACTATGATATAATTATTTTGCGGGAGACGTGGCTAAAGGAAAAGGCAGTATGGGAAGACCACTCAATAGTGTTCCAACCGGCTAAGGCCTCTGTCCAGGGGTGTCCCTCATCTGGTATGTTAGTAGCAATCAAAAATCACAGGATTTTTTTTTTTTTGTCTTCGGTTTATTTAAGAAAAAAAACTTTACAGTTAGTTCTTTCAGATACAAAAAAATACATTATAAAATTAATTTAAAAAAAAATAAATAATAAAAAATGACATAAAATAGTGGAACATTTACATTCACATATATGTATTACACAGCATAAATTTAGTACTTGATGCAACATCTTACTGGTGGACCAAACAGGTTCTAGACTATCTTTTGTAAATTCAATTTGCATAATGATTACAAGATAGAGGAGACACAATGTATGTGATCATTAGCACGGCTATCTAGGCTCACTTTCAAAAGAATGTGATATCCAAAAAATGAAACAGATTGTACAGAATAATATTCACTAGAAAATTAATGGAAAAAATCATTAGCCAATACATAGGTTCTAAACCGATTCCCGGTACTCATTCACTCAGTTGTCAATACCTCTGCCAATTTAGCCTCAATAATTACAAGCAAGTTTATCAATTTAAGAGTCAGACTTTGGCTATATCCTTCCATGCAACGTCTCCAGAGAGATTCCCTTGAAATGACTGAGCAAGAGAAGGAACACTCAAACATTTGGATGCGCCGTACCTCAAAGTAAGAACAATAAATCACCAGATGTTTTAACGTTTCGGGTGTATCAACGTTTCCACAAAAGCGGCAATATGTCGCATCAGGACTCTTTAAACTAACAACCCAATTTTTTGTCCGTTGACTTGTAAGAAATTGATTGAGTCTGAAACGCATGTAAATTTTCCTTGCAAATGCAGAAGGAAACTGAATCAAGTATTTTAATCTACTTTCCCATTTGCCTCGAAATTGATTGTATTCCTCATACGATGGATAGGTCCCCATGTCATCCATCATAATACTCCAAAAGAATCTTTGATATTTTTCTTTTGACTCGGCAGCCACATACTAATAGAATCAGGAGTTTTGTGAATCTGTGCGAGATGGCAGTAATTTTCATAGTTAGAAGATGTAAAGATCTTATATGCGACTCACCCAATATTTTGTTCAATTCGGAGTATAAAGTGTTCTTAGGCGGATGTAACATTTTAAAGTAGTTTGTGATACTTCTCCAATTGTGTTTTACTGACAAAGTTAATAAATTCAATTCATGACATATCATAACATTTGGAATCGATAATGCAATGCCCAGTGCAGTTTTCCACAGCTTTCCCTGCAATATATTTAGGAAATCATCAATATCGTAGATGCAAATATCTAGAGAGTACAAAATGATGGGTTCTACTTTCTGAAGATAAAATTGAATTAATGGGAGTAAGGAAAACATGCAGTATTTATGAAAAATTATTTTCATTTGCGAAGCAAGAGTTTTAACTTTTTGGTTTAGAAAGTGTTTCCACATTGTTAAAGAATATGAATCAGTGAGTGGATAACCTAAATAACGAATCATAGCAGCATATCCTACTTTCGTACCATTTAGGGACCAGGTAAAGTGATGATGTTTTAATTTTCCACCAGAGAAAATAAGTATGGAGGTTTGCGCGGGATTGGGAGAAAGATTATGTTTATGGGCAAAGTTTGCAAATAGATCTAATTTCCTCTGAAGCCCGAAAGGGGTTCGGTCAAAGAATAACAAATCGTCTGCAAAACCCATCCAGTCCAGCTTGATAGTACCAAGCTTAGCTGGAAAACACTCTCCAGTCACCCATGTAGCATCCAGACCCAGGAGGTATAAATTGAAAAGCACCGCTGCCATGATGCAACCCTGTTTAACCCCCATTTCTGTGGAAATGGGGTCAGAGAGAGCCCCTTCTTTATTAAGCCGAATGCGGTAAGATGTATTTTTATGCAGCAGAGCGATCAATGCAACCAGATGGTGCGGAATCCCCATGGCCAGCATTTTCTTCTACAAAATCTCACGGACAACGCAGTCAAAGGCTGCAGTAAGGTCCAAACTAGCCATGTAAACAGGGCCTTGTTTGGACGAGGATGTAAATGCCTGAAGATGACATAAAATCGTGGCGTTAAGGGGACAGTCTATATATTTCCTGAAGCCTACTTGATAAGGTGACAATAAATTACAATCGTTGATGTACATTTGTAATTTCTGTAACAAAAGCAAGGAGAACATTTTTGATGAAGCGTCTGTAAACGCTATCGGACGATAATTGGCAGGCAATTCAGGAGGCCCTTTTTTATAGATGGGAATGACAAGGGCAGAGGTCCAGGACGGAGGGATGATACCAGTAAGCAAAATAGAATCAAATTTAATTTTAAGAATATGAGCCCAGAAAGTAGGATTGGCCTTATATACGCATGACGGTAAACCATCCGGACCAGGGGCCCTGGAGGGTTTTAGTTTCCCTATAGCCTCAATAATGTCCCCTGTCGACCACTTAGGTAGTGTTTCGAGAGGAAGCTTGGGCTCTCCTCCTTTTAGCGTATTGAAGCGCTCAGGCAGTTGAAATTTGAGTTTGATGTAAGCGACCCAGGTTCAGCAGAAATCACAGAATCAACCGTAGTGGCAGGGGCAGAGGTTATAGTACGCAGAGTATTCCAAATTTGCCTGGAGTCATGTTTTAGCAAATGGTAGATAACTTTTTGGTTATCTTCGTAAGGCAGGTGACCCTTCAACCATTTCAGCTTGTTTCTGTAACATTGTCTCACAGTTTTAATTAGTTATGAACAGATTGCAAGGGAGGTGTTACCTTTTCTGAGCCTTCTAATCTCTGAATTTTTCTGGGCTTTCAAGTGAGCCACTTGAAGGTTAACTTTATGAGCGTGATTAGATAAAACTTGAGTATTCTTTTTCAGAGTCTCTTTTAATTTTAACAGATGGAATTTTATTTTGTTGGTTTTTGAATTTTCTACTTGTAGTAGGGGGGTACCTCATAGGCAGGAATGATGGATAATTTCAGGATCCCACTCAAGACAGTTGGTAAAGGCGAGACAAACTTTGTGATTCCATTTCACAGTTAAAGCATGACGATCGGGTTCTACTAAAGCAAGTAACAAATCGTCATCATAGAGGGCAATTGGAATATTCAAGGACAGGGCAACTATCATATGGCCTCCTATTGTTGGGTCTAATATCGTCAGGGAATCAACACATGTATATAAGCTTGATGAGAGAAAGAAATAGTCAATTAAGGACTTGCAATCAGCTCTCGCCCAGGTGTAATTAAAGGGTTCTAATGGAAATAGCGGGGTCTGCATATCCCACTCGAGAAAAAAAGTGTTCCACATTTGCCCAGATTTCTTAGAGACCATCGAATGATTGTTCCACATTGCACTGGGATGAGATTGGGATTGCGTGCGCTGCAAGAAGAAACAAAAAGTAAATTGCAGGAAGGTGAGTGGACCAAAATAGAGCCCATAAACACTAAATCCACATCAACACTAAGTCCACATAAGTCTGTGACTCAAGAGAAAAAATGTTATTTACTAGGGAGACAAAGGGTTACAGCCGGCACAGGCTTCCTCTTGGGGA
Source organism: Ambystoma mexicanum (assembly GCF_040938575.1). NCBI lineage: Eukaryota > Metazoa > Chordata > Amphibia > Caudata > Ambystomatidae > Ambystoma > Ambystoma mexicanum. The sequence continues at coordinate 787,982,604 of NC_090939.1, forward strand.
TGGCGCTGCAGGCGCTGAAGGCAAGCGAAGGCAGCAAAGTAAACAGAGTCAGTCAGTCCCACGAGACGATCCCAGCGATCCCAGCCAAACAGCCACTTGTTCCCACTTGGGTGCGCACGCGGGTGCGCAGGGCTGTGCCGTAATGAAGGCTTGTCGGCGTCAGGAGGGGGCGGGGCCAAACACCGCAATGCGTGCGTAGGGAGACAGAGGGTTACAGCCGGCACAGGCTTCCTCTTGGGGACGGCGCTGCAGGCGCTGAAGGCAAGCGAAGGCAGCAAAGTAAACAGTCAGTCAGTCCCACAAGACGATCCCAGCGATCCCAGCCAAACAGCCACTTGTTCCCACTTGGGTGCACGCGCGGGTGCGCAGGGCTGTGCCGTAATGAAGGCTTGTCGGCGTTAGGAGGAGGCAGGGCCAAACGCCGCAATGCATGGGTAGGGAGACAGAGGGTTACAGCCAGCACAAGCTTCCTCTTGGGGACGGCGCTGCAGGCCTTGAAGGCAAGCGAAGGCAGCAAAGTAAACAGAGTCAGTCAGTCCCACAAGAAGATCCCAGCAATCCCAGCCAAACAGCCACTTGTTCCCACTTGGGAATTGGCAGCTCACCTGATGGGCTGCTCCTAATCCCTAATCACTAGTCACTAAGCTTAGTTTCCCGGGAGGAACAGTGGCCATCTTGAATATATATCGCAATCCATTGGGGATGTCCGATGACAATATGACAATTTTTTGGGTGATTTGGAGTGTCTACTCAATGAAGTCTCTGAATCCTCCGATATTACTAACATCATTGCTATGGGGGATTTAAACCTTCATATTCGGCCAGAAAACAATCCAAAATTTAACTTGGCTTGTTTAAGATGGCTTCTGTTAGCACAAAATAGGGGCCTCTATATGTGCAATGGTGCTCTACCTGGAGATACGATTCCGCAAACTACATGGCAGAGAGGAGAACATACATCAATTCTCGATTATGCCTTTGTCGACCTAAGCACGTTCGAGGAGGCTACGAGTTTCAGGGTCACACCCCAAGTCTTTAGTGACCACAATATGTTAATTCTTGCATGGTCAGTCAACTCGGGGCTCCCTATAACAATCATTGTAAACTCCTTCAGATGATGATGGTTAACAATGCACGAATGTGACTGAGTTGCAACCCTCAATCTTTATTGGCTTTTCATAACCAGGTGGTGAATTGCTATTATGATGTCTGAGTGATAAACAATTATTATACCACTTATTTGCATAGTTACCGTGAGAGGATAACAACTCATTCACAACTGCAATTTCAACTGCGGCACAAATTTGATCCCCTAGTAAGTCTAAGAAGGCACTTTTGCGCAAAAAACAAAAAGCTTGTTGCTTCCTCCAACTGTGCGAATAAACATGAGCGGTTACGTGCACTGCACTGTCAATATCGAAACTGGATGCAAAGCCATCAAATACAGCTGCTGCAAGTTGATGGTGAAAGCATGTTGAGAAGTATTTGTTGCAAAAATTCTGCTCAAACTTGGGCTTTGATAAATATTGCCAACAACTTAACTCAAAAATCAGTCCAGATAAATGGCGAATGTGAGGCAGACTGGATAGCACATTTATCTACTTTGTATCAAAGTCAGATTGGGTAGGAATCTTATGCTTCTATGGGGGTCTCAAATGATGATGGTCTCAATATTGACGAGGAGGACTTTCTTAGTGAAATTAAAAAACTCAATAATTATCGTGTCCCTGACCCGGATGGGCTTAGCAATTATGTGTTTAAGCAAAACGAGGAACTGTGGGCAAAAATTCTGCATGAAATTTTCAATCATATCCTGGCTACCAACAAGATTCTTTCTTGCTGGCTTTCTGCAATAATTGATCCATTTTTTAAAAGGGGAGATCGGTCTGTGGCTAATAACTACAGGCCCATCTCTCTTTTGGATGCACCAGGAAAGCTATTTGGCAAATTTATGTTAAGAGATTTCAACAACTGTACCCGCACTGAAGGCATTAGAGATCCTTTTCAAACAGGATTTATCTCTGGGATGGGTACTTGTGTTAATCATTTGACTCTATCATCAGTTATTTACAGTCATCAAATAAGAAAGCAAGCTCTGTGCATGGCATTCATAGATTTGAAAGCAGCTTTCGACTCAATCTCCAGAGAATTGCTGATACACAAACTAATGCAACAAAGTTGTCCGCGCTACATACTTTCCCTCATTAAAGATCTGCATGATAATAACACGATTCAGGTAAGACTCCTGCGAATGGTAAACTCTCAGCTCCAATCACGGTTCATCGTGGAATAAGACAAGGATGCACTTTGGCATCCACTATTTTAAATTTTTTCATTTCTGATGTTAGCCAGGTATTTCAAAACATATTCTTTGATCCCCCGTAAGTGGGCCGAAAAAAATACCCTTTTTAATGTACGCAGATGACTTGGTCGTTATATCTAAAACACAGAGAGGACTCCTTAAAGCATTAGATGCGCTTGCTGTATACACCCAAGACAATTTCCTGATCATTAATCTTGATAAATGTAAGATCATGGAATTTAATGTGTTAGGCAAGTGCAGATTTAAGAGAAAAATATGGACCCTTAGAGAGCAAAACTTGCAGGTGGTTCACCTATACACCTATTTGGGTCTTCAAATAGCTAGCCAAGGGGCAACTGATAACTACAAACAGCTTCTGATTGATAAGGTCAACACAGCCAAGCATCAAACGATCATTATCCAAAGGAGATACAGTAAATTTTCTGCCGTTCCTGCGTTGACCTATTACCAACAGAAAGTCACTCCAATTCTGCTATATGCTACGGAAACCAGACCCATTATGACCAAGGAGTTTTGGTCTTTGTTAAAATGGAAACTTTGGCAAGGAGTCCAATACCTGCCTAATTGTACACCGCTTCCTCTAATACGCTATGTACTTGGTCTTATTTCATTGTACAGCAGATATGCCTGGCATGTGATTGCATTATTCAGAAAGTATATATTGGCCATTGGCAACAAATCTGTTCTGGGGTTTTTAGCAGACTATGGGCCTCATTCTGAGTTTGGATGGAGCCATGGAGCTATTAGCGCCATGGCTGCCTCCAAACCCCGGTCCGGTCTGGTTGAATGGGAACTTACTGGGACATTTCGACCTGTGCGGACCCGGTAAATCCCCATTCAACCAACCATTCCCCATTCCCATTTGAGCCCCTATAGGGCTCAATGGTAATGAGGAAGCTGCTAATTACGGGCCCGCAAATAGCGGGCCCGTTATTAGCACCCTGGTTCCTTAGCGGGACCCGCAAGGAACGTGTGGTCAGACCACACGTCCTTTGCGGGTTCCATTAAGGGAACTTGGAATTGGGCAGTAAGGGTTTACCAGCACCGGTTTCCTTACCGGTGACCGGTAACCCTTACCACCCAACTCAGAATGAGGGCCAATGTGTTCTCGTCCAATGATCCATTCATAAGCAAATGGCGATCTCATGTGGTTCAGGCCATGGCTGGAATTGATGTACCTCTAACAGATTTGCTTCAAAACCCTACGAAAATGAAAACTAGATCGAATGCCATGGACTGTTGTCAATAATTGTGAGCATTGCGCAAAATATCGTGACTGTAATTCAGAAGGGTACGGATTCAAAAAACATAGCATACCTGAGGCATATTTGGTTCAATCCCTGTCTACGGCTCATAGAAATGACGTTTTACGGCTAAGACTGAATCTATGGCCGACAAGACAGGTCTTGCTGCGTAGGAAGCTTCTAAATTGGCCCTGTGCGAGCAGGGTACGTATATTTCTGGGGTGCGCAGGAAGTTTCACACGCGATTGAGCCTGTGCGAGCGGGGTACGTGTATTTCCAGAGTGCGCGGGAAGTTTCACACACGATTGGGCCTGTGCGAGTGGGGTACGTGTATTTCGGGGGTGTGCAGGTAGTTTTACATGCGATTGGGCCTGTGCGAGCAGGGTACGTGTATTTTGGGGGTGCGCGCAAAGTTTTACATGCAATTGGCCCTGTGCGAGCGGGGTACGTGTATTTCGGGGGTGCACGGGAAGTTTTACACGCAATTGGCCTGTGCGACTGGGGTACGTGTATTTCGGGGGTGCGTGGGAAGTTTAACACCCGATTGGGCCTGTGCGAGTGGGGTACGTGTATTTCGGGGGTGCGCGGGAAGTTTTATACGCGATTGGGCCTGTGCGAGCAGGGTATGTGTATTTCTTGGGTGCGCAGGAAGGTTCACACGCGATTGGGCTTGTGCGAGCGGGGTACATGTATTTCTGGGGTGCGCGGGACGTTTCACATGCGATTGGCCCTGTGCGGGCAGGGTACGTGTATTTCTGGGGTGCGCAGGAAGTTTCACACGTGATTGGGCCTGTGCTAGCAGGGTACGTGTATTTCGGGGGTGCGCGGGAAGTTTTACACGCGATCGGGCCTGGGCGAGCGTGGTACGTGTATTTCTGGGGTGCGCGGGAAGTCTTACATGAAATTGGGCCTGTGTGAGCGGGGTACGTGTATTTCTGGGGTGCGCGGGGAGTTTTACACGCAATTGGGCCTGTGTGAGCGGGGTACATGTATTTCTGGGGTGTCCCAACAAATTGCCAGTGTGTGTCCTCCCAGGTGTGCCCTCTCCCCCCTCCCCAGGGCCTGCAGGCAGACCCCAACACAGTGGTACACACTGCACCCCTGGCCATGCCCCACAGGCAGCCCATTCACCATGGCGAAGCCCCCCAGCCAGCCCACATGTCACCATGCACAAGTGAGCACTGACTCATGTCCCCCAGCACCCCCATCCACCCAGCATTGAGGGGTACCTGTCAGCTGGGCCCGACTCATGTCGCCCAGCACCCCCATCCACCAAGCAGTGATGGGCACCTGCCAGCAGGCCCCAACTCATGTCCCCTTGCACCCCCATCCACCCAGCATTGAGGAGCACCTGCCAGTAGGCCCCGACTCATGTCCCCTTGCACCGCCATCCACCCAACATTGAGGGGCACCTGCCAGTAGGCCCCAACTCATGTCCCCCAGCAGCCCTATCCACCCACCTTTGAGGGGCACCTGCCAGCAGGCCCCGACTCATGTCCCCATACAACACGAAAGGAAGCTGCACAATAATGGGCCTCATGTGCACCAAAATACCACTGCACGCCACCCCAGTCTTGACATGCAATGATTTCACCAATACACCCCACACCAACATGCCTATGTCAGGACACAAATCAAAAGTCAACCATGTACATCAACACATGTCCGTCACACACACACACTGTTTGCCATAGATTGTGTAGAACCACAATTTTACATGCATGAACCCAATGAACGAATCCCACACATGGAATTAAAATATCAAAATGTATTATAAACAAAATCAATGTAATGAAATGAAAGGCAAAAAAATAATACAAACATGAAATGAAGTGCATGGCCAAAAATATGAAAAATGAAATGTAGATGCAATCCAAATAAATCCTGAAGAAAAATGGTCCAAATTCTCTGTCCACCAAAACAAATCCAAAGGAAATGTAAAAATCAAAATCCATTGCCCCATGGTGAAATCCAAAGAAAATGTACACATAAATCCAAAGTCCAACTATGTACAAGCAATTTTGAAAGGGTCCATGAGCCCAACAAAAGAACTGAAACCTATCTAAGAAACTACCTAAGAAATAACTATATACAAAAGTGTGGCGCATAGTCCAATCACCCCAAAAGAAATGAAAACGAAAATGAAACCTAACACTAAAAACTATTTACAATGGTGGCAGGCTAGTCTGACGGCTCACTTTCCGATGTCCCGGGCCAGGGCATCATCGAACTCCCCCTCAATGTCCTGGAGGCGGTCATCTTTCATGGCCCCGAAGGTTCACAGGGACGATGCCATGTTGGACTCCAACTCCCTGCGAATAACCTCAAGGCACTCGGCCCGCCTCAGTGCCCTCCGAATGGAGTTCTCTGCCCTGACAATTGTGAGCCGTGCCTCTTCCACCCGCCGCCGCTCCGCATCTATACGCTGGCCCAACCGCAGCCACATGGAAGACACACCCATTCCAGGGTCCTCCTGCCCTCTGCCCTCTGGCCCCTCTGATGTCGATGGCCCCGAGCCATCATTGCTCCCACCTAGAGCCTTCTACTGCTGTCCATGTGCCCTGTCCGATGAGGCCTGCACATCCTCCATCTGCTGGTCTCCATTTGTTGGGGTGTCCACCCCTGCTGGACTGCCGAATCCCGACTGTGGGAGTGATGGTAACTCCACCAAGCTGGTTGTGTTGGTCGGGCCAGGTCCACAGGGGGCCCTGGTGGAATCTGAGCCAGAAGATGGCAGGGAGAACGACTGGCGCATAGTCTGCACAGAGGAGGAGAGGTCCGTCAGAGTGCGCGACACATGTAGGAACCTACCGACGAGGGCCCCTCCCAACAGTGCCACGTCGCGACGCTGCTCTTCGTGATGGCGTGCGTGCTCCCCCAGGAAGCACGCACGTCATCACGAATGACACGCCTGAGCAACGCGACACCAATCAGGACAGAGCCCATACGGTCATGGGACTCCCCGTCCGCAGGTAGTGGAGAGGCAGATGACGTGGGCCTCCCCCCTACCTGCAGACGGGCCTGGGACAGGGCATCCCTGCTGGTGCATGGTGGTGCAGTCACAGGGTCAGGGACAGCGACATGCACAGGTGCCTCTGCGGTGACCTGTGCTGCCTCCTGACCCTGGCCCTGGACTGCACCACTTGCACCAGTGGTACTACCCCCACCAGGTCCCATGTGCGGCTCAGTAGCGGGCTCCTCCTCCTCTGTGGAGACCACCAACCTGGATGTCTCTGCACTGTCTTCTGCCATTGCAAGCCCCTGTGGGGGCTCACTCGGCCTTTCCGCTACAGCCGTAGTGGCAGATGCGGCACCAGTCCCCTCTCTCCCGGATGATGGCAATTCCTGGGAGGGTGGCTGGGCCTTGCGTCGTTGCCCGGTGGAGGCATTCCTGCCGCTTAGCTCCACAGCGCCGTCTCTGCCCTCTTCTTCACTGGACGCTGCATAGAGGGAGACATAGAACACAAGCATCAGGGTACAGTACAATAGTCCCCTAGACAGGAAGCAATAATACATGAGTGGCACTGTCAAACGTCACTTCCATCCTGTTCCTCCACAACACATGGGTGAATGCACACAACACACATGCAGAAACAGGCACGGCGCATGCAATCAACATCAGCATCCATGTACAAGGGCCTCTGTTAACCAAAATGTTGCCTTCAAACTCACATGCATCATGGCTCATACTTGGTTTCAAAGTCACACACACGCTTCTCAGACACAGAGACATGCACACCATACATGTACATGAGAGCAGCACCCATCCCTCACACCCCCTCCATGTCCAAGAACATAGACTGGCAGCATTCATGTGTGCATTCCTCATACAGCTCCCCATGTTGCATTGGAACACATGCACCATCCACGTGGTTCACACATTACTGGTCTCACATGCATGACCATGATGTCCCTGCACACACACATTCATACATGGCCTATGTCACATATACAGGCAAGTATCAGACTACCAGCACACTGCAACATGCCATGCCTCACACAGGAATGCATGGCCACTTATCGCTCGACTCCAGACGGGCCTGCATCCTGAGGATCTGGTGGCGAAGCATTGGGTGAATGCAATCTAGGACCCTCATCTGCTGGTTGGTAAGCTGGCCCTGGCGCCCCACTGCATCCTCTGCCCCTACGAGGCACCGGGCCTTCCTGAGGGTCCTGTACTTGTAGTCCTCCCAGCGCTTCTGGACGTGTATCAGGTCTCGGGGTGCCACTCCCTCCGCGTTGATGGCACCCACGATGTACATCCAGATCCTCCTCCGTCCTTCCTTGTCGGCGCGCAATGGTGTGAAGAGGGCATCATAATGCCCCAGGACATGCTCCACCAGGACACCAACTTCCTTCTCACTGAATCTGGTGGCCCTCTGCCTCTCTGGCTGGGGGTCGCCAGTGGTCTCGGATGATGTTTGGCCCGACATGGCGACCCCCGAGGCAGGCGTGGGTGGGCAACTGGGTCCTGGGGCTGGGCTGTGGAGTGATGGTATTCCAGTCGGGAGTCTTCTGTTCCAGCAAGCGTGGACACAGCAACTGGACCCCTGCAGATGGCTGACGTGCAGGCACCAAATAGCAGGGCACGTGGGCAGCAGGCAGGCAGCAGCAGATGCCAGGTGGGTGCATGCTTGGGGCTCTTGGGGGCAGGAAAATGGCCTTTTGGGCAGGAGCGCGGTCTTCCGTGTCTATTCGCGTGGCCCACTTGATACGGAGTGATTTGGCATGTGAAAAAAGTGCACGTCAGTGTGTAATTCGAGGAAAGGCCCTTAGCGTGTAAGCATGTAAGTGACGTTACATGCGCGGGCGTTCCTCACAACACGGGTGCATAGTGAAACTGCACGTGAGATAACTGCACGTCACCGTGCTATTGGAGGAAAGGGCCTTAGCGCGTAAGCGTGTAAGTGATGTTGCACGCGTGGGCTGGCTTAAAAGGTACAAGTATGACGCTATTTCTTGTACGTGCTTTTTGTGGAGAGCGAGCAGGTGATTCTTGTACTTCTTGTCGGTTCACACGCGATTACTTCACATCGTTTCAAGTTCGTACTCCCTGTTTCCTCAGACTGTGTTCTTTTCTTCTTTTGGCGGGGGTGTTGCCAACGCACACACGCACATCTTTTTCACGTTCTTTTTCAAGGCAGACGGTGAGTCGCGCATGTATTTTCCAACTGTGGTTGCTCCCATGTGTCGCGTACTCCTTCAGAGCTCATTGTAGGCTGCGTGTAACACGTGTATGCTTATTTTTGTGTTTCTGGGCGCCACAGCGTAGTGCGGGTTTATTTTTCCACGCACGTGGTCTACCAGGGGTTGCGTGCACGTGTACCTTTGTTTTTGGGGTGCCTGTGCGTTGCGTGACCCGTCATCTTCCCCCAGGGGTCACAGACAGCCTTGATAGAGCACTAGGGTACGAATTCCATCTAGTGCCCTACCCCTTTCACCCCAATTGCCCAGGACAATTGTTTACTGCAACTCCCATATGCACAACAACATCAGTGCCATGGTTGGGAGGCGACCAAGCAGTAAGGGAGGCAAAGGTGGCCGATCTCAAAGAGGTGGACGTGGTGGGTGCGGTAGGGGACGTGGCCAGGATTTGCAGTGTGCCCCTAGAGCCCAGTGTGTGGAGGACCAATGGGGGCCACCTATGCCCCCTCCCAATGGTTGTGGGAAACGTAGCTGACACCATCCCAGCTCAGCCCTTATTGGACCGGCCCATTTTGTCAACCGAACCAGCACAGGATGACTCCCAGGCTGACTTCCAGGTCACCAAGTCTAAGCCACGTGTGGCAGTGAAAGTTGCTGTCACCAGGGCACGTGGATCTGGGGCAGCAATGTCATCTGCTGCCCCAAGTAGCCAGGGTGGGGAGGCTGCAGGGGCAGCTGCAGCTCAATCCACCCCAGCTCCGAGTCTCCCAGCCGGGACAGTGTCGGTTCAGGTCCATCACACCGACGTTGGCCCTGCCACCATCACCCTGCAGCCAATGCCTGCACCAAGACCTTTGGTCATTGTGCCTTTACAGGCTTCAAGTACCCAGTCCACCTGCGCTTCTGCCTCTACTGACCAGAGTCGCGTAAGCCACTCAGGATCCGCACCACCTTACAAGAAGAAGAAGAAGGGTGCCCTTGCACTACAGGCTGAGACCCCAGACACGGCTACACACTCCGGCACGTCAAGAAAGCCTACCTTCAATGACGCCGAACTTGATGCACTTGTGGCCTATGTGTTGGCACATAGCCGCGAAATGGTGGTGACTGCAGACTGCAAGACTACGCCTACTCAACGTAGGGCCCACTGGCAGACCATCGCGGACCACATTAGTGCCCTTGGATTTGTGAGGCGCACAGCTGATGATTGCTACAAGCGGTGGAATGACCTGAAACGCAGAGCAAAGAACAAACTGGCTTCCAATCATGCCTCTACTCTGGTGACTGGCGGTTGGTCTCCACCAGAGGACGACCAACTCACTGAACATGAGTCTGTTGCTGGAACCTTCGTCACAGACGAACATATCCAAGGCGTGGGAGACCTACCAGATTATGAAGCATTGTCCGGTGAGTGCCCATGCATGTGTGTGTGTAATCCATGTGGATGTTGTTTGGGTGATGTGTTATGATTGAGTGCCAGGTGAGGGTGTGTACTCATGAGTGGTATGGGTCACCCATGTGCTTCCTCCAAACCACTCACCGGCCTTATATTTGGGTATGACAGTATCCCTTCTGACCACAGTGGCCAATTAGCACCACATTACAGCCCTTGAAATGTCATCTTACAACAACTTTGTTTGGAATTTTCAGTGTTCATTCACCCTGATTGTTTCAATCCTCCCATTTTTGCAACACATTTTTCTGCCCTAATGCCACATATGTGACATGCTACTGTCATAGATTACACCCCACAATGTCCCACATTTATTACCATGTTATGGGAATGATTTGACCATTCAGGCTGATTGAGTAAGTGCCTGCTCACATTAATTTTTGCGGCATTGAATGTGGAACATGATTGTTGTTTCCTGTCATGTTGAAATGATCACCCATTGATGTATCCATCTGCCTGCCATCACTGTTTAATTGTACACTGGATGTGTTGCAGTGTGTGGCACATGCATATTTTGTCACACTATTTTGCATTTTTCATCTCATCATGTCCATCTCACATGGATGGGTGACAGTACTCATTCACTAAGATATGGCTGTACTTGTCAAATGTACCATGGCTATGCTACGTGCCATCTGTGTGCTGGCATGTGTCATGTATGTGTATTGGACATGCCACTCACAGGCTAATGTGTGATGCCAGTGCTATCCAGAATGCAGCAAATGTGTTGCTTTTCCATCTTGGAGTCCTCAGTGTCTGATTTTTGCCTCCCCTTCCAACTCATTGACAGTGCTTGCATGCCAGGTTTATAGACATGTGGGACATGTGTAATTCATGTACTAGATCTCTGGCTTGTCAGGCCTATGTGTGTGCTATGGTGCTCATGCCTGTTTCCATTTGTTGCCTTTCATGTTTTTGCAGGTGATGACGCACTTGATGCTGTTGAGGTAGAGGAGATGGTGCAGACCCAGGAGGAATCTCAGCCACAACCGGGCACCAGTGGAGGACGTCGGGTGGTGGTGGGTGAAAACCCAATCCTCCTGCAGACCATACTGTCCACGGGTGTCTCTGGGTGCACCTCCTCACACCTCTATGATTCAGGCGCTGAATCGGACAGTGAGACATTTATGTTAAAGCAGGTGAGTGTTACTGGGAGGGATTCTGTTCTGTCCAACCCACCTGCACCAGGGGGAGACCCCTCTATGGGGATGTCAGTGTTGGTAACTCTGCCTTTGGTGGTTATGGATGCAGGGTCACACTCCACAACATCTGATCCTGTTCCTGGGCCAGCAGATCAGAGGGGGAATGCAGTCCTTCAGCCTCAGGCAGTGCCAGCACAGCAAGGTGCAGATCGCCTTGCCCCAAACAGGTGTGGTGCCCGCCGACGCGGTGGCCGTACGCCACCAGGCAACACTGTATGGGAAAACTCCATGTACAGTATAGCAGCACAACAGGGAGCATCGGTTGAAATGATGGCTCAGGCAATGGATAGGGTGGCCGCTTCTATTCTCCCCCCTGAAAGGCAGATGGAGCAACAACAGCAGGCAACAGACTCCATTTGCCAATCACACAGGGAAGACATGTTGGCATCCAACAGGGACCGACGGGCGGCACTGGAGACTCTGCGCAAAGCATATCTGTAGAGTCACAGGGCCACAGGGAAGCCGTGAGGTAAGAACTCCATTTCCTCAGGGAGACTCTGGGTGAACTTGAGGCTTCCCAAAATTTTAGGTCAGAACAGCAGCTGGAGCAGCTCACACATTCACAATCAACAGAGCTCCAGGCAACCCGTGCGGAGATCCGGGCATCACGCGAGGCCATGCGGGTAGAAATGCAGGCTACCCGTGAGGTGCTGCATGGGGATCTCCGCACCATAATTCTCCAGAACGAAACCTTCCATGCCCGCATGCTTGCTGCCATGGAGGACCATACCAGGGCTTTGTGTGGGCTGCCTCCCATAGCACGGCCACCTCCTGATGTAGCAGCAGAGGGTGAAGAGAGCGACAGCAATTCTCCCACAATAGCGTAGCCGTGCAGGCCATGAGCCCATGGAGGTATTATTTTTGTTCGCAACATCCACGCATGTGGGTGTTGGTATGCACCCTGTCCTCGAACCTCCTGGGCGGCCTCCCCCCTTGGTCCACACATGGCCATGTTTGATTTTTCTTTTTTTTCTTTTTTTACAGTGTGTTGCCTTGTGTGGCTCCCGTGGGCATCCACTGTGTATTCCAGCTGGGCACATGCAGGCTTGTCCTGTCTTTGGTTTAGATGCTTGGGTTCCTGACACACACACCCCTCCTGCTTCCCCTTTCCATGGGCTAGCAAAGGGTGTGACCAAGTGACAGTAACTGACACAGTAACATTGGGCTCCCATGAGCTGTGTGGGCAGTCTGTAGTCAAAACTGTGTGTACATCCCTAGTGGGGATTGTTGTTGGATTGAACACTGCGTGCTTGTGCATCCATGACTTTCTCCTTATTCACATGTACCTTCTTCATGTCTTCACAAGGCCGTCTCCTATTCATATGCAGTTTATGTTGTATGCAGTACACTGACACATTTGCCTGACAGCAACACTCTGCAGTTGGAAGGGGTCGATGTGCTGGCTTAATCAGGTTGTGAGACTTGCACTACTTTGATTTTGTACTGTCGTATTTTGACACTGTTTCATCCTGTGTTGCTGTTCTGTGTTGCTGATAAGTATTTGTTCATGTGTGCTGTTTCTTATTGATTACTGGGAGCATATTGTCTGTGGCCCGTTTACATTTGGAACAGTGCACTTTGTGACACTTGTGTAATGTGTTTTGCATTGATTTTGTTGCTTTCACATTGCATGACATGCCATGGTGTGTTGGGTAGTTGAGATGGGGAGGGGTTGGGTGACATGGCACTATTTTCATGTTGTATTTTTCAAGGGGGTAGTCATTCATGCAGCATGAATGTGTTTTTTTTGTCACACAGCATTGGTTGTCTTTAAGTAGGTAGGGATGCACACAATGTAACACTTCCAGGTGACCAATCTCAGGCTGGTATGGTTATGACAGTTGACTGTCCCTTATGTCATCATCATTGATTGTCAGCTGGTATGTGCCAGGGCTGTATGCACTCCACAGGGGTAGGATTTTAGGTGAAGTAATTAGCCACCAGCTGTGTACGGGCTGGCTCACCATGTGCCCTTTCACCTCCCATGTGCAGCGGCCGTGCATGTGGTTGGGGATGTGGGGGCACCACCATGTCCACCGGCAGGCCCCGGCGGGTTGCAATGTTGTGTACGACACATGCTGCCACTATGATCCTGCACACTACTGGGGGCGCGTATAGCAGCTGCCCACCAGAGCGGTCAAGAGAGCGAAAGCGTGACTTGAGCACTCCGAATGTGCGCTCCACTATGCCCTGGGTTGCAATATGGGCTGTGTTGTATCTTACCTCAGGTGGTATAGTGGGGTTCCGAATTTGCGTCATCATGTGGGTGCTCAGAGGGTAGGCACTGTCCCCTGGGGAGGTGATGATTTTTTCAACTGGCTTAACAATCTTAATCCTCACCTTCAGTTTACTATGACGTCTAGTAACGAGTTTATTAATTTTCTCGACCTAACCATTTTTGCAACCAATGGAGTCTTGAAAATTAAGCCTTATCATAAACCCACCGATAAAAATTCTCTTCTTGATTATTCCAGCCATCACATTAAACATCTTCGTGATAATCTTCCCTTTGGCCAGTTTTTACGCCTTAAAAGGAATAGTTCTACGAAAGAAATATACGAGGCGGAGGCGAACACTCTCGTGAAAAAACTGAGACAGAGAGGGTACCCTAATAAACTGGTGAAAAAATCAGCCAAAAGGGCTTTTAATAACAACCGAGAAGCACTATTGGAACCAAAACCTGTTAAACCTAAAGATGATCATATTGTGTGTGTGAATACCTTTTCTAACCAGAGCTTTGAGATCACCAACATCATTAAGAAGAATTGGAAAATCTTTCAAACGACCTCCCCCTCTATGAGTGTGCCGATCTTTGCTTATAAAAGGAGTACGACGATAGGTAACAGGGTTAGTAACAGCAAACTGAAACCTATCCCTATCCAGGAACCCAGATTAACCACCCTATGGGGTCTACCTGAACCTACCAGTCACTATCCTTGTGGCTCGTGCGGGGTCTGTAAATTGACCTCTATAACTAAAAATGTAGATGTTGGCCTGTCAAAGCTCTGGACACAGACAAACTTGACTAATTGTAACACCGAATTTGTGGTGTACCTGATCACTTGTAAATGTGGACTGCACTATGTAGGGAAAACTACCCGCAAAGCCAAAACTCGTATCATGGAACACCGGAGCTGTCTCAAGAACAGAACTGAAAATGCCCCCATGGTGAAACATTTCAATCTTCTGAAGCATCATCACGAGGATTTCAAATGGACAATATTGTTATCACTTAAAGGATCTAACTATGCCACCCGGGAGAAAAAATTGCTTTATATGGAACAAAAGATGATATATACTCTGCAGAGTGACATCAGGGGTCTTAACGAATCTATTGAATGGTACAACATATAATCGTTTACACTCACTTGATCCCTTACCATCGTTTTTTGTAGACTGTGTGCTACCTAGTGTACTAATTCCTTGTCCGGTCTGAGCCATTCCATGATGGCTGCCATGACTAACCACATTGCTCTACATCTCTTTTCTCTTCCAACATAGTTGTAGGACTACTGTATTTCCCTGACTACCACTCGCACATCGGTCGCCCAGTCCTGCTGCACTGCTGCCCACATAACAGGCGGCACTCTCCGTACTATCCACACAGCACTAGCGCTGGCGGCAGGATTATATCCTGGGGCTGTCGGATTTGGTCACGACTGACACTCTTACTGCCAACTTGAAGGTATTGCCTGTGGGGTAGTTGTTTACTTTTGAGTGTTACTAGCCGCCTTCTGTCTCCTATAAACACACGAGATTAGAGACTATACCTTGAACTACCTCTTTAGGTTCTAGTCACAGACTTCTTCTCAACTTCTGGAATTATATGGGGCACACTGTGGATAATTCGTTTTGTCTCTCAGCACTGGGTTTCTCTCACCCGGACACCTTTTCATATGTTTTTTATGCGATACTAGTTTCGCTATTTGCTAAGCCTAAGCACATATCCTGCTTTTTTAGTGAGCTACTACTCAGCGCTCATTTGGATGTTTTTTCTATATCCTAGGTAGAGACGACCCTCAGTTCTACACCGCCTACTACCTTTCGAGTAGAGAGCACCCACAGGCATCAGTGGAGGTATTTATTTCCCTCTATTTAGATGCCTTGGTTCATGTATTTTGAACATGCAACAATAATGGCTAATTTGAAGCTCATGTTTTGCGCTTTTTTTGTTCTTTACTTTGCAGATGCTACGAATACTTCAAATGTCATCATTTCGTTTTTAAATGTTGTCTTGGTTACGTGGTCACCTGTATATCTCCTGATGAATGTTCCAATATAACTGTAGGAACTGAAACATGTCAAGCTAATACTCTGTACTGGCACCAGAGTTATTAAGTTTTTTGACATACTGATTCTAATTACTGTAGAGTACGTTGCACTTTCTGTAAAGCGTACCTCTTGATGTTGAGTGTATCCCTGTTTTAGATACACTGTCAATTAGCTAATTCTAGCTTATCACGTAACGACTGTTTGATATATGTTAAAATGTTTATGAATTATATGTACTGTGGACCACACTATTTAATCACTTTTTAGGTCATAATTCTATCAAATCTGATGTTTATCATTTTAACCACGACTGGTCCTTTTGTGGCTCTCCCAATGGGAGCACTTTATATGTGTGGCATCTACACTATAGCTCTGTCTCCTCTTTAAACATGGACTACTGCAACCGCCACTTTCTCAATCTGCCTTCCTCTACTCTCCGTCCTGTGCAACTAATCCAGATCAGGACTGCAAGACTTATTATTGGCATCAAGCCCACGACGCTACCTCTCCAGCCATGAAATCTCTCCACTGGCTCCTGTTGGCTGCAAGGATCAAGTTCAAGACCCTTTGCATTGTGCACAAGGCTTTCTGTGGCAGGGATCTGCACTACATCCAATGCTCTCTTCCAAAGTACCTTCATTCTCAAACCCTAAGGGTTAGATGCTTCTCCAGGCAGAGAGGGGGGGAGATCTCTCTCCTCTGCAGGTGCCTCCCTCTGGAATGGCCTCCCTACCCCTCCCAAACTTGAGCCGGACCACCTGAAGTTCCGGAAGCAGATCAAACCGTTCCTCTTCTCCTCTGCTTTCTCCCCCCCCCTCCCCTGCTGACCTACCTGACCTACCTGCCTGCTGTACCAACTGGTTTCTCAGCTACCCTCAGTCTCACTGAGTCCAGGCTCTTTCTTAATCAGTCACCCTTGCACTGCTCCGGGCCTACCATGCAGTTAGGGGCTGTAACTGTAAACCTACAGTCCCTTATTCTCCTTGCACTAGCCCTGGCTGCACTTACTCAGAGCATTGCTGCCCTGTTTTCCCCTCCCCTCTCCCTTGCACTCCCCCACCCCCTCCCTTTTCCTTTGCACTTCTCGTTCTCACACTTGCACGATCTGAATGACACAAGGCTTAGTAAGATAATTTGTCATGTCCTCCCTGTTTTCCTGCCCTTGTCGTGTTGTGCCTAAAAACACGTGTGTACAGGAGCGTTATATATGACTTATCATATCATGTAATTTTATCACAGATACCCAGAAATATATACAGTGCTGCAGTAAGAAACTGCTAGACTGGCAGAACCCAAATGCCAGTCTAGCCAGGTAGTTACACTTAGAAGGACTTCTTTATCAGAAATGCCTAGTTAAAAAAAGTCGTACCAAACTGAGGAATGACTAGACTGGCTGCACCAAATTGCCTCTCTAGCCACTATTACCACATATCATGCCTGCTTAGAATGGACGTGGACGACCATTATGATGTATTGCACAATCACGCCCCCTGCCCCCACACATCGCCTCTCCCTCCCATCCCATACCCCAACTCCAAAATCAGCTCATTGGCCCAGAATTACCTCCATGTCCCTCTTCCTTGTCCCAGTGCTTACGTATGAGGCTCATTGCCTCATGCGTAAGTACTGGTATAAGGAAGAGTGTGACTAGGAGTAATGAAGATTACAGGTAGCTAAGGCAGGCATTACCTTCATGTACCTCTACCTCATCCCAGTACTTGTGTATGAGGCATTCTGCCTCATACACAAGTACTGCCTCATACACAAGTACTGGGATGAGGAAGAAAAGGGCTAGGAGTAATGAAGATTACCAATAAGTAATCAAGGCATTAAACACAAGTAGTGGTGCAACACCATTGAGCTGACTGGGCTTCAGCACTCCCCCCTCCACCCCCCACTGAAATTGTGATCTATGTTGACTTGACCTGGCTGACCTACAGAGCAGTTGCCGGACAGAAAAGGACACAGATGTTAAACGGCACCTGGGTTTCACTGTTAACAAGGGCCCAGCCCAGCAATTACTAATGTACAGCATTTCACTGTTAGTACATGCATTCAAATGTCAAATTATTTTAAGCAATTGAAATTGTGATGTGGGTTTAGTACTTGCATGCCAGGGGAGTGATTGGAAGGGTGAGAGGGGATCAGTCATTCTCACAGCAGTCCATAAATGGGTGCTTTCAGACTTAAAGGAGAGAGTTAACTGCCTGTATAAGTGATGCGGCACTAGAATAGTCTCATTAAAATGTGTAAAGCAGTTAGATGCCCCCATACAAATAAGTTTGCTCCTCCCCACCACACGTGGTATACCCAACCACAACCTTTTGTGTGTGTATGTGTGTGTGTGTGTGTGTGTGTGTGTGTGTGTGTCTCCCTCTGCAACCTCTCTTTCTCTCTCTCCAACATCTGGGGCTTTCCTCTCCCCAACCTTAGTTTCCTGAATGTTCAGGTCTCTAGCCCTGCCCTGATTTGTCCACAGAACAAGGCTTTCAACCAGCAGTCCACCATCTTGACTTTCAGTCTAAACGTGCACCTGAATGGAATGTCTCGCTGTCAGGGGTCCTGAGCACTCTTCCCTTCGCTTTCTTGGAGCCATGCACTTATGACTTGTAGAGTAGGACATCTGGGCATGCAAGTACCTTCATCCGAGAACAAATTAGTTTAGTTGTGGGGCTCCCAAGTTTTTGCCAGGAGAGTGAGTTCTTGAAAATATATGTCTTACATGGCTTGAAGCTCCACAGGTAAACCTCTCACATCGCTCTGCAGATATTCCAACTAGGCTCATCTTCTTAAAGGGCACATGCTGACTTGTGATCACCTTCTGACAAGTCAGTAGTTTCAAGCTCAAATGTGGAAGTGGGGGTGATCAGTGTATCCTCCCCCTTCCACTGTGGGTCCTGCATTCTTCCTCAATGTTAATTTGTCATAAAATGTGTAATTACTTTCACGCATTATATGGCTTCCTGTATTGAAACAAAAATGCACTTTTTCCCCATGAATGATGCAGAGATTTCCCTGTCAGATAATATTATGATACTCTCCATTTTTTTCACTATTGTTTGACTTCATCAGAAGCTCAATTGTGTAATGTATTCTTCTCCAGTGTACTTAAGGAATAGCTCAGCCACCAACTTCACATATCCCTTTCAACGAATTTCCTTCAATTTCTGAAACGTCACATCAAAATATTTTACCTCATATAGTGCCAGGTGTAGCGTATTGGCTTTATCTGGGAGGTGATGGGAAGTATTTATTTCAGGATTTTCAAATTCCTTGTTTGTTGACTAGGGCAGGGGGATTACAAGGCTTCCCTTAATACTTCAAATCAAGCATATATTCTATCATATGCATGCCATTAATTTCTGTTAATGTACTTTACACATTATATTACCCCAAAAATACTATGTTTGCTTTTCCTTTACCATCCTGCAACACAAGTGTAGAGAAGCAGCAGAATGCCTCCACAGGAAGTCCTGCCCCTATTTTGCCTATATGCTGGAAACCGGAAACTGCGACATATGCAACAACAGTAATTGTACCTATACCACAAAGAGTCTTTGAGGCAAGGCATCCGTTGAGAAGACCCTACGAGAAGTACCCCTGAAAGACTGATGGTTCCTAAAAGGAGCACCTGAAGAAGCGTGAATATGTGGAAACAAGAAGCTGGTGGCATCACGAGAAATGAGTGTGACGCACTGAGAAGAATGACCAGAGAAGAGAATGCATAGGTGATATAGAATCTGATGGCGAATTAAAGAATCGTGAAGAATTCTATGTGTGGAATGAAGATTGGACTTGTAACGAACACTGCAGAAAACACAAGCCCTTTTATAACTGTACAGACGCAGAAACGCAAGCACACTAAGTATTCATAAGTCTGGCTATACATAGTATATAGACTGCAGGCAGTGGTGCAACATATATGTATATAGAGTTCTGGATGATGCATTTTAGTTAGTGAGTCTCCATGAAGGAAGACGGCTTGGAAGCTATGTGTGTTGCAGCAAAGAATAGGTTTGAATTAAAGCAAGACCAAAGAGGCTGCCAGGCTCGATGTCAAAAGACTGGAATCAGCCAAGAATTGGTTATCAGCTGCAAAGTAGAAAACACCTACTGCTCAATCGTGAGTCGACATAGGGTCCACAGTATTTACCAACCGTTAAGGCTACCGTGGTATCACAAAGGAACGGTGATGGAGGAATTTTTTAACAAAATGTCATGGTCATCATGCGTAGTCACAAAGCACACACAGAAGGCTCTTCCTGATAGAAAGGACACCCTGTCCCGGCCTCAAACTGTGTTCTCTCCCTAGACTGTTAGTGATGTAGCGCCTGTCTAACAGGGATAGAGAGGAGTCTTACCCTATCTCATCTTCTTTCATACAAACAACATTAATAATAAAACCTTTTTTTACAATATGTCATCCAGGGCACTTCTAACGATGATAGAGTGCCTAGTGTGCTGTCTCTATCTTAGTGGCAGTGCACTGTCCTCGCATCTGGATTTCAATCTATGTTTTATTCACCACTGCATGGAGGCCGGTGCTGCCACTATAGACCTATATATTGTTAAAGACAGTAAAAATGCTCTCAACAGAGGGCATAAAGGACTGGGGGCTAATGTAGCTCTCTAGTATTGAAGTATCAATATTTCTGGACATGTCCAGATTTTGTTTAGTTGAACATTGTCATAGGTGTGAGAGCACTCATGCCATTGTTGGTCGACCGGTTTCAATGATCCATATAATTGTGATCATCTTCTTCAGGACCCATAGTTTAGAAAGGATAACTTCCTTTTGGAGATCGATGTGATGATCTATAAGACACTTCCCCTTCCCAGAGGGAAACAGAAAAGCAGAAAAAACAGGGAACGAAAATTTCCCCTGCAAACAAACCGTAATCTAGCTAGCTACAGGTTAGTAGGTGTGTAAACCACTTGTTGGTGCTTCTCTCACCAGGAGATAGCTGTATGCTACTGAATATATGGATGCTCAACATCGGCTCCGTATTCATGCAATCTGACATGCAAGGGAGAAAGGGAGGAGGGGGAAAAAGGTGAGGGTGGCTTTCCAGTATCAGTGGTGTCAGCAAAGTACCCACTTAATCAAGCAAAAAGGCGAGGGTGGCTTTCCAGTATCAGTGGTGTCAGCAAAGTACCCACTTTATCAAGCAGTTAGGTAGCTAACCAAGAACCAAAGAACTCTAGTCTCTATGTGGTCACACCTGGTGTAAAGGCCAACATGCAATCATTCAGGTGACCCCTACTTGGGTGGAAGATCAATGTGCTCATTAAGCAAACTTACCCCACGGTCAGAGGTTATTTGCCGTGTTCACATAGTTTTACATTGATGGTCGCAGCGTACTGCAATCCTTCTATTTGCAAAATGACAGTATCAAGTAATGAGTGCTTAAATTGCAAAGTTGTACCCTCAGTGCGTGAGAGAGCGCTTCTGTCCTTACCTTGGTGTTGATGTCGTATGTGCAGGCAAACGGAGGGACACAGAAGCAAAACAAAGGAGGGATGCCTCTACACACGCCACAGCTCTGGAGCCGTGCTGTGTGCATGTACTTGTGAAGACACCTCAGTTCCATACATAATGTCCAGTGGACAATATTTAGCCATTGTCGCCTTTGAATATCCATTCCAGGTGATCCGGCACGTTTAGCCATATAATCAGCCTATGCAGAGTTCGGAACCTGTGTTCTGCCGCCCTTGGGCAGACATAGAATGTTCCCTGAGGCGATGCAGACAAGCCTGTAACATTCGATACAAAGACTTAGCCGCAGACATATGAACTAAAGCACTGGTTGCATTTACCATACAAGACATACCCTCATCCATGATGGCGCTGGAAAGCACCACACACATTTTAGACAATGCTATTTAGTCTACGCACGCACATATAAGATCAACATCCACCGGCACCAATAACTTCGGCAGTCCATCCAATCGAGGCAGACCCGCATCTCGCACTCCAACACACACTCATGCAGGTAAGCGGGCCATAGCATTTTTATAAAAATTTTCACCACATGACTGCTATGTCAGACGCCAGATCGTTGCGCCGAGAGGCAAATACAAACCTCTGCTTTGTTTTGCTTCTGTGTCCCTCCATTTGCCTGCAGTGCCACAACTTCACGAACACGGAGTTGGCCATCTGTATTCGCCCGATCATAGACAGCATCCAGCGGGCTGACTAATACATACGAAAAGAAACCTTTTCCAGCTTGCAAATACATGCACCACATGCAACACCAAGGTAAGGACACAAGTGCACTATAGAAAATATACTTAAATGATCCCCTTGAGCCAACCACAATCTCCCGTAGGTTTTCTGAATTTGCCACGTAGTATGACGTCACTTATGAACTTTTAGTATAAATGTGTTGTTTTTCATGAAATGTTTCAAGATCATGCTGTGCAACATCTGTTGATGTCCGTTGTACTCCCTGTTTTAGACAATTGATATTAAAACAGTTCTTTGCCAACTTCCTGAGTTGGTTTTATTATTTATTTTGCAAACTTATTCTCCGTCCCATCCATAGTACGACATGTTACCTTCAGTAAAAGGGCCTCTTGGGTTCACAAGTGTCCACATGCCCAAAACTAACTTCAAATTGACCCTTTTTTGATGGTCATCAATTTGTTCTCTTCTTTAATTAGGCAATCATATCTTCAATGGTTAGATTCTCGTTGTGGCAGGTCAAGCTCCTGGACTGATGATAACAGTACCCTATCATATATTCTAACAGTAAGCTTTTCTTCTACCTAGATTAGGTTGATTGTCAGTTATTTGTTAGGGTGTGAGATATGAGCCTGTCCAGTTATTTGTGTACTCTTGCTCTGTGTATTGCCCATGTCAATTTCTGAGTTAGGACACTGAGCATAAATCATTTCTCAGTATGCTTTATGGCTCTGGTATCAGCCAAGGTCTAGCATACAGTCTTAATAAGACATATGCCATTATCTATGGTGTGGTGTGTGGTTTCGGCCACTCTATGGAGGACTGAACACTGCAGGATCTTCGTTTATCCTACACCTTTCTTGGTCCTGGCCACCACATATGACTGAGAGCTAGTCCACATCAGGCTGATTGCTTTCTCCTGCGTGTGCCTGTCTTGGCTTCCCTAAAAAAATGTCTCTCTCTCTTTTACTCCCTCTGGTTCTTTTTTCCTTCGTCTTCCACATCTATGGAGTTATCCTGACCTTTATCACCCTCTGCCTGAACCTGAGCCCTCTTACATTGGATGTGATTGTCTTGATCACCAAATACTTCTCTTAATAAGGTATTTCCCCGCTAGTTCAAACTCTCCACTCAAATTATTTGTGTTGTGTTTCTGATTCAAAATTCCTAGGTGGTCTTGCTGAATGGCTTGGTGTCTGTTTGCATTTCTGATCCTCAAATTATTGTTTGGCAAATTGGGCATTGAGGCATTCAGTGGTGGCGACAGAAGGCTCGAGGTGCAGATCTGCAATTTTGCAATTAAAAGAAGGAAGAGTGCTATGTCACTCATTATGCCACATGTGCTGAGTTTCTCATATATCAGCAAGTGTGCAGTTTTGCATTCTTTGTAGTGACTGCATTAGTATAATGATTCAATAATTAGCTGTCCGGGTATATCATCTCTCATGTGGAAAGTGGATGTTCCATGGTGACACATCTACAGACTCCTTCACAGTCCTAAGTGGGAAAATGCCTCCTGAACAAAAGATGCTCCTCTGAGGGCCCGATTCTGAACATGGCGCAGTGAACGTACTAAATAGCACGATTCACTGCACCATTTCGTGGCACCCAGGCACCACTGCTATTCTGAAGTGGGACTAGGCGTCATTGGAAAGCACGACAGTGCTTTCGTTAATATCCGCCTGTTTCCTTTGGCGGATCTCGGCAGCAGTTTCGCTAAATAATGAGGAAATCGTTGTTTAACAAACCTGCTGCCAACAATCAAAACAAAAGCATGTGCTGCCTGGAGCCCTGGGGCCCCATTCTCACCTTGGCGCAGTGAACGTGCTAAATAGCACGACTCACTGCGCCATTTCTTGACGCCCAGGCACCACTGCTATTCTCATGTGGGCCTGGGCGTCTTCGCAAAGCACGACAGTGCTTTTGCTGTAATCTGCCTGTTTCTAATGGAAACAGGCGGATTGCAGAATCTCGGCAGCATTTTCGTTAAATAACGAGGGAATCGTTATTTAACGAAAATGCTGCCGAGATGAAAACAAAAATGCATATGGTTTTTGGGTGTGCAGAGGGTGACAGGTGGGTCATGCACTGCATTTGTTTATCTTTATTTGTATATGGATGGCAGTATGCGCTCTTCTGGAAACAAAGATAAAAAAATGCAATGCTGGACCCACCTGTCACCATCTGCACACCCAAACAGCCGTGTGTTTCTTGTGACACTCCCTCTTTACATGTGCTTCTTGTGGCACTCCTCCTTTACAACACCAATTTGGTACCGTACTTCAGCGTCAATGTCAAGCCCTTACGAAATTGGAGGAGTGCCACAGGAATAACCATGCAAAGACAGAGTTAACGAGAGTGCCGGTTGCTAGGTTGGTTTCCAGCCCTTCCTAGCAACCGGCACCCATATTCCTAAAGTGGAATTCCTACTTCGGAAATTTGCACCACCTTCAGAATAGGGTGTAATTACCAAAAATGTCGACAGCCCTTTTTACGACATTTTCTGCAATTACCACCAACTTGAGAGTGATGGCTGTGGCAGCCTGCTGGTTTTATTGAATTTAAAATAATTTGTCTCCATCATTTGCCCATATTAATGGACAGCAGTGCACAGGAGTGCAAAGAGATAAGCTGTGGGCCTTTTTTGAAAGTTGTTTTGGAAGTTGACATTCAAAACAAATCCACGTGCTGCCTAGAGCCCTGCAGCCTGCCGGTTTTACTGCATTTTAATGCATTTCTGTCCATTATTGGCCCTTATTGAGTGGACAGTAGTGCACAGGAGT
Organism: Ambystoma mexicanum; assembly: GCF_040938575.1. Lineage (NCBI taxonomy): Eukaryota > Metazoa > Chordata > Amphibia > Caudata > Ambystomatidae > Ambystoma > Ambystoma mexicanum. The sequence goes on from NC_090939.1 coordinate 788,007,210, forward strand.
GCAAACAGAGAAGCTGTGGGCCTTTTTGGAAAGTTGTGAGGGAAGGTTTTAGCCCATGGTCAGGAGCTTTAGGTGCAGCATTGGCAATTTCAACAACAACATCAGTGCACTGAATTGCAAACTGTGTTGTTTTTTGCCAAACTAAAATATTTTTGTGTGCAATTTGATGATCTTTGCGTAGATTTTTGGAGCATTTGAGCTGCAATTGGACATTGGACATTTGGAAGCTTTTTGTGATTTGGCCAAAGATTACATACAGCAGGCTACCATGGCTGATGGGAGAAATACTGATGCTCAAAAATACTGATGCTCCAAGTGGGGTGCGCAAAACAAAGGCGAGGTTCAGTGAGGTGGCACTGGGCATCCTTGTGGACGAGGTATTAAGGCACGAAGTGCTAATATTTGGTGCAATGTCCCACAGAATCCCTTTGTCTGAGAAAAAACAGCTGTGGGATAGCATTGCTCTGAAAGTTAACACAGTATCAAAGACCGTACGCACAGTAGATGAGATGAAAAAGCGCTGGAATGGTGTTCGCCGCAGGGTTTGTGAAACATTTCTGGAAAGCAAAGAGCACTGCAAGGGCACCGGTGGTGGCTCTCCATATGAGCCAAATTACACAGCTACAGAACTGAAGGAGCTTGCAGCAATGGACCACGGGAGCCTGGAGGGTGTTGGCGGCATGGATACGCTTTGCAGTGGTAAGTGGAAGATCATGTGCTTTATTGTATTGTATTGTTTTTGTTCATTTATATAGTGCTCTTTCCCCATTTGTGTGGCCTCAATGCACATTTCCCTTGGTTGAATGCCCTTGGCGACCATACTCAATGTGGTTTAAAAATTGTAGGGGGACAGTTTATGGAATGTGAGTGTGCGTGGGTGCTGACAAGGCTCCAGCAGGCCAGGTCAGACACGTGGGTGTGTGATGTTGGGGGTTGAAGGTAGATTTGAGAGTCCTGTATAGTGGGGGAAAGGCCTAAACCTGACAATGCAATTCATTTGTAGACAGATCTCTCTGTGTGAGGGCAATATCATCACTTTTTTGCATTCAAACCCTAGTGATGCAGGTCTGTTTCAGTGCTTTGGGTATGCCATGATGTTCATATACTATTGGATTGGTAGAGGGCTTGCACTACTGCATGTGAAGGCTTGGTCACAGTTATCATTCATTGTCAATGACCATTATCAGATTGTGATTGATGCATCAGCAGTCTTAAGTCTACATTCTTGTCTTGCTTTGTGTAGGTTACTCTTTACGAGGTGATGTGACAGTGCAATCCATTGCAGAGGCAGTGACTGCAATACCTCCTGAAAATACAGATGTCGGGGAGTCAGAAGATGTACAGGAGTATACAGAGATGATGATCCATGAGTATTATGGAGGTAACAACAATGAGGTCCATTATGTAGAGGAAGCAACCATTCTGGAATCAATCCCTGTTGACATCCAGCCCATCCAAACACAAGCAGCAGAGTGCACTGACACAACAAGTGGTGAAGGTATACAGAATGACGATCCTTCGCTTCACTTCTCAGAAAAGCAGACCTTAGCTTTGGATCAAATTCGTGCCCACTTGAAGAGCGAACTGATTGCATTTAGGAAAGCCAGTTCGGTAGCACATGATGACATGATGAGTGTGGCGGGGGCCTTGATGGACATGAAGGGTGATATGGGAAAAGTGTGGACATTGGTTGATCGTATGGCCAGCGCAGTGAGCAGGAGTGGAGAAATGCAGAGTGAATTAATGAAGGAAAATGCTCAAATTATGAATGCATGGAAGGAGGCGGTACACATGTGCTCAACTGCCGCAAAGGTGAATGCATTGTACCTTCAGAAACTGACTAACTTACTGGAGGTGCAGGAAAAGGAGTACTCACTACTGACAGCAAGCATCGCTGTCCCTGTATCTCAAGAGGAGGCTGCTATAGAGGAATCATGCAATGCACCCACTACCTCAAATGTTGGCAAGGATGAAGTTTTGCTGCCTAGCAGACCTCTGTGACAGAGTAAGAGGCAACTAAATAAAAATGACAGAAAAAGACATACATTGTGTGAAGTCAGATGCATCCCATTTGGTTGTTGGTAGATTGTGGTAAGTTGTGGAAGTTCACAAACACGGGTTGTCCATAGCAGTTCATGGGTTAATGGTTATCTGTTTTCAAAATATGGTGAAGGGATGTGCTTCACACACACACCCATGTTGTGATGGTATGTCACATGCACTTGTTTATTGCAGTTGCTCTCATTCTTTTTGCGCACATTTGCACATAATGTACGTTGTTAAATCGTTCTGGTTATGCCTTTGCATGTGAAGTTGTGTTTTCAAAATGTTTTCCTTTCCGCATGTGGTTTGATAAAAGTTATTTATCAATGCAAATGGAAAGTTACATATCTCTTTTTATTACAAAAGTCATTGCAGAATGATTTGTACATTGACATGCTTTCAGATATTGGTTTTACGAGAAGAAATTTTCAATAACATTACGACTCACATCTCCACCTTCCCTCACACAATCCACATTGAGTATGGGGTCCTCCACCTCCTCCAATATCCCATCTGGTGGTTCTGGTAGTCTGCTTCGAATTGCTAAATTGTGTAGCATGCAGCACAACACAATAATTTTACAAACTTTGTCAGGTGCATACATAAGGTCCCCTCAAGACACATGTAAACACCTAAAACAACTTTTCAAAAGCCCAAAAGTAGGTTCTATTGTGTTCCTTGTTTGGACATGTGCAGCATTGTATTTTTGTTCTGCTGCACTGTGTGGATTCAAAATTGGGGTCATGAGCCATGGCGTAAGAGGGTAAGCTCCAACCCCTAGCAGCCAGCTGTTGTCTGGAGACCTACTAGACATCAACACAGGGAGGTTGCTGCTGGGTAAAATGTATGCGTCATGTGCAGACCCAGGGAAATTGGCGTAGCAGTGTGTGACTTGCAAGTCAGCACTGCAGGTCATCTGAATGTTCAGAGAGTAGTGGATTTTTCTATTTCTGAACATTTGCTCCCTTGCACGCGGCGGTACTATGCGGATATGTGTGCAATCATTTGCGCCAACAACGTTCGGAAAGCCAGCAATTGTGAGAAATGCACATTTAACAGAGGCCAGCTCTGCTGCTGTTTGTGGAAAGTGAATGAATTTTGACATGTGCTGCAGAAGGGCTTGTAGCACTACACTTAAAATTTTGCAAAAAGCCGGTTGCGACAGTCCTGCTGACACGGCTACAGTCCCCTGATATGACCCAGTTGCGCAAAAATGTAGAACCGCAAGCACTTTCACTAGAGGTGGAATGGCAGAAGTCTTTCTGGAGGTACCTTCCACATCACCCTTTATCAGGTCAACCAAATATAAAATTGCTTCAGAGTCCAGTCTATACAGGGTGATCATTTGTTGGGGTGACATGTGAAACAAATTCACTCGTGTTCGAAATATGCGTTACTTAATTCGCCTTCTCCTTCCTTGTCTCGCTCGCTGCAACTCCGGTGGAATGATGGGTACAACTGGAGCAAATGCTTTGTGGCCTTCATCGTTGGCATTCCGACAATGAATAGCAAAATACGCTGCCCCTACACGGCCATCCTTCCACACCACCAACTGCAGTGCAATCGCTGCAATGCTGACCTCTGTGTAGTATCTTCACACTTCCAGCCGATCTTCTTTTTGTTCCTACACATAACACAGAAACATAGGTCAACAGGATCTTGTGCGGAGGTTTTTAGAACCACAACAGAACAAGGATCCGGACAGCAAAAACTCTAATGCCAAATCAGTTCCACAGAAATATTTGTGCCAAGTGAATCAATCCCCTACCCGACTCCTCCGAACCTTTTCACCTACTTCATAATGATGTGTTTTTTATGTGACAATGGAGTGTTATTTATGTACTGCTTACGTACATCCATCAACCCAAAAAAGTTGATATTTCCACTACACCCACACCTTACCAGTAGCCCTGCATTGTTGTATATTATATGTCCCATACATACATACATACACTACTCATGAATTTTCTTATGTGTGCACTTTATAAAACTTCAAAAAACTACGACATGAGACCTACTAACTATGTGCCCATTGGTGCACCTACTACTTACATCAGCCCATGACCTTACAATCAAGTCCCACCTCCTGTGTCTGCAGGGGACAATTATGGAGGGGTCCTGTACAGGGTACCACCCACATGCAGCACAATTCACTTCCAGGGCTTCCCCTTACATTTTACAGCACTGCTCATTTCATAATTGCTGTTAACCATCACCTTATCACCATCTACTAATAACAGAACTGATGTACCACATTGCCACCCCTACTGATTTAGGCACTAGGGTACTGATTTTTAGAGGGGCACCAAATTCATGTGACTCCGCTTGACACTGACCCATGACAAAGCATGTTTCACATTAGTGTGTCTGTGTGGTGGGCGGGTAAGTGAATCTTTAGGGCTCAGACCAATTCAGCCACCTGACAGCTACATGACTCTGCCCTGCACTCTGGCCTGGACAGGCCTTAAGTGAAGCACCAGTGAAGGGATAAGTGGTAGAGCGCACCACCAGTCTCCATGTCGTTCATTTATTCATATTGCACTGCACAAATAAATATGCAATGGTCACACTGCTACTACAGAGCAGTGGCAAACGTTGCCTACCAGCTCTGTGCATTTTCGTAAATTTAGGTAGTTAACGACTGCACAGACGCATGTAGCCAACATATTCTGTACAAATGCTGCTGCCGGAAAATGGAGTGGAGCAGCCAGTGTTTGCTGAAAACTTAGCCTGAGCTATGCTAGCTTAAGTTATTGTTTACTGGAACAAAAAGGTTCCACATTGTTTTTTCATTATTTTTGGTAACGTAATGCAGAAGGAAATGGAGCAAATTACACATTCTCTACTTTTGAAATAAGAAGTAAGGCTGTGAGGCAGAAGTTGTACATTTTATAAATTTAAACATGTACAAGATTGCTCCAGTGGTGGCAACAAAAGTATACATCTTTTCGGGCACACATGTTGCCAAATATGTTAGCAAATGTCTCACCCACATCACACACAAAAAGAACTGCTTCTTGTGGCACTCCTCCATATGGCACCAATTGTGTGCCGTACTTCCGCGCCAATTTTCAGCGCTTGCGATATTGGAGGAGTGCGACAAGAATAACCATGCAAAGGCATGATTAACAAGAGTGCCGGTTGTTAGGTCGGTTTCCAGCCCTTCCTAGCAACCGGCACCCATATTCCTATTGTGGCGCAATCATTCCGATTTCGGAATATTGCACCACCTTTAGAATAGGGTGTAATTACCGAAAATGTTGTTAGCCCTTTCTATGACATTTTCGGCAATTAGCACCCAGTTGAGAATCGGGCCCTGAATGTCTTCCTGGATTTGCATTTGATGTCAGAGTTGCCTATCCAGGTCAGGGAAGCAACGTCTCTACCCCCTTATAAAATGGATGTGTCCCCCACAATGTGACATGATGAGTTGGGATTGAATATGCAGTTGGATCTGAAGTTGCTTAATTGATGCATAGGATGGCCACCAGGGTGTTGTGTTATACACTAGGTGGGGTCACATAGGTTTTCTTCCGAAAAATAGATTGCATGGAGGTGGCAGGGATGTAGGGTTAGATCTTTGCACCCCAGTACTAAAATAGGGAATTTGTGCATCAGAACTGTCTACCTTTACGTAGGAGGTTGACCAATAGCACAAGCAGGTGCTCTCACAAATCCCCCAATTACCTTGTCTTGTTTGCTTTTCACATAGTGAGTGGGAATCCTTGGTACCCATGTAACCTCCTCAACCTTGGGATACAATTTCGGGTCAGAAAATGTTACATTACACTATGAAAAGAGTCCCGGAGAAAGTGGGTGCCTGGTGAATTAAGTATGCGCTTTTTAGAATGTTCCCCTTTGAAAAGTCGGCATTGGGTTTCTATTATATAATCAATCATGCTTGTTTGATATGTGATGAATATCTTTGGGCGATTCTTTGCCTAAAGTACAACACAATATATAAGAACTGTACAACGGCTGTCATAATGTATTAATGTACTATATTAAGGCTCCTGATTGGAAGTGTAATTGGTATATTAACAAGGTGGCTTTTGCTATGTATTCTGGGACGGGTAGTGCAAGTTGTATAAAGAGTGAGGCAGTGATAGGCCAGTTACTTGAGGAGATCCTTGTGTGCAATGTTGCTACATTATGTATTGTTTATGTTTGTTCACACTGCAGTGATGATGCATTTCAGTTATATTCTAGACTGTCACTTGTGATCCTCAACAATAGTAAGGGAAAGCATGTGATGCATGCAAAGCAATAAATCAAGGCAGGCAGGGAGGCTTTCTGTTTGAGGACAAGACATATGTCAAACTTGAGGTCATCTACAGGATGGCATTCCAAGAGAGAGTGCCCATGTTTAGTAACCCACAGCTAATGTAATCAGAAAAAGTCCATAATCCTCATTAAGATCTCAGCAGTCTGGTTAAAAAGGGCTGTAATTCCGTTACCACAACTTTTTGGGCAGTAACAGAATTACCATCACTTCTACTGCACTGCCAAATTCCAAATTTGGAGATGAAGTGGAGGAATTACCTCCAGAAAAATCTCTCACTTAACATTGAATCATTTGTGAATTTACTGTGTGGCATTAACAGTCAAGGCAACTCTGCCAAACATCCTTATGGAATCCTAAGGACTGCAAAATGGGGATTTGCACCACAATGCCAGTACTCATAATGCTGTGGTAATACTACAGGGCCAATTGGCGGTAAAAGAAATTAGTTGCTGGTTAAATCAGCAGATTTACCTCTAAATGACCGCCAAACTCATAAAAAGGGCCCTTGTCTGGGAAGGAATCTCTAAGAATGCATCATTGCGACATGAGTATACTTCCTGCTAAATATTTTAACATGGAAAAAAGAGGGCTTGTGGGTTTTTTACAATCAGGCAAAAGGAAGAAAGACAGTCTCATTTAAAAGCTGCAGATTGCTTCTGTCTTCACAATCTATTGAAACTAAGCCTAGAGTGGAAGGGACAGTGTGGAGCAGTTAAGCACTGAAAGATGTCTTGGATACTACTGTGTTGCCCTCAGATGTATGGTACGAATGATTAGGGAGTGGAGGGGTTCATCTGTGCTCCTAGCAGTGTGCACGTTTTACAGAGAAGAGACAATCTAAGTGAGGGGATGGAGTGGGTCACCAGTCATCCATGCTCACGGTTCTATGACCAGAATTCAGATATTGCAGTGACACTGGCAATGGAGCACACAGTTGTACACACATTGTGTGTATTTCTGTCAAAATAAATGGATCTATGTGATTACATCTTAAACGTTACTGTGAACTCGATTTCATCTAATTATCTGTTGCACATTTCATTGCAAATAAATGCAGGGGGAACCCGCCCCCCCCCCACACACACACCACCCCACACAATGCCTGCACCTTAATACCCAAACCCACCCCCTCTATACTGTGATAAAATGTGAAAAAACAAATTCGATGATGAAATCGAATTCGCAGAAATGGGCTGCGATGTAATGGTAGGATACCAAATAAATGTTATCAAAAACTATCTGATCTGCAATGCTTGATAAAAAAAACAGTAACTGAATAAAAACAATAGATAATTAATAGTCAACAATACATACTGGACACATGCTCACACGTGGTAAATTGACTGTTTACTGAACACATTCAAAGGAGTTCCATGCTTACTGTTCTATAGGCGAAGGGCTGGTACATTGACAAACACATCAGGGAATAAAAACCCGACTTAATAAATTAAAATAAATACAATACTGAATGTAAAGAATTTAACATAAAAACAAGGCAAAAAAGTAAGGGGATATATTAGTACACTAAATTAGTAGATATATAACAACAAAATACTGTTCCGTACACTCATTAGTGCACACCATGTATGATATAATAACATTGATGGAGCGGGTTGAAGTCTGGTGCCCAATTCATTGTATTTTCACCAAGTGGATGAGGTGTTCACTGAGCTCAAAGGCAGATGTCAAACGATTAAGGACAGACAAGGCATATGTTCAACACCACATCCACCGAGGTTAGAAGAAGCCAGGGGTTCCTGAACTCCTACCTGCTTGAATGACTGCTGACAGCACACTCTCCTCCTCTTCCTAGTGCTTTTGTGTTCTGGGCCAGCTCGTGCAGGTGCTTGAACCTACCATTGAATGACAAGCAGGCACCTAGTGATGAAATGGACATTCAGCAGGTTGTGTTTTTCGAGTATGGGAGATGAATACGGGAGAACGTATTTGTGAACATGTCAGTGTGATGGCCGATCCAGTGGATAAAAAGATTGATATATACAATTGTCTGTCTCAACTACTGTAGCAACGAACATTTATAATTTAACATAGCTCTATAGCCAGGAAAATCACACAATTCTGTGTGCTGCAAAACATATTTTGCAAATCCCTATTTCGATCTTGAAGGACACGGGAAGCAATTGTTCAGAGTGATGGATGTGAATTCACAGCTTCTGGTCGAACTGAAAGAGTATTTTAAGTGTGCTATCGGGAAACTATGAAACATGGTAGCCCAGTGACCTGCCGTGCCCTGAACTTGTCACCTCAGCATCTGGTATTTATCTTGGTGTTTCTGCCAATCCACTGACCAATCCATTGAGGTCCTTCTGTGATTGTGTACCAATTTATTTTTATTTATTTGCAATTTTAAAGCGCTCACACAGCCGGAGGGCATCGAGGCGCTGTTACAGAATTATTTGTTTATATTTTTGTCTTAGTTGCACATTTATAACGCGCTTAAATACCCAGAGGCTTCTAAGCACGGACTCGGGGATCACACTTGTGTTGCTTCCTGTCGTCTTGCTTTCAAGGGAAACACGTTGCCACTGAGCTATCCTCCTGGGACAATTTATTATGTGTCGCAGTAGAATGGATAGCAATGCTATTATTGTTGTTTACACGAACTGGATTGGTGAACATTGGATTTACATGCAGCGATAGTTGATGCTAGTCAGTGGTGTGCTGGCCTACAGGGAACTTTTGAGATTTCCTGTGGTACACTGCACCATGGACGTCTTTTGTATGACTGTGCTAGTATTCTACTCCCATGATCTTGTATTGTCTCCCATGCACCCTACCCCATTCCTTTCATCTCTCCTCATTGTCACATCGCTTTGTTATTTATCTTGCATTGTCTCCCATGCACCCTACCCCATTCCTTTCATCTCTCCTCATTGCCACGCCCCTTTGTTATGTATCTTGCATTGTCTCCCATGCACCCTACCCCATTCCTTTCATCTCTCCCCCTTGTCACATCCCTTTGTTATTTATCTTGCATTGTCTCCCATGCACCCTACCCCATTCCTTGCATCTCTCCTCATTGTCACATCCCTTTGTTATGTATCTTGCACTGTCGCCCATTCACCCTACCCCATTCCTTTCATCTCTCCCCATTGTCACACCCCTTTGTTATTTATCTTGCATTGTTGCCCATGCACCCTACCCCATTCCTTTAATCTCTCACTATTGTCTACCCCATTCCTTTCATCTCTCACTATTGTAACTTTGTTATTTCAATCCCTATATAGTGGCAAATATACTTTAAAATTCACTATTTGGACCCATTTTTTGAAAAATGAAATGTGAGACAACACCCAAACCCTACGTAAAGGGGTTGGGTTTGCTCACACAGTGAAATATGGGGACACTTAAAAAACATTTCTAAGGCCACTGTTAATTCCCAGTCCACCGCTGATGCTAGCTACTGCAAAATAGAAACACTAACCACCGTCACTGCAGCTGCGTCCCTCAATGTACAGCTGAGCAATGACCGTGCCTTATTTTGCTGGACTGTGCCGGTTTTATGGGCTGTGTTGCGGGTCCTGGGCACAATCTCTCTTGGACTGAGAAAAGTCGCAACATTGATTGTACACTGCAGAATCAAAGCTATCCTCGCGCTCTGAGATATTTCAAGTGAACGGCAGGGCAGGGATTTAGCACGTCCATTTGGCATGTCGTTCTTTGACTGTAGAGCATTACAGTGAGAGTAGTTCGAGGTTGATTGCCACGCAGGCCAGCGAAGGGACTATTTGTATAGACTGTTGTCTATTATGTGGTGTGAATAGTGGGTGACAGGAAACAGAGGGCCGTGGGAAATAACTGGTTTTAAAACGCAGGGGAGAGTGTTTAGGCTCGCATTGCTGTGCATGATGCTGCTGTAATCTTCCATCCATTCAGGGTGGGGAATATAATGATACGAAATCACTCGTGTTGGTCGCCATGTTTCTATCACTGTTTACATCCTGTCAGGTCAGTTTATTGTGCAATGTGCGCACTTTTCAAATGAAGTAGTATTTATCACGACACCCGAGCCTTGTCACATATGTATAGGTGGCCCAGTTCTTAATTTGTAGACTGGTGCCAAATACGTGTTCCCACTTAAATAAGTAACGTTTGGGATTTTGGGCAAACTTATTTCGCTGTGCCCGATTCACCGAGCGTTTTCCTGTAGGATTGTACCATTATAAAACGCTTCTGTGACTCAGGCCCATTGTGTTTTGTCTAGATTCTCTGAAAGTGATTCAATGAATGGTTAATACTGTAATAATAAACACATTAAACACACACACACACTGAGGGTTTCCTATATTATGGAGTTGCTCTGTATATTCGTGACAAATTGTATATTGTACACCAGAAGCAGATTTTTATCTTGGATTATTCATCATCATAAACAACCTTTATCCGGCAGAAAGCCTTTTAGGTACATCGTACAAATACAATATTATTAATGAGTAAATAAAAGATAAAACACATACATTGCAATACATGTTATTTAAAATTCCAAGCCAAGACAGTCACAAAACACTTGACCAACTCCAACCAGTACACATCAGGGCAGCACTATACAATACAATACTTTTCCTCCTCAACCCTGCCCTGTGGATGTACTTGGAAACAGAATCCACCACATTCAAGTGGTTAGACATTTTGCAAAACTGCAACGCTTCCCTAGCAGTTGCAATGTGAAATAACTGGAACAATGGTTTCAGATACATAACTCCTATCTCCTCTAAGGTTGCACAAGTTAGCATGAAATAGTCTATAGGTTCTGCACCTTTGCCACACATTGGGCACTCAGAGTTACCATTCTCATCCCACTTGCTCGTATGCACCTGGACTGGTAAGTAGCCTTGGCGAAGCCTCATATATAAGGCACAGGCATAGGCTGGCATAGCGATGTTCAGGTATGATTCCATTCCCTGCAAGATTTTAAGCTCTAAATAGCTGGGGCCAGTGACCAGGGCTAATGAGACTGGTTGTGCCCTGGTCAATTTATATCTATGAAAGGCCACCTTCACTCTCGCTTTCGCATCACCCCCCCCCCCCCCCAAAAGGTGCAGGTTTGCCAGTATGCAGATAGACCCAATAGGGCAAGCCATTGTTTAACATGGATCAGCAATCGAATACCATGCCAACCCCACGGTGAAATGACATGCTCTACAGTTTCCTGACATTTCACTATCACTTGTTTACCCCAAACCCAGAGCCAATAATAAACTTGACTAATACCTATTTCTCCATCAATAGAGGAAAGACCACACTCTGTAGAAACTGTAATAGTTGGAGTACTTGGTGGAAGCAGCAAGATCCCTTTCAAAAATGTATTCTCAGAAATTGTTAAGGGGGTGACATCAGCGTGACCCCAGACTTCGGCCCCATATATTGTTGATACCTTAGCCTCTGCTTGGTATAGTTTAAGGGCCAATCTATTGCGCCACTGTCATGTCTAGCACGGTAAGCATTCAGTGCCCCACTATTTTTCTGTAGCACAGTATTGGCCTTGGAGACCTGGTACCCAACAACCCCCACTTGAGAACCAAATCCCCAAACAATAATACCAGCCCACCGGTTCTAATGTTTTGCCTCCCACTCCATCTCCAGGCTCAATGGTTTGATTCCCGATGGCTTTAATGCGAAAACCATACCCTTGGTTTTTGAGACATTTATCTCTAGAACCAGTCTACCACATTAATCCGCGAGAGTGGACAAGGCAAGGTGCAGTCCCATGGGTGTGGTGCACAGTAAAACTGCATCATCCTTGAAAAACAAGACTAGAATGCAATCCCTTCCCATTTTTGGTGAGTCCGTACTCATCGCTAGTAGCCTCTGAATGATGGAATTACTGGACACACAAAAAAATACCAGGGCAAGAACGCATCCCTGACAGACCCCTCTGCCCACTATAAAACTGTCTGTGACTTCACCTCCCCTCACATAACAGACAATCGGTGTGTTGTTATTATACAAAAGCCTGATTGCTCATAGTAGCTCACTAGGGGTGTTTTTGGCACACAAGACTGCCCACAGAGTGTCTCCGGGGATGCTGTTAAACGTTGCCCTGAAGTCCACAAACACCCCATATAAATTGGAGTTTACAATTCTCTGTTGTTTCTGGACTACTAAATGGAACCTAAAACAATGATCTACCATACGCCTTTTGGCTTGAAACCTGGCCTGGAGGTGACTCAGTTGTTTAGTAACATCCACCCAGGCCACAAGGTGCCGCAGCAAATTATAGATCCATCTCAATACTGGACTACTTCTCCAAGTTATTTTCTCGGCTTGTTAGAAGATTTAACAAACTGGGCAAATAGCATTGGAAAACACACACAACATCAAACAGGTTTCCCGGAAGAACTGTGGTACTTTGTTGAATGGACTCATTGTACAGCTAGTTAAGGAAATAGCCGTAGGCAAAGAGTCCTCCCCTTGGTACATTGCAAGTATTGACTTGGCCAGTGTGTTCAACACAGTTAATAGGAATATATTATGGAACAAACTCCAATGGTGGTGTATCCCAGGTGGCCTGTTGCGATTTTTGATAGATCTTCATACTTGCACAACTATTGAGGCACGACTCAACAAATAGGGCAAATTGAGTTTTCCAGTAAGTACAAATATAGGCCTCAGAGTGGGGTGAGTTCTTGCCACTACCTTTTTAACTTATGTTTGTTAGACATGGTACAGGGTTTGGAAGGTTGCAATAATTTGACACCAAGACTGGGTGACTTAAAAATGTCAAATTTACTCTTTGCTGACAATGTTCTTATATTTGATAAGACCGCAATTGGCTTTCAGAGAGACTGACATGTAGTGGCACAGTACTTAAGAGAGAACAACCTAACTATTAATCCTAAACAAATGGCAATAATGTCGATTACTAACAAAACATCCAGACAAATTGGATCTTGGATTTTGGAAAAGCAGAAATTGCAAAAAGTTAATGAAATGAAGTATTTAGTATTTTTTCTATCTCAAAGAAGGCAAAGTACAGCTCACTTCCTACTAGACTGAAGCAAAACCGAGCTCATTTGCTTGTCCAAAGCAGGAAAAGTCATCTGAAGTATTGTAGGTACGCCTTAAATCCACTACTGAGCTATTATATCAGGAAGGTGATATCAATGTTGCTGCATAGGCTTCAAATCATAAAACTGGACTAGAGCAAAATAGAACTTTTGGAAACTACATTTTGGAAAAAATGTGTAAATGAACCTATGGCAACTCTGTAAGTTTTGATACACCATGTATTAGGCCACGTTTCATGAAGGTGGCTAGCGTATATTGCTAAATTGGCTTAACAGCAACTTGTTTGTTCCCTCTACTAGATCCTTGTTTGAGGATGTACAGATAGTTTTAGAACTAAAAAGCTTGGTCCCCTACAGGAATTTTCTCGAGAATGTGAGCTTCTACAGACCCTACTTGAAGCGGCTAGTAAACATTGTGAAATTCACTGATTATAAATACTAGTCTGTTTTCATGTGCTTCAGGTTTAACCTGTTGGGTAGAATTAGAGGTTTACCAGATACTGAATGGTTATGTAGCTTGTGTAAAAACTAGTCTTTGAGGGCCCTAAAGCATAGGGTAGCCCATTGCCCTGCGATCAAAGCTTTGAGGGTGCAGTATTTGGGGAGATTTGTGGCTCGGGAGAATAGCTTGGAATCTGATTGGTTTTGGAATTAATTGTTGGAGGGGAGAAATGCCTCCGCATTAGTCCGTTTTTTAAAAAAAATCTATTCACTCTACCATGTGTGAAATTGTTTATTGGTAAAATATGTGCAATGTGATATTATGTGACGATATTTTATGGAGATGAAATGGTATGTGTGTATTTTTAAATATCTTTGTTTACATTTTGATATATGTGTTAAGGTTTTGTCCTGAAAAACCATTTTGTAAAGTTGGCCACAGTGAAAACGGGACTTCGTTTATTTTGCATATGGACATTCGTGTTGTGCATTTATGGGTATGGCAAGTGTTTTCTGTGAGGGCCACTGGGAAAAACATAACAATCTCATCAAACCATAAGCGCTCTTGCTGATGAACTATATTTTATTTCCACCTCTACTGCCTCCCAGGAATCCTGTCAGGGGTGCAACCATTTTCCTGCTTTATTCATCCCTTCTATTGAAAACTATTACAGCAAGGGACTATGGAAACACTGTTAAGGATTGCCTACGTGTTAAACCTTTTTGGTATTGGTAATGTGCGCAATCATCACGGCTAGGAATATAATGCAGTTGGGAATTTACATATCCACGCATCGGAATTCACGGGCAATTCGCACTTTCAATGGCAACGCGGGAAGCGGTGCACCTGCACAGCCACATCCATAAAATAGTAATGTGATGGTAACACACAATTACTGTCACTTTCCTTAAAAAAACTAAATTGCTGGTCATTACCGAAACTTTTCTTGCAAAGTTTTAAATAAGCAGTTATTACCCAAACTGTTGCACTGCACATTCGCGACAGAAAAATTGCGCCAAGACACGCCACGCTTCCTAGTAAAGCAATACCTCAGTGATCGCTGTGAAAGTGCCATTTTGTTAATAGAGCAGTGAGGTGGTGGTAGTTAAAATAGCATGTTCGATCCTGCCACTGCACACCTGTTCTGGTACAGGTGCATGCTTTAATTGGCCAGCTGCTTCTGATGTAGATGGGCATTGCTCACAGACAGGAACCATGGCTTGTGTTTTGTTTATTTTGTTATGAATAATTGTATGTGTTGGTGTTTTTTAAAGTCCAAACTGCAAGCAAGCTTGCTTTTCAGCATCCCCAGAGCAAAGAAAAGCTTTAAAGGACAATCGATCGTCACAAGGTTTGATTGAAACAGGTAAGTGCAAGGGAGGGGGTAGGGTGAAGGGCACAGTAACATGTTGCAAGCATGGTGGGTACATGGTACAAAGAGTAAAGTTGAGTCAGCAAATGTTATGACAATGCTGGGTTAGACAGCACAGGTGCATATTTGTCAGATTGGTTCTGTGTTTTCATAGCCTTTTTGAATTTTGTATTTGTATTTATTGTATTTTATATAGCACTTTTATCCAAAGCGCTGCACATATTTAAAAGCAAAACACGGTACAAAATGCTGATAAGTAGAATATATCAGACATCAAATCTGGTAGCAGGCAATCAGAGGCAATGAAGAGGATGAGTTTTCAGAGAGAGACGAAAGAGGGAGTAAACAGTGATAGAATGGAGAGAGAGTGGGAGAGTGTTCCAATGTAAGGGGGCAAGAAGCTTGAAAGATTGGAAATGGGACTGGGCGCATGGAGGACGGGGAACGTTCAGCCTAAAGAGACAAGAAGAGTGGAGAGGACGAGAACAAGTGTAGAAAGATATGAGTGCAGCTAGATAGTCAGGCACCAGCCCATAAAGATATTTAAAGTCTAAGCAAAGAAAATGAAATTTGAGTTGGGAGTAAAAGGGTAGACAGCCAAGCAAGGCAAGTGATGAGGAAATAGAGTCACGATGGGAGAGAAGACAGAGTAGATGAACAGAAGAATTACAGATTGATTTTAAAGGAGCAAGACGAGAGCTAGGGAGCCCAAAGAGAGTTGTGGAAGAGTAGACTAGTCAAGAGAAAATTAGGGAGGAAATAAGAAGTTTGGTGGCTTGAAAAGTGAGGAAAGGACAAACTTTACAAATAGTATGGAGATGGAAACGACAGGAACAAGAGGTGATAGAAATGTGGTGAGGAAAAAAAATATCATAGTCAAGATAAAGACCAAGATTGTGAGCGGTAGGAGAAATAGAGAGACTAGGGGGAGGAAAGGAAATAAGAGGGGGCAGAGGGTGCGGGGGAATAGTGCTAGCAGGGAAGAATAAGACCTCCGTCTTCCCTTCATTTAGAGTGAGGAAGTGAGAGGCTATCAAGATTTTGGTAGCAGAAAGACAGGCTGTGAGAGTGTGGTGGATTTCGGGAGTGAAGGACGAAACAGAAATAAAAAGTTGTGTATCATCCACATAGAAATGTTGAGAAAGACCAAAAGAACAGATTATGGCAGCAAGTGGAGAAGTGTATAATGAGAATAGGAAAGGACCCAGGACCGACCCTGGGGGAACTCTGTACTCGAAGGCAAGGAGGTTTTGCCACCCCAGGAGATTGAAAAAGTTCTGAAAAATTCTGTCAGACAGATAAGAGGAGAACCAGGAAAGAACAGAACCCCTGACACCAAAGGAAGAGAGAGATTCCAAGAGCAAAGGGTGATCCACAGTGTCAAAAGCAGCAGCTAGATCAAGAAGAATGAGAAAAGATGAGTGTTTAGAAGAGCGAGCTGAAAGAAGGGAGTTAAGCACCCAGATCAGAGCAGTCTCAGTAGAGTGAAGCAGGCGAAAACCAGACTGAAAGCGAGGAAGAAGAGATAGATCAGTGACAAAGGATGAGATCTGAGACTATACAAGACGCTCCAAGAGCTTAGAAAGGTAGGGTAGGAGGGAAATAGGACTGAAATTAGAGACACTGAGAGGATTAGCTGTGTTTTATTTTGAATGTTTGAAAGCTGTGGGAAAAACAGAGGTGTAGAGGCAAGTGTTAAAGAAAGAGACAAGATATGGTATAAGACGAGGGTAGACCTTATGAATAAGAACAGACGGAATTGGGTCAGTGGGGGTTGCTGTAGGATGAGCTTTGGCTAACAGGAGTAGCACATCACATCAGAATTAGAGACAGGAGCGAAGCTAGAAATGAAGAGAGAAGGAATAAGAGGGTATGAGGGTAAGGTATTTAGGGAGAGAGAGTTTACAATGTATTGACACAGAGAGTGAACCTTAGAAGAAAAAAAGTGAGCAAGATCCGATGCAGATAGAGTTGAGTTAATGGAGGGATCAGGAGAAGGAGGGGAAAGGAGCTGTGTTAGAGTTTGAAAAAAAAGCCTAGACTGGGCAGATTTAGAGTGGAGAATATCTGAGAAGTAGGTGCGTTAAGCTGAGATTAGACTGTTATGGTAGAGGGTGTGATAGGAGAAATAGGCAGAATGATTAGCTGAAGATCTTGTTTTGAACCAGTGTCTTTCCAATCAATGGAAAAGACGTTGCATAGCACAGAAATGAGAAGAGAGTCAGGATTGGGAAGGATTACAGTAGGCTGGAAAGATGAGAGGATAGAGTTAGTGCAGACCTAGGGAGAGAAAAGAGGAGAGGGTGGATGCTGCCTCGTACGCACTCAGTTCGAAGAAGAAGGAAGAATTGTGCTACAAGTGTCATGAAAGAGTGAAGAATTGAAATTGTGCAGATCGCATCGATAAAATGTTTATGGTGAAAGTGAAGTAGGAGAAATTAGAGGAATAGAGGGAAGAAGTGATACAGAAAGTAATGAGTGGTCAGATAAGTAAACAGGTAGAGCTAGTATGGAAGAAGCAGGAAAAGTAGAGAGAAAGATTAAGTCTGGTGAAGAACCAGAGATGTGAGTAGTATGAGTAAGAAGTGGAGAAAGTAAGTGGGAATCAAGAATAGAAAGAAAAGGAGAAGCTGAGTGAGTAGAGGAGAGATGAAGGTTGAAGTCTCTTAATAGTGCAAGCAGGGTTGGACTAGAACGAATATGGGAGAGAAAATGATCAATATCATCACAAAAGGACCAGAGTGGGCCAGGGGGACGGTAAACAATGAGGAATGAGATAGAATGAGGAATGTTAAAAATCTTATAGATAAACTCAAAAGCCTGCCTTTTGTAGAGTTCTGGTTGACATGAATTTGACCATTTCTTTTTTTAAATGGGGGTAGGCCGCTTTTCCCCCCTAACCATCAACCCCACCCTCTCACCCCATTCTCTCCTACTCCCACATACACGTATAGATGTATATGTATATATAATTGGTAAAATTTGACCAAAACTGCACCTACTACTTGAAATATATTTAATTTAATTTAAATACGTATTCCATGGTCAGATCAGTAGTGTCTTGATGATAAGTGCAATGAATGATGAAAGCGAGTGTGTGCTTAAGACACATTGCCTTGATAAGTCATTTCCCATGTCTGTGCAAGATCCATCGTGAAGATGAAGATTATTTAGTGTCGTAATTGCACAAATACTTTCAAACCTTTGTTGGGACAGTGATCCTGTTTTACACTTTGCTCCAGATAAGGCATGTCACCTTTTTTGTCTTATTGACTTTGGGTCATTTTTTTAAAATCCCAATGGAGATCCCCAATGATCAGTCGACATTTGAACATCTCAACCTTAGATATAGCACATACTTCAAACCCAATACAAAACAGGGAGGTGCGGGGTGGCTGAAGTGGGAGGAGTCTCTAAACAAATAAGCATATACCCACTATAGTTGGACTGATTCGGGGCTCACCAGTATAAAATGTATGGTGGGCCTATAATGCACCTCCAGGTACATACACTATTGGTGATATGTGAATCTAGACTATTGATCCCTTGTGTGTGTGACTTTGGTGGAATAACTTTAAAAGATTGCCATATCTGCTTAGGTTGGGAAGCTGCATCCCTGCTGCTCCTATTGAGCCTTTCTTGGGGGGCTCCAATTGGGCCAGCCACTACCCAAATCACCAATCAACAGAGTCGGCAGACGAAGGAGCCAGCCCCTCAAAGGCCCACATTAAGACCCCTGTCTGGCTTGTCCAGCCATGGCCGCAGGGGCCAGGGCCCCCGTCCGGTTCATGCTGTGAGCTGTTCTACTTACCTGCTCTCATCCCCTACCGCAAGGGGGGAAGATAGCTGCCTGCGCACTTCTCCTGATGTCCCCATGGTGCGTGTTCCAACATCCCACTTCAGGAACCTTTCTCCAGCCGTCACTTGCCTCCGGCAACGACTGGAGCCCCCCTCCTGTTCACAAATCTTGCCTTTCACTGTGACATGGATTCCTTTACGCCCCCTACTGCACAGCCCCATGCCTGCTGCCTCTCCCTCGCTGCCTCTTCGGGCCTGTAACCTGAACCCAATGACACACATCAAGCTGGCAGCCTCCTCTATTTTGTGGCACAAACATCATCCTTCCAGGTTCCTCCACCACTGGCACTAATAACATTCTTCTTCATTTACCAGCCATCAACCACTGGACTTGATTCCTCCCCTTTAGGCCTGCCGTCCTATTTCTTTTTTTTTTTACTAATGTAGTCTCTGCACCACCTGAAATTTGAATCTTGTTGCATTTAAACTGGCACATTGATGGTTTTCTGCTGCATTTAATTGCTTTGCTGGAAAGTTGATTTTAGATGTGGCTTTCAACCTGCACATTGATTGTTTTCAGCTGCATTTTAGTGCTCACCCAGTCTGGGTACTTACAATTTTGTTACCCTGTGCATATCTTGCTTAAAGCACCTCCTTCGTCTGTACCTGCTTGGCTGCTAGGCCACCTGGTGACTTTATTAATGCACTGTGCAGCTCCCTGTTTGTCTCTCTGCCTCCCCCACGCCACTCACATGACACTTTCTATCTCCCCTATCTTTCTAATGGCTACTCTATCATCTATCCTATCACCCTCAAGAAGTTTGGAAGAAAAAAGCTTAAAAAAGCTCTCCTGACGTCTAATCCAGGTCTTCCTATTGCTGACACCTACTCAATGCTACTTCCAGGCAGACTATTACCAACAACCCCTTTTCTGTCCCCTGCCCTGACCTTTGGTCTCCCCACTTGGTCTCTACTCTCTCCCCTCTCTCCTCTTCACACATTAATGGTGGCACTAGATGGGAAGTACTCTTGGCATACTTCTCATCCTCTAGGTGCATAATAAATGTCTATCACAATGGCACTATCATGGGCCCAAGGTTCTCAACCTACTCTTCTTCTTCTCGACCGGTGCCTGCCCTTTCTTCTTAACTTCCTCCCTTCTTCTGCTACTCCTCCATCCTCCTCTGCTCTAACCCACTCCTCTCTTGAATGCATCTGTAGGATCAGGGTCTCTCCTTCTCTGTAACGCTCACCTGGTTCCCCCGGAGGCGCAGGTCTTGATCTGGCGAGGATACTGTCTTCAGTGTTAGGCGCAGGGTTCGTTTTGCTCCCGGACTTGGCCCCCTTCCCACTGACAGTTTCAGCTGAAGAGTGAGATGTCTGCAAGGGTAAACCAAGGTATTAGTGTTTAGAAGGTTGGGAAAGTTCCTTGCCCCTCTCGCCCTTTCTTTCCCCGTGGAACTGGGTTGATATTGCGCTTACCTTATATAGGTAATTGCCGGGCTCTCCATCCTGCGTCTTGTGCAGGGGCGCTGGGTCCAGTTGCTTCACTGGATGCGAGCTCTGCCTCTTGATAGCAGAGGATTTGCTGAGAGCGAAGACGCCGTTAATGCACGAGCGTGCCTTGTAAGTACTAAAGTTCCTTTTAGATTGTTCTCTTCTCTTTCAAAAGTCTTAAGTCTTTAAAGTCTATGTCTTTTCCCTTTTCAGATGCTGTGGCGATGAAGATTATCCTTCTAATGGCACGTAAGTAGAAAGACTGTTCTAGCGCTGTAGAATGCACCGTGATGTCTCTTTTGTCTTTGCAGGTGCCGAGGAGCCGCGCGAACAGATTGGAAGCAAACGTAACACAGGTGAGCAGTCTTGTAACTAAGCGTTACTAACCGAAGTATCTTGCCTTGCAGGTGCCGGAATGCAGCGCGAGCTGAGTTGGTATGGGCGTAACACAGGTAATCAGGCTCTGTAGTTAAATATTACTGACCGATGTTCTTTCTCTTTGCAGATGTCGGATGCCGGAAGAGAAAGGCAGAAAAAGGCGCTTCGGATGCTGCCGTTGGATTAGGTAAGTAGATTCGCTGCCTTTGCTTTAGCCTAACCTGTGCCCTTGTCTTGCAGGAGCTGCAGAAGACTGAAGAAGACTGAAGGTTGGATCCCAGCAGGTTATTTCGTATTCACAGGATCTGGAGCTGGAGGTTTCCTGGAGCTGACACGGTGAGCGTCCTGCTGCAGATGCAGAATAACGCGAAGCACGTGAAACCAATCGGGTGTGGTTTAAATAGCCTTCTGTAGTGCTTAGGCGTATTCTTCCACGGCCCCACCCAGGTAAGAAAAGAGTTCCAGATTTCTAGAAGAGTTCCTGTGTTCTACTTCCAGGGAGTGGCTCCTGCTCCCCCCAGACAGAAAAGTAGTCCCAGGCAGAGAAGGATCAGGAGACCAGTTAGCTGGTAAGTAAGCAGCATGGTCTGCTACAGGTAGGTCCACCAAGCACTCTTACCTAATATGAGGTATGAGCCCGGCGCTTCCAGTGCCGGGACCGGTCACCATCATGAGCCTGGCGCCACTGATGCCAGGACAAGGTCCAAAAGGTCCCAATCGGGACTGGCTGGTTCCTGGGATCAGAGTTATGGGCCTGCTTCCAAGGTCGTGGGGCAAGTCCTGACCCCTTGGAAGCAGGGATCATGACAGCACCCCCCCTCAAGGCCCCTCCCAAGGTTGACTTCTCCGGAGGTCTTGGTTTGTTAGGAAATGTCCGATGAAATTTCTTGATTAGTCGGGGTGCATGTACATGTTCTGCAGGTTCCCAAGATCTTTCTTGGGGGCCGTAGCCTTTCCAGTCAATCAGGTAGTGTAGTTTTGATTTGGAGATCTTGGAATCCAGGATATTTTTGATTTCAAACTCAAGTTCTCCGTCGACTAGGATAGGTTCAGGAGGTTTAGTCAATCGGGTTTCTGGTTGAACAGGTTTTAGTAGTGAAACATGGAAGACTGGGTGCATTTTCATGCGAGGGGGTAAATCCAACTTGACCGCTACTGGATTTATTATGGCAGTGACAGAGTAGGGTCCCAGGTATCTTGGGTTAAAGGTGCGTGGTCCCTTTAGGGGTAAATATTTGGTGGATAACCAGACTTGATCTCCTATTTGGTATTGAGGGGCTTCCTTTCGATGTTGATCTGCTCCTTTCTTGTATTGTTCCTTGGCCCTTTGAAGGTGGGTAGTAGCTTCCTTGAAGGCTTGGGTGATGGTTGAATGTAGGTGGTCAACTGCTGGTGTTCCAAGATCCTGAGGTGGATCCAGGTTAGAGGTTCGAGGATGATTACCATACAAAAGAAAAAACGGGGTCTTTCCGGTTCCAGAGTGGACTGAGTTATTGTAAGCGTACTCGGCTATCCAAAGGATGTCCTTCCAAGTTCCTCCTGTCTGTTGCAGCATGCAGCGTAGGTACTGTTCCAAAGTCTGATTGGACCTTTTGGTCTGACCATCGGTTTGTGGGTGGTGACTGGTGGAAAGCCTCACATCAATTTGAGCCAACCGACAGCAACTCCGCCAGAAGTGGGAGATGAATTGACTTCCTCTGTCTGAGATTAAAACTGAAGGAAAGCCATGCAACCGAGCGATGTTTTCAAGAAATTCTCGAGCCAGGATTGCTGCTGACGGTAACCCCTTTAGTGGGATGAAATGTGCCATTTTTGAAAATAAGTCTACGATTACCAGGATTGTATTGTATCCGGAACAGGGAGATAAATCGGTGATAAAGTCCATGGAAAGGGTATGCCAGGGATGAGGTGGGATTTCAAGTGGTTGTAAGAGGCCTGCTGGTTTTTCCTTAGGACTCTTGTTCTGGGCGCACACTCCACAGGACATGACAAAGTTTCTGATGTCTTTTCTCCAAGATGGCCACCAAAAGTGACGCTTGACCTTTTCCGAGGTCTTGGCCATACCGGGGTGTCCTTCCATTAAGGAGTCGTGATAACAAGAGATGACTTGATTTTGTAAGCTGGTACAGGTTAGATAAAGTCGTTCCTTGAAGTATAATAAGTCGTTCTTTACTGTGAAGTCTTCCCCCTGAAGCTGCCATTTTTGTATGTCTGTTGGAGTTACAAGTTGTTTCACCTGGGCTGCAATTTCTTCAATGGATTGCATGCCGATCAGACCCAGGATTCTTTGTTCAGGAATAATAGGTACGAGCTCAGGGTTAACCATGTGTTCATCTACTCCAATTCGAGAGAGGGCATCCGCTTTACCATTCTTATTGCCTGGTCGGTAGGTGATTATAAAATCAAATTCGGCAAAAAATAATGCCCAGCGAAGTTGTCTGGAGGATTGAGCTTTGGCTGATTTAAGATACTGTAGATTACGATGATCAGTAATGACAGTGACTGTGTGTCGGGCTCCTAGGAGATAATGCCGCCAGGCCTTAAAGGCGGACTTAATAGCCAACAGTTCCTTATCGGTAATGGTGTAATTGATTTCTGGGGCTGATAATTTGCGAGACCAAAACGCCACGGGGTGCAACTGGTTGGTTTCTGGATCTCTTTGTGAAAGCACTGCTCCCATAGCAAGGCTGGAGGCATCGGTCTCGACGATGTAAGGTAGTTCCGGGCGGGGATGTTTTAAAATCGGGGCGGAGGTAAATTTAGTCTTTAGCTCCTGAAAGGCTTGTTCTGCCTCGGTAGACCATTCAAAACGTTTGTTTTTTCTGAGGAGAGCTGTAATGGGTTGGACTACCCGAGAGAAGTCTGGAATAAACCTGCGATAGAAGTTGGCGAAGCCCAACATACTTTGAACCCCTTTTGCAGATGTTGGTGAGGGCCACTTGATGATTGCGTCTACTTTCCTCGAGTCCATGTGAACTCCGTTAGGTGACAAAATAAATCCCAAAAATTCAACCTCAGTGACATGAAAGACGCATTTCTCTAATTTTGCAAAAAGTTTGTGTTTGCGGAGCCTCTCCAGTACTGCGGTGACGTGTTTTTGGTGTTCTGCCTCAGAGGACGAATAAACCAAAATGTCGTCAATATATACAACTACACACACATCAATGAGTTCACGGAGCACGTCATTCATAAAGAACTGGAATGCGGCCGGTGCGTTACACAACCCGAAAGGCATCACTTGATACTCGAACAGTCCATACTTGGTACGAAAGGCCGTCTTCCATTCATCGCCCTCCTTTATTCGCACCAAATGGTAGGCTCCTCTGAGGTCCAACTTAGTATACATGCAGGCGTTTTTGACTTGGTAAAGTAGTTCAGGGATCAATGGCAATGGATACCTGTTCTTAATTGTAATCTGGTTCAGGGCACGGTAGTCTATACACGTTCTTAAGTCTCCCTCCTTTTTAGGTACGAAGAACAGAGCTGAGGAGGCCGGGGACTTCGAAGGACGGATGAATCCATTAGCCAGGTACTGGTCCAAATATTGCCTTAGGTGGCGATTTTCAGGTTCAGTAAGGGCATAAATCCGACTGCACGGAGGAGTGGATCCGGGTATCAGGTCTATCTGACAGTCGTATGATCTGTGGGGAGGCAAAGAATTAGCTTGGTCTTTCCGGAAGACATCTTGGAATTCCTGGTATTCAGGAGGCAGTTGTGGACTCTCAGAAACAGTTGCAGCTAGTTTGGTGGAGGGCTGAGGGTAGCAGGTAGAAGCGCATTCTGGAAACCGGATTGTCTTTGCTCGCCAATCAATTTGAGGATTGTGTTTCTCCAACCAAGGAACTCCCAAGATGACTTGAAACTGCGGAGCCTTGATCACATCAAACACGATCTTTTCTTGATGCCCATCTTGGCTTACTAACGTTACTTCCATGGTGGTGTGAGTTACGGGTCCGGAAGCTATTTCCGTCCCATCCACGGTGGTAATGACGTCTTTCACCGTCTTTGGACAAAGAGATAGATTCATCCTGGCGGCCAGTTCACAGTCCAAGTAATTCCCGATTGCGCCACTATCAATGTATGCTTTAATGGCATGCATACGATTAGGTTGTTCAGGACTCACGAGGACCATGGGCATGATGAAATGCGAGGTCAAAGAACTGGTTTTAACGCTCGGCAAGCGGACCTCTACACTTGCCGGGCGAGGTCATTTCCCGGCTCAGAATTCTCGGTACCTTTATCAGACGCCCCTACTATCTTCTTCTTGGGCTTCACTGGACAATCTCGAAGAAAGTGCCCTGAGTTTCCGCAATAGAGGCATAATTGCAGTTGTCTCCTCCTTTCTTTCTCCTTTTGGGTTAAAGGTCCTTTTACACCCCCTATTTGCATGGGTTCCACAGAATCAGTTCCTTTCGTAGAACTTTGTGGCCTTGAAAAAAGTCGGGTTTCAAATCTGGATCGATCGGCTTTCCGATTCTGTAGACGATGATCCAATTGCACTACCAGATCGATATATTCGGAACAGTCTTGTGGAGGATTTACCACTTGAGCCAGAACGTCTTTTAATTCCCCACGCAGACCTCTGTAAAACAGTGTGATCCTCTTATCCTCCGGCCATCCGGTTTCCACCACTAGTCTGTTAAATGATGCAATATAAGTCAGAAGATCTTGATTGCCCTGTCGTAGTGAAAGAAGTTCATTGTCCAAGGCCTGTCCCTGATAGTGCCTTGCGAACAGTTTCTCCATACTGGCTTGGAAGTCCTGGAAGTTATGGAGAATGGGGTCATCTTGAGACACTAAAGGAACAGACCAATCTGCGGCACTGCCACTGAGATAAGAGAGCACGAAGGCCACTTTAGCCTGGTCCGTTGGAAAAGCGGCGGGTCTGCACAAAAAGTGCAAGCGACATTGATTGAAGAACACAGCAAACCTTTTCGGATCACCTGAAAAGCGTTCGGGCGGAGCCAAAGGTATATTTCCTGGTAGAGTGATTTGCACCGGATTCGAGGAAGCTGGAGGAGCGTGGCCCCCACTTGGGGTTGGTAGAGGAGTTTGTCCAGCTTGGGCTTGCAGCAATTGTCTAGCCAAATCGTCTGTTCGCTCTTTGGAGACCACTAACTCCCTCCTTAGGGCATTTGTTTCCTGACGTGCAGCGTGTACTTCCGCCCTCAACTCCCCGAGTAATTGGGCCAACTGGTCTGTGTCTGAGGTTTCCATTGCGCCTGGGCGGGAATTATGTGGTAAGGCTTTGCGTTCTGTAACGCTCACCTGGTTCCCCCGGAGGCGCAGGTCTTGATCTGGCGAGGATACTGTCTTCAGTGTTAGGCGCAGGGTTCGTTTTGCTCCCGGACTGGGCCCCCTTCCGCACCGACAGTTTCAGCTGAAGAGTGAGATGTCTGCAAGGGTAAACCAAGGTATTAGTGTTTAGAAGGTTGGGAAAGTTCCTTGCCCCTCTCGCCCTTTCTTTCCCCGTGGAACTGGGTTGATATTGCGCTTACCTTATATAGGTAATTGCCGGGCTCTCCATCCTGCGTCTTGTGCAGGGGCGCTGGGTCCAGTTGCTTCACTGGATGCGAGCTCTGCCTCTTGATAGAAGAGGATTTGCTGAGAGCGAAGACGCCGTTAATGCACGAGCGTGCCTTGTAAGTACTAAAGTTCCTTTTAGATTGTTCTCTTCTCTTTCAAAAGTCTTAAGTCTTTAAAGTCTATGTCTTTTCCCTTTTCAGATGCTGTGGCGATGAAGATTATCCTTCTAATGGCACGTAAGTAGAAAGACTGTTCTAGCGCTGTAGAATGCACCGTAATGTCTCTTTTGTCTTTGCAGGTGCCGAGGAGCCGCGCGAACAGATTGGAAGCAAACGTAACACAGGTGAGCAGTCTTGTAACTAAGCGTTACTAACCGAAGTATCTTGCCTTGCAGGTGCCGGAATGCAGCGCGAGCTGAGTTGGTATGGGCGTAACACAGGTAATCAGGCTCTGTAGTTAAATATTACTGACCGATGTTCTTTCTCTTTGCAGATGTCGGATGCCGGAAGAGAAAGGCAGAAAAAGGAGCTTCGGATGCTGCCGTTGGATTAGGTAAGTAGATTCGCTGCCTTTGCTTTAGCCTAACCTGTGCCCTTGTCTTGCAGGAGCTGCAGAAGACTGAAGAAGACTGAAGGTTGGATCCCAGCAGGTTATTTCGTATTCACAGGATCTGGAGCTGGAGGTTTCCTGGAGCTGACACGGTGAGCGTCCTGCTGCAGATGCAGAATAACGCGAAGCACGTGAAACCAATCGGGTGTGGTTTAAATAGCCTTCTGTAGTGCTTAGGCGTCTTCTTCCACGGCCCCACCCAGGTAAGAAAAGAGTTCCAGATTTCTAGAAGAGTTCCTGTGTTCTACTTCCAGGGAGTGGCTCCTGCTCCCCCCAGACAGAAAAGTAGTCCCAGGCAGAGAAGGATCAGGAGACCAGTTAGCTGGTAAGTAAGCAGCATGGTCTGCTACAGGTAGGTCCACCAAGCACTCTTACCTAATATGAGCTATGAGCCCGGCGCTTCCAGTGCCGGGACCGGTCACCATCATGAGCCTGGCGCCACTGACGCCAGGACAAGGTCCAAAAGGTCCCAATCGGGACTGGCTGGTTCCTGGGATCAGAGTTATGGGCCTGCTTCCAAGGTCGTGGGGCAAGTCCTGACCCCTTGGAAGCAGGGATCATGACATTCTCTACACTCACCCTCGCTGCCATCTACAGGCCCCCCAGTCCTATCTCTCTCTTCCTCTCTGAATGGGCCAACCTCACCTCCTCCCTCTTGACCTCTACTTCCAAACTCCTCCTCCTCAGTGACTTCAATATCCACCTTGACTCTCCTGAATCAGCCACTTCACTGTTCCGTGACCTCTGTGACTCCCTCTCTCTTACTATTATTTCTTCCGGTCCAACCCACTCAGCTGGACACACTCTGGATGCCTTCCTCTCTGGAGACATCCCCATGTCTAACTGTGTCACCACACCCCTCTCCTGGTCCGACCACTCTCTCTTCCCACTTGGGGCACCTCAGCCCTCTGTCCGAGCCCCCTCCCCTAGCCCCCTCTCACACTTCCAGCTTCCTTTGCTGTTATTCGACTGATGAAGTGAGTGTCCGTCGTTGCTTTTGCTTCCCCTTTCATTCTCGCCTCTACCCTGGCTTCTGACTCTCCCTCTGACTCTGTCCTTGCTAGCTTTCACCACTCCATCTCTAACACCCTTGAAATCTTTGCCTCTGTCATGAGGATCCGCCTGAAGTCTGCCTCCAAGTGCAACAGCTGGTATGACTCCAATCTTGCCTCTCTGAAATGTAAGTGCAGAGTTGCTGAACGGAAGTGACAGGGCTCGGATTCATCCTCTGACAAACTGGCCTGTCACCTGCTCCAAGGGCAATATAATGTTTCTATCCGCTCCACGAACAGGGTCCACATCCAAGCCTGCATCTCTGGAGCCACTAACAACACGGCTGAACTTTTCAAAATCTGCAAGGTACTTGCCAATTCAACTACAGTTTCCACCTCTCTCCTTCCTTCATTCCTTCCCAGGCTTCTGCACCGCTCTGGAATGCCATTTCATATCAAAATCTCAGGGCATCCTATCCTCACTCTCCACCACCGCATCTCCACTCCCGCTCCTGCTCTCCTTCCTCCCTTCACTCCTCGCACTCTCCTCCCTCATGTCCTTAGCACCTGATGTGGTCTCTAAAGTTGTCCACTCTATTATGCATAACCACTCTGCATAACGCACAGGGCAATTTGTGGTCAAGCAATGAAATCCACCTGGAACTAAAACCATACCTTAAGAAAAAACTTGGAGGCACCTTCTTCTACCACTTAGCCCCAAAAACCTGGCACAACTTCCCAAAACAAATAAGAAACACCAATGGTCACCTAATTTTCTGAAAATTACTAAAAACCTGGCGCTTCAACACCACGGACTCAAACTGAAAACCGAAACAGAAAGGAAAAAAATGACTAAACCAGAAAGGACACTGACAAGCTCCCAGAACCGACTGAGGAGCACCAATGGCACCTGGACGGGTGACACCGGGTAGAGTGGAACACAGGCGACATCCATGGAGACGAAGACAACAACCCCAGCCAATCCCAACCAACATCTTCACTCGCCCCTTAGTTACTACCAGGTACCACAGTGTTGTGGAATTGTCGGGATATTGCCAATCACCACACTAACTGAGTTGTGGACACTGGCAGGTGCACTGGCCATACAAGTGGGAAAGGATGACAGGTGGGGTTGTGAGGGAGGCTGATGGAAGTGGGAGAGAGATGTGACCTTCAATGCCAGGTGGGCCCAGATCAGGACAGAGGCGCAGGGGGCCCCCGCACCCCATCTGAAGATATTACGCAAGCCCAACACGTCAACTCAAGATAGACATGCCAACTAAACAATTCCACGAACATTTTCCCCCTCTGCTTACACCTCTCAAACTTCAAACCAAACACAACCACAAACCTACAGCACAACAAACCGCACAAACTTCACCACACTGCAACAACAAAACAAAAAACACACATAGACTCGCACAACAGTACACAATGACTACCAGCCACAAACACCCCAGGCCCAGCCAACGGACCCACCGGGCTGAGACCGCCAACAGCACATCACTGCTCTCTTGCACTTTTCCAGCTTCCTCCCACTAACACACCCTCCCTTCCTCTTTCAGAGCCGCCAGAGCGCCAGGGGACCACTCCGGTGGTGATAGTGCGCGGTACAAATGTCCTTTAACATTAACATTATTATATTTTTATTATAATTGTTCTTTTATAACCAGGTTAATACCAGAGATAGGTTTCTAAGCGCAGGGTCGGGATTCAAACCTGTGTTGCACTGCGTTTTCTTGTTTCCAAGATAAACCGCATTGCACCTGAGCTATCCAAACAGGTACTCCCCTGCTCTTCTAGAACCATTAAGGACAACATCTCCTCTCTCACCCCGGCTCTTGCAAATTTAAGTAACCACTCCTTCACCACTGGCTATTTCCCTCTCTCCCTCAAGCACTCTGTTGTGCACCCTCTCCTAAAAAGCCATCTGCTGACCCTTCATGCCCAGACATCACCTCCTTCATAGGGTAAATATTTGGAGAAGTTGGTCTCCCTCCAACTGATCCTTCTTACTGAACTTGTTGGTTGCCTCCAGAATCATCAATCTGGATTCCAGACATCCAGAGGCATGGAAACTGCTCTCTGGAACACCTGTGAAGACATGCTCGCAAATCTTGACTCTAACCTCCTGCTGTTCCTATTCTCCTCGATCTCTCCTCCGCCTTTGACAGGGTCAGCTATTCTTTCATCATAAAATGGCTCTGTGATACCCTTGGCATCATGGACCGGGCACTGGATTGTCTGACCTCCTTCACTTAAGCACCCTGCCCAGTTGCAACTGGGCCCTTTCTCCTCCACCACCCCACTCTCTAGCTGTGGGGTACCCCTGGGCTCTATCATATCACTTTGGCTCTTATCTATCAATATCTATCTCACCCCACTTGCTCACCCAATCTCCTCCTCTCCTCATTTCCAGTGTTAAGCTGATGACACACTGCTTTCCTTCAAACTTTCCTCTGCTACCTCCACTTCCTCCTGTTTCATCCCCGATAGTCTGACTGCTATTCAGGCATGGTGTGTGGCTAAAGATCCTTCTTATTGGGACACCGGCGTACTGTTTCCCTCCTACTCTCTGGCTGACCTACTTGGGCCCTCTACGCTGACCATCCTGTAAGGGCACACATCTCTCTCCTTCACCCCTCACATCTTGGACCTTGCCAAGAAGGCCCACTTCCAGCTTAACCTTGCTAGAGACATTCTCCCGTTCCTCACCTTTCACCAGAAGCTCAATGTCTCCAGAGCTCTGGCCCACTCTAGGCTGGCCTACTGCAACAGCTCCTTCCTCAATGCCTCCCTTTCCTCTCTACACCCCCCTTGAGATAATCCAGAATAGGGCTGCAAGACTTATCCTTGGCCTCGAGTCCAGGGACCTTAACTCTCCAGCCCTAAAATCTCTCCACTGGCTCCTGGTGGCCATGAGGATCAAATTCAAGACCCTCTGCATCATACACAAGGCTTTTGGTGGCCTGGGGCCATTGGATCTCCAACTTTCTGTCCCTAAATACTTCCCTGCTAGAGCCCTCCCTCCTCCAACTGCAACTCTCTGCTTGTCAAATGCTTATCCAAGCAGAGAGTGGGTGGTAGGTCTCTCTCTTCGGCTGGTGCCTCTATCTGGAACAGCCTCCCTGCTCCTCTCAGACTTGAGCCAGACCTCCTTAAGCTCCAGAAACTTCTAAGAATTCTGCTTTTCTCTTCATCATTCTTTCTTTTCCTTCCCTGCTAATCACCCCATTGCCACTGAGACTGGCAGCTGGCCCTTCATGAATCTCACAGGTTCCCAGGCACTCTTCACAGTCAACAGAAGCCCCTCCCTCAGCACTGCCCTATTGGCTCCCCGCCTGATGGCTGTGCATCCCACCCTTGGAATTCCTCCACTCGATCACTTAGCCAGTGACCTCCTCCATTGGCACTTCCCTCCTGGGCTCTCCCCAACACTTGCCCATAGCTTGCTCCCTCCCCGTCCCTCCATTCCTTATCTCCTGCACTTCTCTTCACTGCACTTGCACGTCCGAATGTCACAAGGCCTAGTAATACCATGTTTGTATAATTACTACTTTTTTGCCATTATTATTTACTCCCTTTATTCCCTCCGCACTTTGTCTTGTGGTGACTGGAAACACCATTTTGTTGTATAGGCGCCTAACAAATGCGTGATAAATAAATAAATAAATAAGATGCACAGAACAGATACCTATAGGTACCGGTTGAGATCCAAGATAGAAGCTTTTGCTCAAGGAGCATTGGTAGATCCAGAAGATGAGCTAGAAAAGTGACATGACATGGCAGACCATGCATGTTATATGAAATATTATGACACCTTTCTTTTCTGTAAACAAAGACCAGTGTAGTGGCCTAGGAAGGCCAATTGTGAGCATTGTCCTATTATGTTACTGAACTCACCGCCAGAGTTTAAGGCACAATTCCCATACATGAAATTGCTCCCATTGAAGGGAGTGATGATAAAGTTGAACGACTATATATTCCCCCCACCACCTGCGAATGGCCAGTATGTGTGTTCTACATATGTTGCCGTGCATAATAAAACATTACATGCCACAATGGAACAGAAAACATGGAAAGACACAGTGGGCCTCATTACAACCCTGGTGCTAATGGGTTAACGGTGCCGTAAAAGGCTGCGGCGCCGTTGACCCCTTAGCGCCTAATTACGAGCTCCCTTTGCAGCTCCCGACCTTAACGGCTGGTCTGGACCAGCCCTTAAAGTAGGGACCCGCAAAGGGACCTTGAAGGTAATTACGGTACCGCAATTTGCGGTACCATAATTACCGCCTTCCCCATTCCCATTGAGCCCTATGGGGAAAAAATGGGAATGGAGAAGGGCCAGTGGTGCATGGGGAATTACCGCCCCGCCAACCTTGGAATGGGGTGGTAATTCCCCATTGCACCATGGCGGACTCGTTACAAAAGCGGCAGCAACCATGGTGATAATAGCGCCATTGGTTACCGCCGGTGTTGTAATGAGGGCCAGTCCCTCTTAACACATCATGGGTGGCAAACCGTGACAGGCACATGGGAATGACACTCTAGATTTAGCATGCAGGAATCCCTTTTAATGTACTTCCTCAGTTCCACTCATTATGCAGTAATGTGTAAATCATTCGTTCTATCCACGTACCCAGATTGGGAGGTCAAATAGGGTGAATTCTGGAGGACCACTGCACAGCTTAACAAAGCAATAAAGGAAAACAAATATGAATACATTACAATGCTTCAGGCATTCCAGTAGGCTGTTATCTTGGTGGCAACAAGTATTACAAAAGACACACATATAAAGGTCCAACTTGGGTCCTTCCTCTCCTTCATCTCTTTCTCTACCTGTGGTGTTCCCCAGCGGTCTAACCTCTCTCTGGCTGTTCATCCAATACCTGGCACTTCTTGCCCACTGCATTGCCTCTCTCTGCCACAACTTTCAGTGCTATGTGGATGACACTGAACTCATTTTCAGGCTCCCTTCCGCCTCTTCTTCTCCTTCCCTCATATCTGACTGTTTGTCTGCCATCCAGGAGTGGTGCGCCACCAATGATCTCTGCCTTAATGCCAGTAAGACCGAGATTCTCCTCATCGGCGCACACCTGCTCCCTCCTTTCCTGTCACTCTCTGGCCGGCCTCTCTTGGCCCTCTTCCTGTTCCCACCTGTGAGGCTAAAAACCCCTGGGTCATCTTCGACTCCACACTTTCCTTCTCTCCTCACATCTCCGACATCTCTAAGAAGTCACACTACCAGCTGCAACTCCTCAGAGGTATTCTTCCTTTCCTCTCCTTCCCCCAGAAGCTCACTGCCTCCAGAGCTCTGGTTCTTTGTAGGCTGGACTATTGCAACAGCCTATTTCTTAATCTGCCTGCCTCTACTCTCCGCCCTCTGCAACTCATCCAAAACAGGACTGCAAGACTTGTCCTTGGCTTCAAGCCCAGGGATTGTATCTCTCCAGGACTGAAATATCTGCACTGGCTCCCAGTGGCGGCAACGATTAAGTTCAAAACCCTCTGCATTGTCCACAAGGCCGTCTGGGGCCTGCGACCTCAATACCTTCAACTCTCTATTCCTAAATATCTTCCCTCTCCAGCTCTTCGCTCATCCGCCTCCAACTCCCTGAAGGTCTGTTGCTTCTCCAAGCAGCGAGTTGGTGGTAGCTCACTTTGTTCTGATGAGGCCACCCTCTGGAACAGCCTCCCTGCCTCTCTGAAACTTGAGGAGAACCATCTCTGGTTCTGGAAGCACCTCAAGACCCTCCTCTTTGCTTCTGCTTTCTTTCCTCCTCTCCCCTGCTAATCTCCTGGCTGAATCTGATATATACCGGGTACCCTCTGATCTCAGGCCCAGGTCCCCTGCCTGCTATTTGCACTCCTGAACTGCCCCCTGGCAACTCTTGCACTAAGGGACTGTTTCTGTAACCCTAGAGCCCCTACTAGCACTGGACCCCTTATGTCTGCTCTTACCCTTGCACTTGCCACCAGCTTGCAAGACTTCTATTTATTGTCTTAATTTATTTCTACTATTATCCTATGTACTGCACTTCCCCTACTCCTTTCCCCATCACACTTTTCCCCTTCCCCCTTCCCCCTTCCCTGCACTTGCGCAATCTCAATGTCTCCTGGCCTAGTAGGATCGTTGTCTGTCTTCCATCTGTTTCCCCTCACTTGCTTTGCTGCGCCTTGAAAGACTTGTGTATAGATGCCTTGTTAATGCTATATCATATCATATCATATCATAGGCAGAGGTTCCTATAAAGCTTATGTTTCAATAAACATTTCACAAACCTATGCCATTTCCATAGGCAAAGCATGTCAGCTAATGGTAAAGCAAGCACCTTTACATGGGGTTGTTAGTGAAATCGACACATGGGGAAGATCAGGTAATAGGCCAGCAATCCGAGATAGGATAGGTCAACTAGAAAAGGCTAGGGCCAAAAGGGAGGCGAAAGAAGTTGAACTTACCTGGAAGAAAGCTGTCCTGAAAATCCAAGGACTGGCTAGGCTGCCCATCGAGATGAGCCATTGTGCAGCTGATGACAACTTCATTGCATTACAGCAGGGGATCTACAAACGGAGAGATGTGATAGTGGGTATGTGTGATGCTGGAAATGCATTGGAGGGACAGGGCCTCCGTATCCTTGTCCTTTACTGCTTTTTATCGTGTGTTCTGTAGTGTTTTTGGCACAGGAGTTCATGTGGGACCCCTGGCGGTGCAGCTCTCTCTTTTTGTTTGGTGTACAGACCCATGGGATACCCTTATGGCACCCATGGGTGGGGGTACAAGCCTGTGCCCCTAGTGTATGTTTTTGGGCACCTGTGTGTGGCCCACAGAGCAGGGTATGGGCTGGTGGCAGCTCCATGCTGAATTTGACAGGTGCCCTGAGTATACTCCATTTTGGGATACGCAGGCTCTGGCATTGGAATCAGTTGATTCCTGATAGGAAACAAGATGGCCCCCGTGGCCTCTTGCTTTCTATTGCCTGTTACCTTGTTTTCCCGAAGTCCTGGGATGCCCTGACTCTGTCCCTTCCCCCTGACCAGCAGTGGAAGTTCCATATATGGTGTTGTTGTGAAGTCCAGGCCCGACTGGCTGGAGCCTTCCCAGTGACTGTATGTTGTGGGTACACCTGTGGGTGGGACCTGGGTGAATGGAGTGCGTGATGAATACGCATTCTGTGTTGTGGGTGTCTAGTATCTTGTGGTTGACAAAATACTGAGACAGCCATGCCCGAAACTGGTATGAATGCAATGTGGAGTGTTGAATGGCTGGGTACTTGTCCCAATACAGATAACTTGTTGTGAGTGTCTGGAGAGGAGTGAAGGGCCTGAATGCACTATGCACCTGATTGGATGCCTGCCTGCATGAATGCCCTTCTGACCGATTGGTTTCCTGAGTGTGACCCAGCAGAATGAATGGGAGATCAACTAGTATATCTGGGGGCCTCTCACTGCTAGAATTTATGTTCAGAAGCTGAAGAGTAACTGGAGTGAAACTGAAGCTTGACCTTGAAGCCCTGCTGGACGAGAAGAATTGTTGTTGCTCTCCTTCACAATCTGAAAGCTGCTGTGTCTCCAAGGACTGACCCAGAGAGAACCTGGTAAGGCGCCCTCTTCCCGAGCTCTGAATGACCATTGTGCACCAGCTGATCTTTGCCATAGCTCCCTGGTAGACAGACCTTCGACAGGCTGCCGACCCGAGATGGGGACTGCCACAGAATCCCAAAGAGAAGCACCCAGACTGTTGTCCGCCACTGTCGATGACCGCCGGCGCCGACTGGAGCCGACATGCTCCCGTTTGCCTAAGAACTTAATTTGAGCCAAGGATGCTCTCGTCTGCATCGCCACCCGTTTTATCCCACTGGAGAAGGCCTGACCGTCTACGCGCCGAGTAGCATCGGCGGTGGGTTTCCCGCCACCTAAAGACCACAGAGACGCAGACGACTCGACGCTCTTGCTGGGCCACAGTTCTTCAACATCTCTTTGCGGTCCAGAACCACCGTCACTGAGGACCCCTGCACACCTCTTCCTTGCAGGATGCCAACGCTCTGTCGTCGATGAGCACTGCTAGGAACGAAGCTGCCACTTCACCGCCGTAGTTTACCCTGTTCACCGTCGGACGTTTGACGACCTGTGACTCCTGCCTTAAAGGGAGGGCACTCAAGAAGGGCCGCCGATTCCCCGAACTATTGTAGAGGGAAGTAAGACTCGTAGAACAGTATATGGACTGGGCTTGTGATACATCTTTGCTTTACAGGTTGCCCAGGTGGGGGATCTCCACACAGAATTGTGCCTAGTTAGTAAAGGCCAGTATTCTGCCAATTGTTCAACCATCTTGCTTTCCTTCCCCTCTCTGCTGCTGGTTTCCTCTTTATTGCTCTGTGTGGCATTTTGACAGTATGGTTGATGCACTTTAATGAGATCTGATAATAACTGTGGTACCACTTTAGAACTGTATATATTTACCATTATTGATTTTCTGATCACAAAGTGAGTTATTGTGATAGTGTACATAACCTTGAATATTAATTATATAAAGACTGTGTTTTAACTAATACAGTGTGTGGACATTCCTTTGTGGGGGCTTGGGGACTACACTGTACTTAAGAACCAGCCTGCATTACCTCCTGAGAAGCTAGGCCTTGATTGCTCGACCATAGCTACCGAATAGAGAATCTTGGCTGGGGTCCTCTGTGCCTCTCCTCTACCATATAGAGAGCAGAAGTACAGACACCTCCCTCCAGTCTTTACACTGGTGGCAGCAGTGGGATGCTTATGGTTTTAAGAATCAGTGTATAACAGTGCCACTTACAAAATATCTGCACTTTGTTAAATTAAGGTTTAGTTGTGTACAAGATAACTGCATTACAAGCAATGGAGTCTATTGCAAATGGTAAATTGACTAGGATGAGCTTAGAGGCTTTCCAGAATGCTTGTGAAGCCAGGGAGTTAGACTTTGTGGATAAGTCTAGGGCTGAGCTGATAGCTGCCCTGGTGGACTACCAGACTGATTGTGAAACTCTTGAAGGGGGGATGCAACCAATGAGGACTCTACCCTTGGGGTTTTTGCTGAATCTGTTTATGGGAATGCCTCCATTCCTGCTGCCTCTGTTCCAAACCCCAGCAATTCCTTGGAGCTTGTGTTATTAAGGATGAAATTGGCCTTTGAATATCGCAATTTGGAAATAGATGCTGAGCCTAAGAAAGAGGAGTTGGCACAGCAAGTTGAACTCAAGAATAGGGATCTTGAACTCAAAGACAAGGACACTGAATGTCAGCGAATCCAGTTAGAGAAAGCTCGGGTGGAGACTTCAGCTAAACCAGTTGAGAGTGTCAAGTCCCCAGCAACCAAGTTTATGAAAGATTTGGTTGGTGTGTATGCAGAGGGTTCTGATATCCTCCAATGGATTGAAGTGTTTGAAATGGCTTGTGCAATTCACGAAGTTGATAAGAGAGATTGGGCTAAGTGTTTTTTAAGCAGAGTGCCTCAGACTGGATATGACTGTATTCTTGATGGTTACAAATTGAAAACGTTTGTTGAATTGTCTCACCTTTTGTTTTTTGAGCATTTTTCGGAAGCCTGTTCACCAGAGCTGCATCACTATGTTGCTGACCAGAACATTTTGGACCCCTTTAAGCTGGCTAGGTTGGCTGACAACTGGGTCTCCCACCGGATGTCCCCTAAGGACTCCAGTGGGAAGGACAGGGATAAAGAAAAGGGGACCTCTCAGAAAGCTGAGGAGTCCCAGAAGCAATCACAGTCGGGTAAATCAAAACCTTCCTCTCCAAAGACCCAAAAACCTAGTGGGGATAAGTCTGTTGTGAGTGGGAGTAAGAGTAGTGGTCTGCATGCTTCAAAGCAGGATCCCAGTGGTTCTAGTACCATACCCCGCACCCTGGCACTTGTTGGGATTGTGGGGCTCTAGATCACCGAAGGGGTGACCCCAAGTGTAAGGGTAAGGTACTTGGAGTCCAGGCTGTCAGCCTGACCTATCCCTACTCCGTACCTGAGGTGGAGACCACTGTCCTCCCCTCCTCTACTGGAGTCACCTCAGTGTTCCCGTAGAGATTTCCTTAGTGTCCCTTGGGGCCTGGGACCAGTACGCAGAAGTACTGGCAACTATCCCACAGAACACTCGTGGGTTTTTTAGAAGTGTACCCTTGAATGGCCAGCCTTCTACTGGTTTGAGAGACACTGGGTCAAGCATGACAGTGGTGGACAGGACCCTGCTCAAGCCAGAGGACTATGTAGGTGCTCCTCTGAGAACCACCAGGTTAGCTGGTGGACCTCCTAAATTATCGCCTCTAGCCTTAGTCAACCTTACGATTGGAGACAAGAAAGCTAAGCTTCCGGTCCTGGTTCGGACAACGTGCCTGCAAACATTTTGTTAGGAAACGATTTGGTCGATTTGGGGATGATCACGGATGGTCTACCCATGGCTGCTGTGGTGGTCACCCGATCGCAGGTCACACAGGGTCCGGCTACGAGCCGGTACCCTCGCCGATAGGGAAACCCAAGGCACGAAGGAAACGGAAGAGTAAGAAGGCCACCTCTGTGGAGGGAGCCCCTGCTCTTTATGCTGTTCCGACAGCACCCATTGGGATCCATGCTCCGGACGGGCTAGATCCAGTGGTAAACCCTGTCTCAACTCCTGTGGGAGAAGAGCCAGAAGACTCTCCTGTGGAAGAGGTTCTCAACGCGGAGGATCATCCCGACCTTCAATGCTTGTTAGCTGAAGGGGGACCCTCCCGGGCGTACTTCTGTAAGGAACAGAGAGAGTGCCACTCTCCCGAGGGTCTGAGGAAACAGGCCCTGTCCCAGGCACAAGGAGAAGTGCCTAGGACATACCAAATTTATTGGGAGGGTGAGCTCCTTGTTAGTGAGCCCACTAAGCCTGAACCTAGTGCCCTCAAAAGGTTGGTGGTACCCCAGGTTTACAGGCCCTTCCTGCTGCAGTTGGCGCATGAGGTGCCCTTGGCTGGTCATCTTGGTACCAAGAAGACTAAGCAGGGGTTCTCTGCCCATTTTTACTGGCCCTGGATGGGAGTAGAAGTGGAGTCCCACTGCAGGACCTGTCAAACTTATCAGTTGTCTGGCAAGACTGGAGGTAGTGTCATTGCCCCCACTGCACCATTGCCAGTGGTTGGCACACTGAGAGGGTGGGCATCAACATTGTCTGTGCCCTTGACCCTCCCACTTCAGGTGGACATCGGTTCATCCTGGTCTTGGTAGATCATGCCACCAGGTACCCTGAGGCTATACCCCTTCGGACGGTAACTGCCAAAGTGGTTGGCAGGGCTCTCCTGGGCATTTTCACCCATGTTGGATTCCCTAAGGATGTTGTCTCTGACAGAGGATCCAACTTCATGTCTAGTTGCATGAAAACCATGTGGAAAGAGTGAGGGGTAACCTACAAGTTCTCCACCTCTTACCATCCCACCATCCCCAGACCAATGGTCTGGTTGAGAGATTTAATAAAACTCTCAAGGGCATGCTAGGTGCTTTGAAAGAGCCCCTAAGGAGGAACTGGAATCTCCTCCTGCCATGCCTGATGTTTGCTTACAGCAAGGTACCTCAAGAGGGTTTTAGTTTCAGTCCTTTGAGTTACTCTTTGGACATCCCGTAAGGGGACCCTTGCCTTGATCAGAGAAGGTTTGGAGGCCACCCCTCCAGGTCCCGCCAAGCAAGTGGGGGACTATGTGTTAGGCCTCAGACGCAGGATGACACAGATGATGGGTCAGGCAACAGCATATCTCAAGGCCAGCCAGGAATTGAACAAGTACTGGCATGACCTTAAAGCATCGCAAGTGGATTGGACTCTGGGACAGGAAGTCCTCGTGATGGAGCCTACCAAGCCTCGAGCGTAGGCAGATAAATGGACTGGACCCTTCAGGATAATCTCCAAGATGGGTGAAGTCAATTATCTGGTTGACATGGGAGCCCCCGGGGTAGCCCCTCAGGTCTTCCATGTTACCAGGCTCAAGCCTTTCCACAGGCATGCAGAAGTCTCATGTCTCTTGCTAGCTTCAGAGCAAGAAGAGGATGAGAGTGAGCCCCTTCCTGACTTGCTGCATAGCAACCCTCAGGATGGCTCAGTGGAGGAAGTACATCTCTCTCCAGATCTGATGACAGAGCAGCAGAGGGCCTGCAGGGCTTTGCTCCGGCAGTATTCCTCTCTGTTCTCACTGACACCAGGCCTTACACCGTGGTGTAAGCACGAGATTGACACTGGTGACAGTATGCATGTCAAAAGCAGGTGCTACCGTATCTCAGATATAGTTAAGAACCACAACCAGGATGAGGTCGCCAAGATGTTGGATCTGGGTGTTATTGAACCCTCAACCAGTCCCTGGTCCAGTCCAGTGGTCCTTGCCCCCAAGACAAGTTCCCAGGCAGGTACCAAGGATTGGAGGTTCTGTGTGGACTACCGAGGAGTCAAAGCCATCACCAAAACTGACACGCACCCATTGTCCAGGGCTGATGAGCTTGTGGACACCATAGGTGCTGCCCAATTTGTGAGCACCCTTGACCTTACCTCAGGCTATTGTCAAATAGCTCTGATGGACCATGCCAAGGAAAAGACAGCGTTCTCAACACCTGAGGGACTCTATCAGTTTAGGGTCATGCCTTTTGGGTTGAAGAATGCCCCTCCCCTACCACCTTCCAGAGATTGGTCAATCATGTGCTCAGCGGGCTGGAGGCCTTTTGTGTGGCCTACCTAGACGACATTGCCATCAACAGTTCGACCTGGGAAGAGCATTTGACACACCTGGATAAGGTGTTGCAGGCCTTGAAAAGGGCTAACCTCACTATCAAGGCCACCAAGTCCCAGATAGCTCAGGGGAAAGTCACATATCTTGGTCATGAGGTAGTAGGGGGTCAAATACAACCTCTCCCCAGTAAGGTACAGGATGTACGTGTCTGGGAGACTCCCACTACTCAAATCCAGGTGAGAGCCTTTTTTGGCCTCACTGGGTATTATCGCAATTTCATGGCAGACTATTGAACCATAGCTGCACCCCTGACAGCTCTGACTTCACCCAAACAACCTAGGATGGTTAATTGGACTGAAGACTGTCAGAGGGCCTTTGATGGCTTGAAAGAAAGTCTGTGTAGGGTACCAGTGTTGTGTGCGCCTGACTACAGCTGGCCCTTTATCGTCCAGACGGATGCCTGCGACACCGGAATTGGAGCTGTCTTGTCCCAGTTAGATGACAAAGGAAGGGAACATCCTATCATATTCATCAGTAGACAACTCAAGGGTAGAGAACTTAGGTGGGCTACTGTTGCAAACGAATGTTTTAGCATAGTTTGGAGACTTAGGCGTTTTAGGCCCTACCTTACAGGGTCTACCTTCAAGGTCCAAACAGATCATAAGCCCCTGAAGTGGCTTATGCAGATAAAGGGTGAAAACCTGAAACTGCTCAGGTGGTTCATTAGCCTGCAAGAGCTAGACTTCACCATAGAGCATATACCAGGGAAGAGTCACGATAATGCAGATGGCCTTTTCAGAAGGTATGCTGACCGTCTGGATGAGGGTGTCTATCTCTTGGGAGATTAGGCACCCACACCTCAGTCTGGGGGGGGGGGGGGGCGACTGTGATGCTGGAAATGCATCGGAGGGAAAGGGACTCTGTATCCTTGTCCTTTACTGCTTTTATCGTGTGTTCTGTCATGTTTTCTGTGCAGGAGTTCATGTGGGACTCCTGGCGGTGCAGCTCTCTCTTTTTGTTTGGTGTACAGACCCATGGGATACCCTTAAGGCACCCATGGGTGGGGGTACAAGCCTGTGCCCCTAGTGTATGTTTTTGGGCACCTGTGTGTGACCCACAGAGCAGGGTATGGGCTGGTGGCAGCTCCATGCTGAATTTGACAGGTGCCCTGAGTATCCTCCATTTTGGGATACCCAGGCCCTGCCATTGGAATCAGTTGATTCATGATAGGAGACAAGATGGCCCCCATGGCCTGTTGCTTTCTATTGCCTTTTACCTTGTTTTCCCAAAGTCCCGGGAAGCCCTGACTCTGACCCTTCCCCCTGACCAGCTGTTGGGTGGAAGTTTCATATATGGTGGTGTTGTGAAGTCCAGG
This sequence comes from Ambystoma mexicanum, assembly GCF_040938575.1. Taxonomy (NCBI): domain Eukaryota; kingdom Metazoa; phylum Chordata; class Amphibia; order Caudata; family Ambystomatidae; genus Ambystoma; species Ambystoma mexicanum. The sequence goes on from NC_090939.1 coordinate 788,049,263, forward strand.
CCAGACTGGCTGGGGCCTTCCCAGTCACTGTATGTTGTGGGTACACCCTGTGGGTGGGACCTGGGTGAATGGATTGTGTGACGAATACGCATTCTGTGTTGTGGGTGTCGAGTATCTGGTGGTTGACACAATGACTGAGACAGCCCTGCCCGAAACTAGTATGAATGCAGTGTGGATTGTTGAATGTCTGGGTACTTGTCCCAATACGCATATCTTGTTGTGAGTGTCTGGAGAGGAGTGAATGGCCTGAATGCACTATGCACCTGATTGGATGCCTGCCTCCATGAATGCCCTTCTGACCGATTGGTTGCCTGAGTGTGACCCAGCTGAATGAATGGGAGATCAACTAGTATATTTGGGAGCCTCTCACTGCTAGAATTCATGTTCAGAAGCTGAAGGGTAACTGGAGTGAAACTGAAGCTTGACCTTGAAGCCCTGCTGGACGAGAAGAATTGCTGTTGCTCTCCTTCACAATCTGAAAGCTGCTGTGTCTCCAAGGACTGACCCAGAGAGGACCTGGAAAGTGTCATGATTCCTGCCCCTCATGTCCCCAGCCCTCCAAGATGTCAGGCTGGAGCCAGGCCACGATCACCTATATGGCCCTCAAGGGCCTCTCCATCCCTCCAAAGACCCACTTGGAGTCAGACATGGCGCTTGTGGCACCAGACTCACTCACTCCCATAGGATAACATTGGGGTTTGGACTTGTAGTGCATAAGGATAAGATGGATGCCCCCACATATTTCGGTTCCCAGAACTGCATGTGCAGTCTAGTCTTATGGGTGTGGTTCAGCCCAGAGATACCTGGGATACACAGAGACTATTTAAGCCACGCCCAGGCTGAGAAACATGCTTTGTGTTTTCTGCACCTGCAGCGTGACACTCACCGTGTTCGGATCGGTCTCCAGTAGGCCTGCATCTTTCTTCTGCACTCAGCTCCTGCAAGAACAAGAACACCATTAGGAACAGCCTTACCTTGCGGTGCTTCTGTCCATCATTCATCGCTCATTCTGTTCTGCGGGAATCTTCGGCAGTGTCATTCCCATCCCGGCACGCCACTTCCTAAGGAAAAGGGAAAAGAACAGAAAAAAGGCATTAGTAAGCATTCAGCAAATCTTTGCTTATTTTTAAAGACTGTACGAGCTTCAAACGCTTACCTGAATCCAGCCGCTCTGGGGGAACTCTGTCTCTGGAACTTCTCATTCATCTGCAAGAGGGAAAAGACACTCCAGGTTAGTGGGAAACATCTAGAGGCGCTGCATACCGCGCTTACTCACCGTATTTCTTCTTCATAACCGGCATCCACGCTGAAAACGTTGCGGCACCTAAAAGACACAGAAAAAGAACTCAGTTCAATACAAATACGAAAGGGTCGCATCGCGCATCACGCTCTCACTCACCTTCAGTGCTACTCATTTCAGTAGCACATCGCCATCCCCGGACGCCGGCCATCATCTAAGGAAGGAAAGTAACAAAGTTAGAGAACTGTTCAAAAGACTCATTATACTTACCTGTTGGACTCTTGCCAGTGAAGTAACTAGGCAGCAACGAGCCTGCATCAATCAAGGCACCCCTGCGCTGAAAGCAGGACGGAGAGCACACTTTCCAAGAAAACAAGGTGAGCTGTGGATCAAAGGGAAGGGTTGGACCCCGGGGAAGAAGGGGTTCAAGCACACAGAGACAATAGGGAGTTAAACTCTACCAATCCTGTGTTTCAGGCCCAGTCTCCAGTCGAGTAGACTACAGGGAAGGGTTCGAGGTCGTAAGAGATCAGAACAGGCTGAGTGACGTCCCAGTGGATGCTAGGTGAGCGTTACAGTAAGGCACGCTCTTCCTGAGCTACGAGGGACCATCGTGCACCAGCTGATCTTTGCCAAAGCTCCCTGGTAGAACGACCTTCGACAGGCTGCCGACCCGAGACGGGGACTACCACAGAATCCTAAAGAAAAGTGCCCAGACTGTTGTCTGCCGCTGTCAATGACTGCCATCGCCGACTGGAGTCGCCGTGCTCCCGTTTGCCTAAAAACTTAATTTGAGCCAAGGATGCTCTCGTTTGCATCGCTGCCCGCTTTATCCCGCTGGATAAAGCCAGACCGTCGACGCACTGAGGAGCATCCGCCGGTGGGTTTCCCGCCACCTAAAGACCACAGAGATGCCGACGACTCGACGCCCTTGCTGGGCCACAGTTCTTCAACCTCTCTTTGCGGTCCAGAACTGCCATCACTGAGGTGCCCCGCATGCCTCTTCCTTGCAGTACGCCAACGCTCCATCGTCGACGAGCACTGCTAGAAACGAAGCTCCCACTTCACCACCGTAGTTCACCCTGTTCACCGTCGGATGTTCGACGACCTGTGACTCCTGCCTTAAAGGGAGGGCACTCAAGAAGGGCCGTCGATTCCCCGACGACGAACGCTACAATTCCAGGTACATTGGGGCTGTAGGACTATTGTAGAGGGAAGTAAGACTCGTAGAACAATATATGGAATGGGCTTGTGATACCACTTTAGAACTGTGTATATTTACCATTATTGATTTTCTGAGCACAAAGTGAGTTATTGTGATAGTGTACATAACCTTGAATATTAATTATATAAAGACTGTGTTTTAACTAATACAGTGTGTGGACATTCCTTTGTGGGGGCTTGGGGACTACACTGTACTTAAGAACCAGCCTGCATGACCTCCTGAGAAGATTGGCCTTAATTGCTCGACCATAGATACCGAGCAGAGAATCTTGGCTGGGGTCCTCTGTGCCTCTCCTCTACCATATAGAGAGCAGAAGTACAGACACCCCCCTCCAGTCTTTACAGTATGGCACAGATCTAAGAAGACTAGGAAAGTTTACAGGATGAGCATCAAGCAATGCTGGAATTCTGATGATCTCAAGCTTCCTGGACACACCCTCTACAGGTGTTCCAGACTTCTCTACCATCATATGGCCAACGCAGCTGACAGATCTGAATCTATCAGGACAACCTCAAAGACAGGCCATTTCTTGAGTCTAACTACACTTTGATGAGTCTACTCAAGAAAGAATTCTATGTAATATCAGCATGGGGCAGAGACTCATTGTCATGGACACTGCTTAGGTTCCTGTGTATTCCTGTGCCAGTAGAAACACCTCTGTTGTGTAAACAACTGCAGGCCTGTGGCACCATGCATCGAGTAGAGAATCGATGGATACAAATTTGCTATGAGTTGCCCTACACCCATGCCTGTGTGACTAATGAGAATTCTACTGTACAACTATATTCCCTCAAGAACTGTGTGGGAACACCCCATATAGCATGCCAGGACATTCTCAAGTTCAGCCCGTGTGAGCAGAATTCAAACTCAACCAAGTGCATGCTCAGTGCAATTCGAATGGAAACCATCAGTAGAAAAGCTCTGCTACTACCTAATGGATCTTACATTGTGAAGTTTAACATGTCATGTTGTGATGTGCCTCTGGGGATGGCCAGCTTGATCAGAGTCTCAAAGTTGGTAAAGTGTTGCAACATAATTTTTCATCCAGTAGTGCAGACTGAGCTAGTGCTATTGAATTGGCCTGAAGTGAAGTTGTCACCTTTGAAGCTCCAGCAACTAAAACTGAGACTGGCATAGCTCCTGGATGTGAAGATACACATCACTAGCACCACAGAGACTTTCATAGAACCATCAAACAGAGCACTGATATTGGCCAAATACCTTCTGGAGAGAAAACCAGATTGGCCAAAGGAGATTCAAGCCCTATTGGAAACCTCTGCTCCAACAAATGGGACCCCCATTCTGGGATCCATTATGGACTGGCTGACAAAGACATTCTTCACTTTTAATCAATTGAAGAGTATTTTGGACTTTTTTGGAAAAATAGGGTCACGATTCACACCTTTGTTCTACAGCATCTCAGCTGAGTTCAATACTGATTCTAATCATCTTTTTATTTTGTTGTGACAAGTAACAGTGAACTTGTTCAATGCACTAAAGCAAGTTGTTCCCTGCCTGACAGGTGAACAATGTTTGTAGATTTTTCATGTGACCAACAACTACCTATCTCTGATTCATCAGTGATCATCAGCAACTGCAGATTACATTCTGCATCTGGCTTATCTCAAGGAGAATCTTTCAGTATTTAGTATCTGGTGAATTTTGTGAGTGAACACATTTTTAGCAAATAAGTATTCTGTAATATGTTACATGCTCTTTTGTCTCTTCACTCTTATTTCCATGATCCCTACAATGCCTCCACAGCTTGCTCTACTGCCCATGGTGGAGTGAATGTAATTTCCCATGTCTGCCCATGTCAGCAATGCTTATAGAGGCATGTGGTTTGAGCTGTAGACCTAGCCCTGATACTAATGAAAGTGCAATGAAAACAGTTTTATATTCAGTAAACGCGAGCTGCGAGCATTGTCTTAAAAATATTGAAATGCATTATACCAGTGTTTTTCAATAGACTGGGCCAAGCCCCAGCGATCTTAAGCCGGGTACATTTCTATTCTTTTGCATACGCATAGCTATTAATTGCTATCCGCTCATCCACCTCCAACTCTTGGAGGGTCAGGAGCTTCTCCAAGCAGAGGGTGGGGGCAGTTTCATCTCCTCGGCTGGGGCATCCCTCTGGAACAGCCTCCCTGCCGCTCTCTAACTTGAGCAGACCCACCTCTGGATACGGAAGCAACTCAAGACCTTCCTTTTCGCTTCCCCTTTCTGTCTTCCTCTCCCCTGCTGATGCACCTGACTGCTCCATGCATTAGTCACCTGTTCACCCTCTGAACTCGGGCTCAGGCTCCTGCATGTCCAGTTGCTCTTGCACAGCCTCCGGGCTCCCCGAGAACCTAAGGGTCTGTATCTGTAACCCTACAGTCCTTTCTCGCTGCACTTACGAGCCACCCACTGCCTGCACTTGTGAGTTAACTGCACTTCCCACTTCCTCTCCCTCTCACACGTCTCCCCTTCCTTCTTCCCCACACTCACACATTCTAAATGACACAAGGCCTAGTAAGATAGCTATTTTTCCCTCCCTTATTTCCGCCTCCTAGTCTTGTCGCCACTAGATACACTTGTGTACAGGCGTGTTATAAATTCCAAAAGCCAATATTCCAATAAATAGTAAACAAGAGATAACAATGCACAATACTGCACTGAGGAAAAACTACAAAACGCCATCCTTGCTTTAGTTTACAAATAATTGGCCCTCATTACAAGTCAGGCGGTGGACCATGGTGCTATTAGCACCATGGTCCATGCCGGATTCCGCCATGGTGGATGGCGGAATTACCGCCCCATTCCAAGGTGAGTGGGGCGGTAATTCCCCATTCACCATTTGCCCTTCCCCATTCCCATTTTTGCCCCATAGGGCATAATGGGGACGGGGAAGGCGCTAATTACGGCACCGTAGATTACCGTGCCGTAATTAGCACCAAGGTCGCTTAGCGCCTTGGACTTTAACGCCTGCAAAAAGCAGGCGTTAAAGTGTGAATCAGGCGTTAAGGGTTAACAGCGCCGACGGCGCCGTTAAACCCTTAACGCCTGACTTGTAATGAGGGCCATTGTTTCTATCCGCTGACACTTTTGTTGGAAAGATTTCTAGTGCTGGATGATGAGATCATCCTTGCTATAGTTTACACAAGAAAGATGTAAGTCACTAATATTTTTGTTTAGAAAGATGTTTACTGCTGGATTATTTTTGGCAATTGTATACATGGAACAGTGAACACCCAAATAGAGACAATATGACAGGCTTTAAGGCTAAGACACATCTGTTTGGGCGGGCGGAGCTGGCAAGAAGATGAGAGGCAGACACAGATAGCTGGAGGACTGAAGAGAGAGAGCACACATGCTTTCCAGAGAGGAAGGGCTACTCCCCCATGTTTCCTGAGCTGGATTTTAAAGCCACTAAGCTGGATTTGGGCTGTTGTTAGGCATTTTGAGTCCCTAGAGTACTCTGCCGTTGATGTATGAGCAGAACTTTGACATTGATTAGGCTGCATGGGGAACAATTTCTTTCTTCCCCATGACAAATCAGCTTACCATCTAAGAGCAGATTCATTATTCTGGATTGGATGTATGATGGCACCATTATTCCCAATGAATATTCACTTTTTTCTTAAGCTTTTTATCCTTATAATGTGGCTGGGCAGTTGGAGATGGTATTGGCACTCTTATTTATTTGGTTCATATAGGATTCTGTACTTAAAGAGCCCTCCAGTGAGATGTCTAGTGTTTTTACCTCAGGATGGCACCTTTTTTGATGTGGATGTGTTTATAGTCCTGGCTAGGTTTAATGCTTGCCAAGAGCAAAATATATCTATTTCAGTTTTACTGCCATTTAGGCACACTCAGTTCTTGATCATCCAGGGCTCCATGATGTTGTAGACTGTACGGAGATTGCTGCCACCTTGCTCATACTCGCCACATAGCTCCAGTACCAGCGTAATTTGTAAAGAAAAAGTCAGTGCCTCAAGTTAGTGCCCTAACTACTGTTAGTGCGCTTTAGAGGCCCTTTATCTTCATTGATACCACATTGAGAAAGGTATTGCGGTATATGGGTGATAAATAGTACACAGATTGTTCTTTATTCCCAAAAGAGCTGCAATCTCCTTGAAGAGCTCATTAAAGAAATGTGTGCTGTTGTCACTTTTAAGAGTATTGCACACTCCCCACCGGGGAAACACTTCGCTCACCCAAAATCTGGCAGCCGATTTAGCATCAGGGTGTGTACATGGACCAGCTTCAATCAAACTGAAGAAAGGACAAACTAACACTGCCATATAGTGATATGAGTTACATATTTGCCTCATATCAGCAAAATCTATGTGCAAATCATGAAATGGACCAATTGGGCGTGGCAGGGTACCCCTCAAAGTTTTTAATGTTTGCCCAGTACTGTATGTTTGGCACACTGCATGCTTGGATGTGAACATGGATAGCAATTTCTGAATATTAGGTACATACTAATCCTCTTGGAGATCTGCTGCAATGTGCTGTTTAGAAAAATGGGAAAGGTGGTGAGGTTGATCAAATGCCACCATTGCCAATGCTTGGGGCATCACTACCTTCCCTGTACTTGTTTGGCTCCATACCAAATCAGTGGGAGATTGCACACACCACCTCCTTTGCTACACCAACTTCTCACTCTGTGGCAGCTGACCTTAGATCTCAATAATTTCAGCCACAGGGAGGGCCATATATGGAACTTGCAATGGCAACTGCATGTTCATAAAACAGGATGTTTAGGAATGTCTTGGAGCAGCAAATACGCAGCCTGTTTGGCTGCTTTGCCTGCTGCTTGGTTGCTGAGGGAGACAGAATCTACACAACTCATATGGGTGGTGCATTTAAGCACTGCGGTGAGCAGAGGCTCAGAAAAAGCAGCAATTAGTCAATCCAAAAATGTTGCATGATGCACTGGGGACACATCCACCCTATGGAATCCCCTTGTCATCCATCTTGACAATCCTGAATGAACAGTAGTTGTAAGGTATGATGAGTCAGAATAAATGGTTATTTAGCACCCTTGTGCTGCCTCCAGTGTTTCAATGACAGCAATTATGTATGCTGCTTGTGCGGAATAATGTGCGGAATAATGTCCCAAAATCCTCTGAGTGAGAAAAAACATATTCTCCATCGCCAACCGCACCACTGCTGCCCCAGTATACCTCTGACCAGTCTCTTGATAAATAGTTGATGACCCATCAACAGAAAACACCTTTTCATCATCCAATCCCAATCGTGTACCTTGGGAAAACCATCCTCTGGACCCTCATATGTAGTACAGTCATGCACAGATAGGCTCGGTCAGAAAGGTGGCTGTATCTTTTACAGTGAACAATAAGAATGGATGGGCATGACAAAATCACTTCATATGCAGAAGCCCTTTTTGAGTGGTCAAAGTGGATTTAGACCTCTGCAATATTGCAAAATCAGCATGCGTTACGTAAAACGCTAAGGAGCACCCCACAAGAATCGTTGCAGATTTCTCAATAGCGAAGGAAACAGCCAATGCTTGTTTGCACAGGAACTGTCCTTGCATAACAGAATCCAACATACCATTGTGATAGGCCAAGGGTTTATGACCCATTGTACCGTGCTATGCCAACATGGCAGTCATCATCTGCCCATCAGAATGCAGAAAAAAAGGCAAGACTCTTTAGTATAATCAGGTGTGGCCAAGACATGTGCAGTAGAAATTACATCCTTAAATACCTGAAATGTAGTAATCATCTCATTAGTACAAATGACAGCATTTGTTTTTCTTTGTGCCTCCTTGAGTGCTTGAAACAATGGTTTGGTATATGACGTGTTGTCAAAAACCCACGCCCTACAATAATTACATAAACCAAGAAACGTTTGAATATCTTTAACTGTAACTGGTTGTAGGGTAGCACACACCACTGCTGCATGCTCTGGGGTTACTCTTTTACCGTTCACCAAAATCAACTATCCCAAGTACACCTCTTACTGATAGCATTGCAATTTTGCTCTGTCCACCTTGTTCCCCTTGTCAACCAACAACTTCAACAGTATGATTGAATCCTCCCTACACTGATGCTCTGTAATGCTACATACCAGGAAGTCATCCACATACTGAATTATAGTACTGCAGACAACTATATTGCCTAAATCCTCATGTAACACCCTATTAAAGATAACCAGGGATTTACAGTACTGCTGAGGAAGACTAGTATGTTGGAATTGGCTCCCAGCTAACGTAAACACAATAAGGTACCGTTAATCAGGATGCAAAGGTACTGAGAAGAATGCATTCTTCATGTCCACCACAGTAAAATTGGTGCACTCACCTGGTATGTTACATAATATGGTTGCAGATATTGGAACCACTAGAAATTCGGCCTGCGCAATGTCATTGAAGGGGCATGAATCCTAAATTATTCTCGAACTTGCCGCCTTCGCTTTCATCACCAGATAAATAGCTATGTTTCAAGGCAAATTCGATTGTACTATTATGCCCTGATGCAAAAGGGCCATGAGGGTGTCATATATTCCCTCATCTGCTGCTTTTGATAGAGGATATTGTTTCATTCGAGGCAACATGGAACCAGGTTTCAAGGTAATATGTAATGGCGCAACACTTTGTAACAGTCCCAAACTTATCAGATACCTGAGCCAAATCTGTAGAAGTGAAAGAGTTGACATTCTATACAAATAACCAGGGCCATCTTAAGCACTTTTGGGGCCCTGGGCACGGACATCTTTGGGGCCCCCCTCCAGCAAACCAAAGTAATTAAGTGATCAAGAATATCTTCCCCCCCACGCAATCACAACCCATAGGTTGATATGCTTCCTCACAGCATTCAAAATGGGCATATTTACTACCTTTAAGTCCTCTTACCCATTTAATTCTTGCTCTAACGTGAATGAGAAACAAGTACTATTTGAAGGCCAACATTATCAGTCTACGGAGAGGTTACTTCTGTTCTAGCGTATATTCAAGAGACTTTTTGTAAAAGGTACATGTAACCCAGAATAGACTGCGAACTCACATTAGAAGCCTCACAGAATGCAAACGTGCTCATGCATGGATAGAGGAGACCAACTGGAAGGAAGGAGAAACCTACACATACCCTAACATGCATAGTGGATGCAGATCAGAAGTTACCAGGATGGTGTCTGTATCCAGACAGACCGAGATTAGAAGTGGGACATGGTTTTCAAATGGTGTTGCCATTAGAGAACAACAGAACAAGTGCATGTAGAGTGCAATATATCAATTCTTACTATTATAGTGGAAGCAACACTATAGCCAGTGAAACCAGGAGTGAGGCTGTTTTGAAGATCATACCCTGAGAAGGAAATCACTCCGAAGCGCTGACAATTTTGAAAGGTTTAGGGATTGGCAATTTTCGAGAGGCTAGGCAATACAAAATTAAATGACATGTGCAGGATCACACATTGGTTAAGTGGTGAAGCTGGAATTTGTGCCAACTCTGCAATTTCTGCATTTGAACATTTTCATTACCAGTTCTACCCATGAACTAAAATAATCTCATTTTATAAAACTGACTTGGAAAGTACACCAATCACATTACCAAAATGACAATTTTAAAAAACATAATATTGTAGAAGGGTGTAACACAGAAACATTCTAGCTTCGTTCTCTCCATCATCAAGAGAAGTATATAAGTACCAGTATATCAATCAGTGTGATTTAACAGATTTAATCTGCGTTTGTGTTTTGTATTTTAAAGCTTTCCATTCTTACAAAACACTGGCTTGTGAAATATTTATAAATGTGCAGAAAAACTTTTGACTTTTAGAAAAAAGCAGTGTTTAAAATATGCTTGCCCAAGTCCTGCAACATCTGGTCTGCTCTCTTCCGTCTACCCCTTCCACTATAATCGCATACATAAGAAGAAAGATCAAGTAATGGGCTTAACGATGCCACCAGCATGCGAGAAGGCAAACGTCATGGAAGACAGTACAGTAATGTATGAGATATTAGATGATTTGACCAGGATCACTGTATTGTCTGCTGGCAAACTTAGGATACAAGCATGAATGCTTTGGTTCCAAATTTCGATGCTTATTCAGCTCTTGAACTAACTGCTCATTGTTGGAGGTGATTGCCTAGGTTTTACAACACCCCATCTGAACAAATACATTTCTAGACTTTCACCATAAGGATGACATGTTCATTTTTATTGCAATCCCTGTCTGGTGCAGGTACATTGCTGATAATAGCACCTGTTGTGCTGCAAGACAGGCAGGTTTATAAACTTCAGAAATAGAAAAGGCTCAGCCAGACTTAGAGGAATGTGCTATTCTAATCTTGCTTAGGAACACATATCTCTGCAATGAGTGCTTCACACACTGAGCTAACTTCTGAACCATTGTTGCACTCAATTTACCGATATGCATTTCAAATTTGGCTATTGTACATGATCAACATAATTTCTACTGGTAGAAAAGAATGCTGCAGGAGTTGTGCAGCAAGGAATATGCAAACTATATATATACTACAGAGAACACAGAAAGCATTACATGATGAATTGATGGAGGCAGAATGGACTTGCCAAAACAGACAGGCAATAGGTTTGGAGCCTCAGCACCATGCCATGACATATCCTGATGCGTGCTTTTTAAGTCTTTTGAACAATGGAATCTTACTTCTTTAGATCAGGCAGCTTTGCGGGGCTCCCTCCAAGTTGGGGGCCCTGGGCAAGTGCCCCTTTTGCCCTCCCATAAAAACGTCTCTGCCAATAACATGGGACAAGTGACATGTTGATACTGTATCATGATCTCACAGGGGACGCACACCGCAGTATTATTTCCCCATCGTTCTCTCTGTTCTCAAATAAATCTTCATCTGAGACATTTTTCATGGGGGGGCTGGATCAATGGACACAACTGTACACCACGTCAATTTGTTTGAATCAACAGCTATGAATACAATTCTATCTTCCGCCAATAGAACCCCCTCTATGTCCAATTCATTGGTGGTTCCTGCAACAATCTCCTGGGGCTTGGCGGGCCGAAACAGAAACTCAGTTGGTACCGCCAATATCTGTTTGCTACTTGTGGTAATACACTAAGCAATATGGTAATGCAATATAAGAACAAATCTGGGGCCACTGCTATTCCTCTTCTGGCAGATTCAATGCCTAATGCATTTAAGGTCAACATTACCCTCACGGCACACATCCAGGGTGTTGGACAAACCACACCCCTTTCCATAATCAAGATGGTCATGATGGGCTTACTCAAAATGTCTCTCACCAACATGTTAATCAGAGTTGCAGTGGAATACAACAAGGGGACCCACACCACTCTACCCCCATATCTTGATAGATAATGTCTTCATAAAAGGAACCTACTGAACTCTCCCAGAAAAGCCCTGCATTTCCATGACCTCACCTTAAACACCCTGAATTCAGCCAACCCTTCCTTCTGCACTGTCGCTATTGCCCCTGCCAATGCAAACTTTGCTAACTTCTTTTTAACCAGTTTTGCTTCCTCTGCTTGTGCTCGCTGTGCAGTTTCCTTCTCCTTTTCTTTCAACCGTTTACATTGATGGACAAAAATAGAGTGAAATTCCAATAACCCTTTGCCTCAATCCCCACTATCTTGTCAAGTACCTTCTGTACATCTTTTGGATGCCTCTTTTGGCCACAAAATAGAAAATGTGAATCATTCAATCACATGAATCTCCTGTCTCTGCCCGCCACATCTCTTGAACATACAATATATATTGGGTGTGCTCCTCATCGTCATGCATAGTTTGTTGCATAATCGACTGAAGATCTGGCGTATCGGGATATGCGTGCTGTAATGTCACCCAAACTTGAGGTCTGAAATCATTAAAATGTGCCCCATCATGGCTATGATCACCCAACTTCACACTTGGGTACCCTGCTTTGGTACATATATTGTCAGCCTGTTCTCCCAAATGGACACAAGCAAGCTTTTCAAATCCCCTACAACCAAGGTATTACCAGCTGTATGCTTCTCAAATTCATATATCCACTTACCCACCCCAGCTGTGAGGGATGGGAGTGCCTTCATAAGATTGTTTTTATGTGTCCATAGTGTATTCTGTGCTCCTACTTTCTTCTTTACCATCACTGACCTTTTGGTTACTGCCATCCGTACAAACCTATTCTGTAATCTATGTCCCCACAAGGGTTGTAGGTCAATTGGTCGAATATAAATGGTCGACAGGACAAATGGTCAACACCAAAAGGTCGACAGGTCAAATGATCGCATTTTTTTTGTTTGTTTTTTCACATTTTTTTTTTTGGGGTCCCCCCAACCCCTTTTTTTGCTAAAAAACCTTTTTTTCCCTAAACGAAAACCTAAAATATATATATATATAAATTAAAAAAAATGTGATCATTTGTCCTGTCGACCAAATTGTGTCAACCATTTGTCTGTCGACCATTTGTCTGTCGACCATTTGACTAGACACCCCACACAAGTTCTCTACTTGTTCATAAATCACAGGTGGCTGCTCTTCCCCATCCAACTCATCTACTGTATCCCAGTCCTCTTCTCTTTCATGTGTATATTCACAGTCTTCCTCTGACCGTGCCATGCCATAATCCAGGCTTTCCTCTCTTCTCTTTCTGTTTACCCTTTCTTTCTTTATGTACACAACTTTCACTGTGCTATCTATCTGAAATAAATTAGTTCCTGCCCTCCACTCATATACCCCTGCAGGAGTCTGCTGTACATTCCTCCTCTATATTTTTAATCATGCCATTTTACCCTGCACCTTCATCAGTGCATCTACCAATTCTTTTTTTGATTTTGTATCATTTCCCTCTAATCCCTTACCTCTCACAGCCATTCACGCAGTGGGGTTGAGAAGATTGTAATATTGTGCTGGCGTGGTTGGCTGGGGAGCCGTGATGTGCAAAGGGATATACATAGGATTTGTATACCCTGATGCAGGTCATGTATGTTAACACCCTAATGGGGCAACGGTCTGTCTCAACAGGGGCCGCAGGGGCACTCGGAATGACAGCCACAGTACTAGTTGTATTACACAGAGTGATCACTTCACTTATCGCCTTTAAAGGATCCATAGGCCTCTTGTTCAAATCTTCCACCATGTTCCATAATCCTAACACTTCTTTTCAGTTTTTTAGCTTGAACACCACCGCCCCCCCCATTTGTTTCTGCAAACCATTCCTTGTGGTGCTTAAGAATCTTACCTCGGTACAGAGGAGGGGCTCTACACATGTAATCCGATGGGGTTATTGGCTCCATTGTAGCCATCCCGTCTGAGCAGTAATTTATAACATGTTTCAACACCTCTATCCCGCCCCAACAAACAGTCCCTCCCCCAATATCAATGTATTACATTCCCCACATACCCTTATTCACAAACCCCCTCACCTACACATACACAAACACACTCTTCTCTCACACTTCCTATATCGCACCACAATTGGCCCTCCTCCGACTACCACTAATCAGCAGAAAACAAAAAACTATAAACATGATAAATTATACTTTTTTTGTTCAAACACCCCCTTTACATTGGGTGAGGAGATCCCAAACCAGCAAGGACATCTACCCCAACTACTTATAGTTCCCACTCCCCTTACACTGGATTCCCTAAACATACAGAACCTCTATCCATATCTTTTTTCCTTTCAATACATAATTAGAAATGAAGGTAGGATGGTGCCAAACCTATATATATATATATATATTACGGTAGTGGCCATGTAGTTATAGTTAAGTTGCTGTTTCCATAGGAAGAGCACTTTTTGGGCGGCTTAACTTCGCTCTCCCTGGACGGATCCTCACCAAACTTTGCAAATAAAGTATTTGGGTCACTCTGAATTTTTTTTGCAAAGATTGGTGAGGATTCGTCCAGGGGGGGTAAAGTTATAGGGGGGGTCCCAAAACTTTTTTTTTCCCCATAGACTGAATGGGAAAACATATTTGCTCGTGTCTACAGCCCAAACCGCTGGACGGATTTTCACCAAATTTGGACCAGAAGCAGCGGCTTGGTCCAGAAAGCGTGCTTTTGCAAATTTGGTGAAAATCCGTCCAGTAGTTTTTTTTAAAATGACCAAAAAGTAGGTAAAAAAAATTAGTGATATCTGTGTTCGGTCCGCGGACACACTTCCCTGTTCGCTCCGCGGACAGTGTCCTGATTGGCCAATCGGCTTGCGTGATGTTCGTGGACATGCAACGTGTTTGCTGATTGGACGGCGTGGAGTGTGAAGTGCGTCAGATTTTCGGTAGCGCCCGCCATCTTGGATTCGCGGTGGTCCGCGGACAGCGCAGTGAAACTTTGTTCAAAATGTGTATTTAGTAGAGTGTGTTGGTGTGTAGGAGTGTTTGGGGAGGGTGGGAGTGTATGAGATAGGATGAAAGTTGTGTTTTTTATGTGTTAGATGTTTTTTTTGTGTTTGATTTGTCTGCGGAAATCACAGGTGTTCTGAAATGTTCTAAATAAACTGAATGGGGGGTGTTCTGAGGACTCAATATGTGTCCGTTTTGTTCGCAAGCAAACTGAAACTGTTCTAAGAACACTCGCAGTGTCCTGAAATGTTCGCAAATAAACAAAATGGGGGTGTCCTGAGGACGCTGTCCGTATTGTTCGTTGTCAAGTTGAATATGTTCTAAGAACACTCGCGGTGTCCTGAATTGTTCGCAAATACACAAAATGGGGGAGTTCTGAAGACGTTGTCGAACACTCGCTGTGTCCTGAAATGTTCGCAAATATGAATGGGGGTTGTGGCTGACAAGTTGAATGTGTTCAAAGAACACTCGCGGTGTCCTGAAATGTTCGCAAATAAACAAAATGGGGGTGTCCTGAGGACGCTGTCCGTATTTTTCTCTGTCAAGTTGAATGTGTTCTAAGAACACTCGCGGTGTACTGAAATGTTCGCAAATAAACAAGATGGTGGTGTTCTGAAGACGGTTCTAAGAACACTCGCGGTGTCCGGGGAATGTTCGTAGGGGGTGTCCTGAAGACGCTGTCCGTATTGTTCTCTGTCAAGTTGAATGTGTTCTAAGAACACTCGCGGTGTCCTGAAATGTTCGCAAATAAACAAAATGGGGGTGTTCTGAAGATGTTTCTAAGAACACTCCCGGTGTCCTGGAATGTTCGTAGGGGGTGTCCTGAAGGCATAGTCCGTATTGTTTGCTGGCAAGTTGAATGTGTTCTAAGAACACTCGCAGTGTCCTGAAATGTTCGCAAATAAACAAAATGGGGGTGCCCTGAGGACGCTGTCCATATTGTTCTCTGTCAAGTTGAATGTGTTCTTAGAACACTCATGGTGTCCTGAAATGTTCGCAAATAAACGAAATGGGGGTGTTCTGAGGACACTGTCTGTATTGTTCGTTGTCAAGTTGAATGTGTTCTAAGAACACTCGCGGTGTCCTGAAATGTTCGCAAATAAACAAGATGGTGGTGTTCTGAAGACGATTCTAAGAATACTCGCGGTGTCCGGGGAATGTTCGTAGGGGGTGTCCTGAGGACGCTGTCTGTATTGTTCTCTGTCAAGTTGAATGTGTTCTAAGAACACTCGCGCTGTCCTGAAATGTTCGCAAATAAACAAAATGGGGGTGTTCTGAAGACGTTTCTAAGAACACTCCCGGTGTCCTGGAATGTTCGTAGGGGGTGTCCTGAAGGCATAGTCCGTATTGTTCGCTGGCAAGTTGAATGTGTTCTAAGAACACTCGCAGTGTCCTGAAATGTTGGCAAATAAACAAAATGGGGGTGTCCTGAGGACGCTGTCTGTATTGTTCTCTGTCAAGTTGAATGTGTTCTTAGAACACTCATGGTGTCCTGAAATTTGGCCATGCACCCAAGACTCTATGCCCTGGCAACAACCACTGCAGCATATCACATTCATATTTGCTTATAACTTTGGGTGAAAAACAAATGTATAAGGAACAAAGGTATTAGATACTATGGATGTGATATGCTGCTATGGTTCTCCTTATTATTGTATACTTACTGTTTGGTCTAGTAACGGGAGTCCATGCTTTTCTTGTTCATTTTTGTGATAAAAGAAAATAGCATGTTAGTATTAGTATTTTGTAATGACTTATTACATTGTATAATCAATATACTTTTTTTTTTTGGACCCTCATATTTAGTAGATTACAAATCAGAGTACGGTGCAATTTGCTCAGTTTCTGTATTTGTTGCTAACATCATTGGGTCTGTGGGAGAAAAAAAATCCATGTTGGATAAAAAAAGAACCTTTTTCTGTTATGCTACAGTTTATTTGTTTGTTTGTTTTCAGTGTTCACGTGTTGTTTCTGGCTAATGCTTTATACTTTGGCTTGTATTTTTTTGGAGCAATAACATATTATTTATTTGTTTTGATATTATAAAATTTTGGAGCAGTTAGATACCAATTGGCATATTCTAACTGTCTATTTTATTGATATATTTTAATGGTATTGATTTATCTATTAGGATATTGTTAAATTTTGGGACAGTTAGATACCAATTGGCCTATTCTAACTGTGTATGTTTTGGTCTAATTTAGTGGTATTCATTTACCTGATTAGTTGTTGTAGAATCTTTGAGCAGTTAGATAGCTTTTGGAGTATTCTAACAGTTTATATTTTTTTAACACAAGTTTACTTAGGGTTTAAATACAGTTTAGTTATCAAATTTTAGTTTTAAGAACATCAAATAAGCGTTTGTAAGATTTCCTGGTAATCTCTGCTTTAGAGTAATGGTACTATCATTATATTCAAACCATCCACATTTCTTTTTTATATATGCAGTGTAGTGACCTGAATTGGTTGTGGCTCCTGCGCGGTAGATTATACCTATTGTTGTGAAGGTTTTCTTACCAAGTGATATTTGGCCATGTGTGAATCCAGTCAGCTTGCAGTTGTTTTTGGTACCATCTGCATTGTAACGTAGAAGCATTAGTATTATGTATTTACTATGTGTTTGTATTACTAACGTGGAGCGATTATCTGAATTGCAGGTAGAGCATAATCTACCATGGTTTGCATTTTGTATAAGTCGCTGAAATGGAATGGATTCACAATTTGGTATTGATATATATATGAAGCGTTCATTGGGGATTTCTTCTGTGTCACATTGTTGCAGAGAGTGCATGTATGTTTCCACATGTATTAAATATGAAAGATTTCATTTATAGGTATGTTTTTGTTTTCCAGTACTTGTAGTAAGTACATTAGAAATTCTTGTGGATCTTCCTGTGAATTTATAGTCAATTTCACCATTCCAGCACAGTAGTCCAATTGTTGGCTTATTCCATAAACACTATACGTGTTATCAGGATTGTTTGTTGCATTTCTGTGAAGTACTAACATTTGCAAAACCAATTGGTCTGTACTGTGTAAGTAAATGTTGTCAACAATTGGTGGTAATTGAAATAGAATGTTCATTGCTACATTTGCGTAACAACTTACTCCAACTATATTTCAGAGTTTAAATGGACCAGGTAGTTCTTTATCTTATTGATTTTTTTTAGTTTGTCTTCCTTCTTTGATGAAGTACCTGGTTTACTTTCCCTAATTGGTTATTTTATGCTTGTGGTACTTGATGAAGTTTCAGTTTCTTTTACTCTCTTTGGAGTATTTGCAGTGACATCCTGTTGCATTTCTTTTTGATTTAGTTTTCTTTTACAACGTTTTACTTTTTTTGGAACAGAATATGTGTTTAGATGGGGGGTGTATAGTGAGCCAAAGTCTATTGTATTCTAAAATGAAAGGAATATCAGCGTTTATTTTACTTGCATCAAAGTTGATTAGAAATAGACCGTCAAGTGTATGTAAGCGTGATAGTGCTACATAGCTCATGCCTTCTTCAAAGACTGTGTTACCAATATCTATCATTGCTTTGTCTAGGGTAAGACCGGAATCTAGCTGTTGAGCGTCCTATCCTTTTTACTTCTGAAAGTTTGTCAAAGAGTATATTGACAAACTGAATTTTGTTGTCGCGTGGGTATGTTTGAAAGCCAACAACTGTACCCAGTGCTCCATTAACTAGTCCTTAGTCCACGTCAAGGTTACGTTTAAGCATTACTCTGCAATTAAGGGATAATTTTAATATCTTTTCTAAGCCTGCTGTGTTTGAGATTGATTTTTCTAAACTATTTAGTCTTGTTGTGGCTTGGTCACACATGGGTAGTGTCATACCATGTACATCTAGTTTGTCTGTGGCGCTAATTTCCATGATTGGTTGCATATCTTTACTTAGCATGATTTCATTGAATTTGAAACAGCTTGCAAGAGTTGGCATTAAGGCCATACAATTGACATTTTTGTGGGCTACTTGTTCCATAACATCTGTAGCACATGCATTATCGCCATAAAGTGCATTAATGTGCCGGGTTTTCAATATTGCTTCTGCTTCTTTAGAAAGTATACCAATTCTGATACTTTTTAAAATGTTGGCATAAGTGAGATCTGCAGATTGCCGCATGTTTTCTGTTAATTCTCTGTATTGGAAATGTTGCCAAAGGTTGACATTTCCAATGCTGCCAACAGTTTTACGGCAGAGTTTGTGTCCTAATGTTTTAAAAATAGGCTCACCTTTTACTGGTGTTAATTGAAGCAGATCTCCAAAAACAATAATGTGTTTTCCTGTAAAGAGCTCTTCACAGTCTGTTTTGAGTACTTCTTGTAATCTGAGGTGAATCAAAGCTAACATCAGGTTGGAGACCATGCTCACTTCATCTATTAGTAGCATTTTCATTTGTTTCAATACTCTGCGTAATTCCATTGCAGCTTCTGCAGAAAGTTTGTAATAGTCTAATTTGTTCTGGTGTTCTACTGGTAATAGTAGTAATCGGTGTAATGTAACACCACCTATGTTGTAGGCAGCTAAACCTGTGGGGACAGTGACAACAGCTGACAGTTTGTTGTTTGTCAATTGTTGAAGGAACTTACTAATGATTTTGATTAGGAATGTTTTGCCAGAACCAGCTTCACCACTGACGTACAGTAGTATAGGTTTATAATTATGGCAGGAACATTATTTATTTTCATGATTTACACCATGTGCAATTTGTTTTGTTACTTCTTGTAAAATGCTACTTTGCTCATTGTTTAGTTTTGATTGTAGTATAGTTAAGTCTTCCTTATCTTCATACTGACACATGGTGATCTCTACTTCTATCATTCTGCCTCATTTATTATTAGTGGTTCTCCCAGTGGTTCTTGGCTTCCTGTTACAGAAGGTTGACTACTTTCAGGAGTGTCCTTATCTAGTTGGGCTTGGAGTTCTTTTTTGTGTTGCTGTTCATTGTGCAACATTTTTTTGTACTGTGTAAAGTTTACATCAGTTATAGTGCTTTCTTTTGCTTTGAAAGCATCCTCATATGAGTCATAGTTATCTAGTAATTGTTCTTCTTTTCTCCATGGTTTGAAGAGTTGTAGCAGGGACATGTAATATACTTCTTTTTGTTGAAGCGTCTTTAATGACAATTTGATATGATTCATTAAATTTGGTTTAGTGAGTTTAACTAAGCTGCCTTCACAGTTTGTCTCTCTATATTTACCTTTTTTTTCATCAGCTTTCATATTAATTTTGTATGTGTAGTTTTGGGCTATGTGGTATAGACGCATCTTTTCCAAAGTATTACTTCTGTTTGAGTAGTATGTGTCCAATAAATTGTTTTTTTAGAATGTCTTGGCTGTTGGGATCATGTTTGGCTATTGTTTCGATATCTTCATATGATTTTAGAACTCTTTTTCTAGATTTTTCTAGATTTACCTGGACCAAGACTTAGCCATACTATATTTTCAGATTTACCATACAATGCAGTACCAGTTAAACGATCAGCTGCTTCATATGATCCACATTCTCTATGTGTGAGCATTTTTATGCCCAAGCTGTATAATTTCTGAGATACTGTTTTATCTGATGACAGATCATTCCAGAGGTCTTGAAGCTCTGTCTTTTCTGCTTTAGTTAAGTATGCTATGACATATCGTGCAACAGCAATATAATTGTCTGCAATGTACTCCACATCTATGTTTGCATTCCATAAGTGGGCAATGATTGCATTATAATCATTGATATATTTTTCTTCTTCTTTTCTTTTTATGTAATATGAATTTTTAGGTGACTTACCTTTAACACTATGTCTAACCGAAGACATGAGGTTGTTCACTTGACCTGGTTTTGTAACTGGTCTAGGTAAACCAAATCGGCATTTGGTGTAGTATTTCCCTTTGTTTTTGTATTTGCGACGACGATATTTTCCACATTTGTGTCTTTGAAATTGTAAAATGTGTGCATGAAGATCACTATTTGTGGCTTCTGATGGAATTTCACAAGTGACATATTTTCAATAAACTGTAAAACAGTGGCATCACTGTCTTGACCAAATTTAGGAGCATCTTTAATCCATAAAAGCATGTGGATATGTGGTGCTCCTCTGGTTTGGTATTCTTTTGTCCAAAAGAAGTGTTGCACTTCTCCAAGGGGAGGAACAGTTTTATTAGAAATAAAATGTAACATAGCAATGAAGCGATGGTGGAAATATCTTGAAACATTAACAGGATCCAAAGAACAAAGTTCTCCAGGTGTTAGTATATCTATGTTTGTTTTGTTTTTATTTGATATGCGTAGGAAATCATGTAAATCGTCCCATGCATATTCTGCACAACTTAATGTAACAAACCAAGTGGGTGGGCCAAGGTTTCTGATCATACAATGTACATCTCAATGACGTCGAAACCAGTACTCTTTAGTACCACGCATATTTGCTAATAGATTAGTAATATTTGATTGTAAAACCTCATCCTTTTGTTGCACTTTTTCTAATAATTGTGTAGCTGTCATATTTTGAAAGTGTGATCCTGATTTTAATATGTGTCCAACTCCATAACATAAAGTTGCTAGTTCACTTTCAAAGAGTAGGTGGTATATGTATTCCACATTTTGTCTAAATCTGGGATCTTCAGAATACATCCGTAATGAGCGGTATTCTGAAGCTGATATTTGAATAGGTCTATCATCATACCTTCCTCCTTTGCCAGTAGGAAAGAGTAGAGGAAAAGCATGTGCTTCTATACTTTTTTCCCATATGCTGATTGGCGATCCTTTTGTTTGATGCATTTGGTAAGTTTCCAGTACATCTTGTACGGTGTCATTACAGTGCAAAGGATGAATTGTATAATGGTCTAAAGTATTTGATATTCTAGCAGGATCTAGTAGCTCAAATTGACCAGCTTCTTGTGTTTCTTGAATTATTTCAGTTGTATCTTTCACGTTTTCTTCAATATTAATTTCTTTGTAATATTCATTATTCTCTTTAAGATATTGGAAGGCTTGTCTAACTTTATATAAATCTACCAGCTGTTGCCATATTTTTTTGTCTTTTGTAGGTACTCCATTTACTAAGATAATTAAAGGTTGCTGCATTGGACGTTGCACTCCTAGAGTATGCACATTTTCTTTTAGATCTAATGCTAAATAAACTACTTTTCCACGAATGCCTTTTACCAATTCAGAGGGAGGTAATTTTGCTGTTTTTGGTTGAAGGCGTATTATTGCTTGAAATGGGTGTACTGTTTGAATTATGATGCTCTCATATAAATTAAGTTGTTGTAGGGGTTTTGGTACTGGGTATAATTCCAAATTATTTGTGATAGCACGTAAAGGAGCTTGGTTGTTGTCAAGTTTTGTAGTGCAGTAACTGCAAAGTATTAAGGGCTCAGTTATTTCGTATTTGTTTTCTGCTACAAGGTAGAGAGCTAATTCAAACCATTTAGAATCTTCATTGTCTTCTATTTTGTATGGTAGGTCTACAGTTTTTGTGTTACTTTTAGAAAAAGTTCTACGGCAACATACACATACATGGTTTGGTACTTCAGCTGATGTACTTTTAAATTTTAGTATTTCTTTTTTGTATGTGTTTAGCAAAAGGTTGCCATATGTAGACTTGTTGCTTAATTGGTTTAAAGCTATTTCATTCTGTAAATGGCTTTCACTTCCAAAATATTTTTTTCTGGATATAGTGAATTTCTTCAAGTAGGTCTTTTGCTGTACCATGTAGAAGGATGTTATTTAACTTTGCTAGTCCTAAAGCAGGACTTTTAGCATAGTACAGTTTATAGACTAGATTTCTTATAGTTGAATGATGTGTTGATATCCTTTTGATATCATGGAAAGTGGTTTTACAAGTAGGTCCTGTAATGCAGGCCAATGAATGTCCTTGTAGTCCTGTGTACTTGCGCACTGGACAGGTATCCATATTTTGCAGTCATTTAATTTTGATTTTGTCTTTGCTTTTTACATATTTATTGAGGAATTGGCGTAAAGATTTGAAACATTGTTTGGGAATGTTACACATTGACGTGCATGGCCATTTGTACACTAGACGTTCTGATTCAGTTGAATGGAGGGGTAATTCTAGGTTTTCAGGGCATATTTTTGTAAGGAGTACTTCTTGTTCCATTATGGTATTATTCACTTTTTCATAACCTCGACCACTGCTATGTATAGCAATTGTATTTGTTCGCTTTTGTTTTTACGCTTCTTCATTAAAATATGGTTCTGTGCTTGTAGTGTGATTCCATTCACCTCCGCAGATACTTAAGAAGTTCTTTCTGTTGACATTTCGCTTATTGAGAAGTCTTTTTTGTAATTTAGTTGTTAGTTTTGTTAGTGGTTTCATTTTGTTTAACAGTAAAATAAATACATTTCTTTTCAGAAGAATTGCACTGTCCATCAACGCCTCTAAGATTAATTTCCTACGATAGGTTTTAAGAATTGAACCTGATTTCTCTCCTTTTTTTATAAGATTTTGAAGGACTTTGTGACGGTACATTTTCGCTAAAATACTTTTCTTGGTATGCTTACTTTGCACTATTTTAAAATTTGAAGAAGTAGTTTTATCTGTAGTGATAGCTGATTTTCTGTTAATTGTTTTTTGGTTTGTTTTACATTTTGATAGAGGAGGCAGAGTGTTTGTACTTGAAACTTCTTGTGTTTCAGTAAATGACTGTATTAGCTGTTTTGTTTGAACTTTTTCTACACATTCTGTTAGAGATGGATGCTTATGTTGGACACTTTTATTTTCATTTGCTCTACTTTTGCGTTGCTTTCTACGGACTTGACTTTTGGGAGGCATTCTTTAGGGTCTGTTGAAAAAAATAAAGAAGGTATGGGTTGGGGTGTTCTGGAATGTATGTGTGCTGTGAGCATGAGTATTTGAGTAATATGATAAAGATGTATGTAATGGTGTGTGATTGTGCATTGGGAACTACAACTAGTAGGGATAGGTATTCTTGAATTTATGTGTTACTAAACTGGGGTTCAGATGACAAAAAAAGTAAGCTAGTGGTGTGGAAAAGTACAAATAGTAAATCTAATGTATGCAATTAAAACAGTTGTTTGTTCTATAATATGAAAATTGTAGCGGTTCAGTTGGGTAATTTGTGTGTCCAAAAATAGGAATTTGTGGCCCATTCTGGCTGTAAATCGCTGTTTAAGACATGGAGATTTTTGGACAAAATGGTACACAATCTCTATTTTTAGGATCCAAAATAGCTTGTATTAACGTTATAGTATGTTTGATTAATAATTCAAATATTATGGTGATGTTCTACTTACTTTTTTTCTTAAATTAACAGGTAACGTCTTAGTTCTTCTTTGTTCTTCGAATTCGGCTGCTTCTTTTCAGGAGACTGGTCTTCACTGCAATTGTAAAAGCTTCAAATTAGTAACCTTGTTTGTATATAGCGCTGTTTTTAATTTAGATATTGATTTTTTTAATTGAAATTCTCAGTGCCTTCTTTAAAACTATTAAACTAATTTATTTACATAAGATACATTGCATCAGTTCAGTACATATGATATGTTCTTAATGAACAAATTGTATTGAATGACTAACTGTAGCAAAAAAAAATATCTTTACAATGTCTTGTGAAATTTATAATATACCAGGGAATACCACTATTTCTGTAAGTAAGCTATTCTAGGTAATAGCGCCTCAATGCCATGTCCAAATTAAAGTAATTAAGTAAATAAATAAATAAAAACAAAAAAATATGAAATTGTATAAGTATTTTTTTAAAGATTTAAACATAGATTGTGCTTGCATGCAATTTTGTTTGAATATATGTAGTCTATATATTTCATTTAAAAAATGTTAGTTTAACATGATTTGAGTGTGTGTGTATAAAGAAAGTAAATAGTATAAAGGTTTATAAGTGATAGTTGATTTTAGGAAATTGAAGAAAATACAGTAAATTTATTTTACCGATTACACAAGCTAAAAGTCTGTTTGAAAATGTGTTCATCTACTGTACAGAAAATATGCATACCTGAAGTTTGTGTTCATGCATATGGATATGCATGGAGCTGCAAGTAGAAATCTTGGAGACTTGTACAGTATTTCTGGTAGATGGTGCTTGCCAATGATATGACACTTGTACTCAGAGAGATTCACAGTACATTTGCAGTGCTGATCTATGATGATGCAGTTAGATCTAGAGGTATTGAATGTGTTTGGTGCATGGTCATGTGATTTTTTAGCTACATCTAATGAGGGAATGGCAGAGAGAGTGAAGTGGAAATGGAAGAAGGGCTGTTCATGTTACAATATGTCCATGGACATGGCGGTAGTTCGCAGACATCGGGAGCTACATCCGGGGATTTTTGTGTTCAGAAGTCATGCAAATGAGAATAAGCACGGAAAGGGATTGGTCAGGAACGTTTAGTGGGTGTGTTGTGCCAGGAGAGAGTTTCTCAGATACTCCTTTTGCTGAGAGAACAAAAGATAGCTATGGCTGTTTGTTTCAGAAAACAGATTGTTTGGATTTTGGGAGATTTGTGGATACATTGGTTGAAGGTGCATGCAGAAAGCTGTGGAGTAGCTGTAGATCTTGGATTCCCACATGTGGAAGTACACTGGCATGGAGTACGTGGAATGAAGTGGTGGGACTTGCTACCTCTCTGTGCTACTTTGGAGACAGAGCAACATCCAGACATAATTGTAATTCATTGTAGAGGGAACAGTTTAGGACATGTGACTGGATTTTATTTTGCAATTTGCTATGAAAGAAGGACTTGGGAAGGTTATGGACATGTTTCCTAATTCTCAAGTGATATTTTCACGGATTGGGCAGAGACAAATGTGGCTTCGTTCTTCTTCATTTGGTCCACAAATGGAAAAAGCAAGGCACAATGTTAATAAGGCTGTTTGTGCCTTTCTAAGAGATTTTGGCATGTCCTCTTTTCACAATGAAAATATTATGTTTCGTAGTGCATACATTTTTCGCAGAGATGGAGTCCATCTTACTTATGCTGGCAATCAGATTTTTCTGAGAAATGTACAAAATGCATTGCGACCTTTTTTGGAATTACAACAACCATTTTGAAGTAGGTGTTAAGCATTTATAATTTTTGACTTACAAACACCACCCAAAGGCTCTTTTCAGAGCCACCACTTCTTCCCAGAGAAAATTGCAATGTTTGTGATGGGGTAGCAACCCAATTTTTTAAATGTTCGCGAACTGTCCCCGGACTTCTAAAAAATACAAAGGGCCCTGCTTCATGTATTTTCACTTCTATTTTTTAACTGTGAAAGGCGGCTCTGAAAAGAGCCTTATTTATATTTTGATTTTTGATATTTTGTATTTTTTTTGGTTTTTTATACACGACGCATTAGGAGAGGAGGGGAAAGGAAGGTAAAGGGGGGGCCACCAACCACAGGGATAAGAAAGGGCGAGCTGATAGAGGAAGATGTAGAGTGGGTTTTATTTGGGTAGTGAGCAGATCTTCTCGTGCTCTGAGACGATAGTCTCAAAAGCACTACAAAGTCGCTCCCCCCTGCAGAGTATTGTGTCACAGTACATACATACAACTGTGACCCTCGAAAGGTAAGGGTCATCATCATTCTGTATGGCCTGTGAGGCAGCTTGAGGAAGACGCTGTCCCACAGAGGTGGTCCTTGTGGTGACAGGATCAGAAACAGAGGATGAAGTAGAGGAAATCAACCTGCTACGTTCTTCGCAAGGTACAACCCTGCGAATAGCCGCAGAGTGAAATGACCTCAGGTGTCGCTTCATAGTAGTAGTCCCAAAGCTGTACTTACCGTGCTTCCCGCGACTGAGTATCATTTTGCACTCATTGCAGGTAACACGGTTCGCACGAGCCTTAGGAACATTGCCATGAATGGTAAATAACCGCCACACCCAAGACTCACGCCTAGTGCGGGTAGTAGGGTTTTCCTCTACCTCATTCTCATCATCTTCTTCTTCCTCCTCCGCATCCTCACTCCTGTTCCCCTCTTCAGGCCCTTGGGGAGGTGGTGGTGGTGGAGGGGGTGGGGAGGGGTGCTGAAGCAGGTGCAGCACCAGGTGGCTGTTCTGCAGCCAGGGATGCCATCTCGATGGTGTAATGAGCAAGTTGCTGGAGAAATAGCTGTGCTCTGAAGAATAGCCAGAAACACAATGAGAATAAGCTCTAGGGCGTGGTCTTTTATAGGGGTGCTTGTGCGCGGTTCGTGGACATGCACACTGTCCGCGGACAGATCGCACACAAAAAAAAGTTTGAAAAGTTTCAAAAGGTATGTAGAAACTCAGGATTACTATGTGGGACTTGTGCCATGGTGAGATTTTATTGAAAAATATTATGGATTAATTGAAAATGTACTTTTAATTTGTTCGGGGACCCGAACAGTGTCCGCATTCAGAACACGCGATCAGCGTGGGCACGGTCATTGATCCGGTCCCGAACAAGTCCGCGAAGGAAGCGCATGTCTGCAGGACACCAAATGCACGGAGATGTTCTACGGACACTGTTCGGGTCCTGAACTAATTAAAATTGCGTCACACGTGAAACAAACATTTTCAGGACACTGCGTGTGTTCTTAGAACACTTTAAATTTGCTAGCGAACAGTAAGCACAGATATAGGGCCTCATTACGAGTCCAGCGGTAACCGCGGCGGTAAAACCGCCTGGTTACCGCCGGACTCGTATTACCATTCCGCCTCCGTGATTCCCGGAATTACCGGGGAATTACAACCCCGGTTTTCCGGGAATCACAGAGGCGGAATGGTGTTAATCCCCATTCCCATGGAGTCCTATGGGACTCCATGGGAATGGGGATCATGGAAACACCGGCAGCATCTCGTAATGCTGCCGGTGTTTCCTCGTCCGCCTGCAGGCGGGCGGTGTTAAACCCGCAGGTCAGACCTGGCGGGAAAATCACCTCCCGCCTGCAGGAGTCGGGATCAGGCGGTCCGGAAACAACCGTGGCGGCGGGTTTACCGCCACCGTTATTTCCGGACCGCCTGAGTTGTAATGACCCCCATAGTGTTCTTCAGGACACGTTCAATTTTGTTTATGTACGAACATTTCAGGACACCAATTGTGTTCTTAGAACATTTTCAACTTGCTAGCGAACAGTACGGACAGGTATAGTGTTCTTTAAGACACCTCCATTTTCGTTTAATTACGACAATTCAGGACACCGCGTGTGTTCTTAGAACAGTTTGAACTTGCTAGCGAACACTACGGACAGATATAGTGTTCTTTAGGACACTTTAATTTTTTTTGTTTTACGAACATTTCAGGACACCGCGTGTGTTCTTAGAATAGTTTCATTTTGCTAGCGAACAGTACCAACCGGTATAGTGTTCTTCAGGACACCTCCATTTTTGTTTATTTACGAACATTTCAGAACACCTGCACTGTCCGCGGACACCTACATTGTTTTTTAAAAAAAAAAAACGAAACTATTTACAACACAATATAAAAATTTAACTTTATTTAACATATATTAATAATTTATGACAGAGAAGGTGAGGCAGAAACAGAAACAAAAACAGGAGAATTAGGGGTTTCATCATGATTGTTATTAGGTGAAGAAGGGATGGAAGTCTCATCAAAACGTTTTGGATTATGGAGAGGGTTTGGGGATAATTTACTGGGATATGGTGAGGAGGGACAAGTACATGTGGGGCAATGGTACGAGGTTTTTTGTTTAAAATGATCTTCCACAAAAGTTTTCAAATTATTAAAATTAGTCAACAATAAATCCATTTTTTCTTCTATACTGTGAAAAGTGTTATACATAACAGGTTTTTCTGAAGTATTTTCTATTTTGGTATGCTCTGTACAAAAAAAATATATATATATATATGTTAAATGTATACAAAATAATAATAATTAAATGGTTTATATTATAAAGTGTTTACCATTAGTTTCACTATCTTGTGACATTTCTTCATGTGGGAAATGTTCCTCTAGCCATTCCAGAGTACTAGACATTTCTGTGAGAGAAAAAAAAAAGATAATATATTTTTTTATCTAATACAGAAAGTTTATAAATATATGAATAAAATTAAATACACTTACTATTTCAGGTAAGGTATGTCCTATGCACTCAGTGGGTCTGCTCTTGTTCTCAGTTCTGTTGTGTTTGTGAGTTAATTATGTTGGAAGCCAATTTATTTTCTTGTGGTATATTCCATTTTAGAACATAGTGCATTTAAATGAATGGTTAGTGTGTTGTATATTTGGGTTACATTTCTTATGTATTAGTACATATAATGTGTTTGTGTGCTTTTTTGAATTTGTTAAATGTTCCTATGTTATGATATAACAATCAAACATACCCCCCCAGAGTTTTTTAGGTAGTGGTACTGTTCTTCGAACATGCCCGCGAACATTAAATGAGTTAGCGGACATCAAGTACAGTAGAAGAGATTCAGTCAGTTCCATATGATATGTATATAAAGTGAAAGTCATTATTGTTAAGTTGCACTACTAAAAACCTACGAAATTCAATGAAAGAACTTTGTTAAAGGGACGTTATGGTTAAGTTGCGCTACTAAAAACCTATGAAATTCAGTGAAAAAACATTGTTAAAGGGATGTTATGGTTCAAAGTAAAACCGAAAAACCCTCGAAAAACACGAATTGCAAAGCAGCAGTTTACAGCGGCACTCCTCCATCTTACATTTCATAAAAGTACACCACGCAGTGTGATGTCATCTTTGATGTCGTGGGTGTTAGTCTTAGCAGTGCACGGTGGTGGCGCGAGTTATGGTTGCTTAGCTTACCATAACTGGCGAATTTCAAGGGTTTTTCGGTTTTACTTTGAACCACAACGTCCATTTAACAACGTTTTTTCACTGAATTATATATATATATATATATATATATATATATATATATATATATATATATATATAGCACATGCACTTTACAAATACATAGAAGTCCACTTCGCCTAAAAACACACAATTTACTACTATTTTAAGAAAGTATGTAATGAGCAAAGACTCACCAAACATGGCCGCCATTACAAGGCGAATAACAATGGCAAAAGTATAGGTCTAGTGGTCATAATACAGGAAAGAGTCTGAAGCCAAACAGGAAATGAAATATAATCCATTGCAAACATGGTGTCAGTTAAACGCGTTACTGTGTTTTTCTCACTGCTGTGCTCTTGAATGTCCACACCAAAGAATAAAGGATGTTTTCACAAATGCATGATGCACAACTGCGTGGTGTACTTTTATGAAATGTAAGATGGAGGAGTGCCTGCTGTTTTGCAGTTTGTGTTTTGCTTTGGCTATATATATATATATATATATATATATATATATATATATATATATATATATATATATATATATATATATATATTACATGGCCACGGTAGTGGCCATGTAGTTATGGTTAAATTGCTGTTTCCATAGGAAGAGCACTTTTTGGGCGGCTTATAACTTCGCTCTCCCAGGACGGATCCGCACCAAACTTTGCAAAAAAAGTAGTTGGGTCACTCTGAATTTTTTTGCAAAGTTTGGTGAGGAATCGTCCAGGGGGGGAAAAGTTATAGGGGGGAGGTCCCAAAACTTTTTTTTTCCCATAGACTGAATGGGAAAAAACTTTGCGCACGGCTACAGCCCGAACCGCTGGACGGATTTACACCAAATTTGCGGCAGGAGTGGTGGCCTGGTCCCAAAAGCGTGCTTTTGTAAATTTGGTGTAAATCTGTCCAGTAGTTTTTTAAAAAAATGACCAAAATGTAAGGCAAAAAAAGTAGTGATATCTGTGTTCGCTTCGCGGACGGACTTTCATGTTCGCTCCGCGGACAGCACCCCGATTGGCCCATGGCCTTGCGTCATGTCCGCTGACATGCGACGTGTTCGCTGATTGGACGGCGAGGGGCGTGGAGCGCGTCAGATTTTCTGTGGCGCCCGCCATCTTGTATTCCCAGTCGACCGCGCACAGCACAGTGAAACGTGGATAAAAAATTGTATTCAGTGCCGTGTGTTGGTGTGTAAGAGTGTTTGGGGAGGGTGGGGGAGTATGAGATAGGTTCAATGTTTTGTTTTTTTATGTGCTAGAAGTTTTTGTTGCGTTCGATTTGTCCGCGGAGAACACGGCTGTCCTGACATTTTGTAAATAAACTAAATGGTGGGGTGTTTAGAGGACAGAGTATGTGTCATTTTTGTTCGCAAGGAAGGTTAAAATGAGCTATGAACACTCGCGGTGTACTTAATTGTTCGTAAATACACAAACTGGGGGTGTCCTCAGGACGCTGTCCGTATTGTAATCTGTCTAGTTGAATGTGTTCTAAGAACACTCGCAGTGTCCCGAAATGGTTGCAATTACACAAAATGGGGGTGTTCTGAGAACGTTGTTTGTATTGTTCGTTGTCAGGGTGAAAGTGTTTTAAGAGCACTCCTTTTGTCCGCTAATAGTACAATTTCCTAGGGGCGTCAACCGACTTTTTGTCCACTAAAGAAACAATAAATCCGGCTGGTGTGCGCTGACATTATGTGATAATCCTATGACTGGCGCTATTGACCTGGCTGACTTGCTTTTGCGACACTAAATCATATCTCCCACCCTTAAGCCTGATATTATCAAAGCATTCATATTCCCCGCCTCTCTCCGTGACGTTACAGGGTGCGTAATCAAACGCGCCCAGTCGTCTCCAGTACTACGCGACTTTACTCAGAACCCGGAAGACAACACACATTATGTCACAACACAGCGCGCCACAATTCGGAATATGAAACTGTGATTTAAAAGCAAACAGCAAGATTGTAAATGTTGTAAAGTACATTTATTTGACATCAAGGGGCCAATTCATAGAATTCGGCGCACAAGTGGCGCACGCGGCTGGCGCACAGTGTGCGCGTGCGGTAATCTGCGCCAGCCGCGTGCGCCGAAACACATTCAGGCGCACAGCGTATTCATGGATTCCAACATCCACAACCAGCCGTGGCGCAGAGTGGTGCAGCGACCCTGCAGCAGCGTCAGTTATGCCCCCAAGAACGCCCCTTGCGCAGGGAAAAGCCATCAAAATCCCCAATCCAGCGCAAAGGGCAGCAGCAAACGCAGAGCGGGGAGCGTGTATTTCAGGGGTGTGCGGGTGTCCCCACACGCGATAGGCCTGGGTACGTGTATTACAGGGGTGCGCGAGAAAATCTACACGCGATTGGGCTGGGTACGTGGATTTCAGGGGTGCGCGAGAAATTCTACACGCGATTGGCCTGGGTACGTGGATTTCAGGGGTGCGCGAGAAATTCTACACGCGATTGGGCTGGGTACGTGGATTTCAGGGGTGCGCGAGAAATTCTACACGCGATTGGCCTGGGTACGTGGATTTCAGGGGTGCGCGAGAAATTCAACACGCGATTGTGCTGGGTACGTGGATTTCAGGGGTGCGCGAGAAATTCTACACGCGATTGGCCTGGGTACGTGGATTTCAGGGGTGCGCGAGAAAATCTACACGCGATTGGGCTGGGTACGTGGATTTCAGGGGTGCGCGAGAAATTCTACACGCGATTGGCCTGGGTACGTGGATTTCAGGGGTGCGCGAGAATATCTACACGCGATTGGCCTGGGTACGTGGATTTCAGGGGTGCGCGAGAAATTCTACACGCGATTGGCCTGGGTACGTGGATTCCAGGGGTGCGCGAGAAAATCTACACGCGATTGGCCTGGGTACGTGGATTTCAGGGGTGCGCGAGAAATTCTACACGCGATTGGCCTGGGTACGTGGATTTCAGGGGTGCGCGAGAAAATCTACACGCGATTGGCCTGGGTACGTGGATTTCAGGGGTGCGTGAGAAAATCTACACGCGATTGGGCTGGGTACGTGGATTTCAGGGGTGCGCGAGAAATCCTACACGCGATTGGGCCTGTGCGAGTGGGGCAGTGTATTACGTAGGTGTGCGGGAAGTTGAAGAGGTGAATTGCCAGTGTGGGTCCTCCCAGGTCTCCCCTCTACCCCCTCCACGACCTCTGCAGGCAGCCCACACCACAGGGGACTACCCTGCACCCCTGGTCATGTCCCGCAGGCAGCCCATCCACCATGGGCATGCCCCCCAGCCAAGCCACATGTCCCCTTGCACCCCCACCCCCCAGCAGGCCCCCACTCATGTCCCCCTGCACCCCCACCCCCCAGCAGTGCAGGGGCAGCCTCCACCAGGCCCCCACCCATGTCTCCCACCACCCCCACCCCCCAGTCACCAGGGGCAGCCTCCACCAGGCCCCCACCCATGTCTCCCACCACCCCCACCCCCCAGCAGTGCAGGGGCAGCCTCCACCAGGCCCCCACCCATGTCTCCCACCACCCCCACCCCCCAGCAGTGCAGGGGTAGCCTCCACCAGGCCCCCACCCATGTCTCCCACCACCCCCACACCGCCCCAGTCACCAGGGGCAGCCTCCACCAGGCCCCCACCCATGTCTCCCAGCACCCCCACCCCCCAGCAGTGCAGGGGCAGCCTCCACCAGGCCCCCACCCATGTCTCCCACCACCCCCACCCCCCAGCACTGTGGGGCACCTGCCAGCAGGCTCCCACCCATG
The DNA here is from genome assembly GCF_040938575.1 of Ambystoma mexicanum. Classification (NCBI taxonomy): domain Eukaryota; kingdom Metazoa; phylum Chordata; class Amphibia; order Caudata; family Ambystomatidae; genus Ambystoma; species Ambystoma mexicanum. Next base: position 788,082,513 of record NC_090939.1, read on the forward strand.
TCCAACCCATGTCTCCCAGCACCCCCACCCCCCAGCAGTGCAGGGGCAGCCTCCACCAGGCCCCCACCCATGTCTCCCACCACCCCCACCCCCCAGCCACCAGGGGCAGCCTCCACCAGGCCCCCACCCATGTCTCCCACCACCCCCAGTCACCAGGGGCAGCCTCCACCAGGCCCCCACCCATGTCTCCCACCACCCCCACCCCCCAGCAGTGCAGGGGCAGCCTCCACCAGGCCCCCACCCATGTCCAACCCATGTCTCCCAGCACCCCCACCCCCCAGCACTGTGGGGCACCTGCCAGCAGGCCCCCAACCATGTCTCCCACCACCCCCACCCCTCCAGTCACCAGGGGCAGCCTCAGGGCCCTCTGCATGGAGTTCTCCGCCCTGACCATTGAGAGCCGTGCCTCTTCCGCCCGCTGCCGCTCCGCATCTATGGCGTGGCCCAACTGCTGCCACACGGAAGACACTTTTTGTCCTGGGTCCTCCTGCCCTCCGGCCGATGCCTGCCCCTCCAATGTCGAAGGCCCCGAGCCTTCATGGCTCCCACCATGGTGCTGCTGCTGCTGTGCCTCTGCCCCTGCACTGCCTCCTGCTGCCTGCACATCCTCCGCTGGCTGGGGTGCAGTCGTTGACGTGGCCACCCCTGCTGGACGTCCGACTCCCGACTGTGGCAGGGATGCCTCCTCCACCAGCCTGGCCGCACCGTCAGAGGCAGCTCCACAGGGCACCCAGGTGACTGATGGGTGGGAAGATGGCACAGAGTACGACTGGCGCGTAGGGGGTCCAGCTGAGGAGGGGGTCGTGGCAAGCCCCATCAGACGGAGGAATCCGGCCTGGGTGACCTGTCCCAGCAGGCTGACGTGGTCAACGAGCCATTCGAGATGACGTGCAGTCTCTTCATGAAAAGACTGCAGGTCACCTCGCATGGCCCGTTGACGCAACGCCACACCAGCCAGGACAGGCTCAACCCGGGCCTGGATAGCCACGTCCGCAGGCAGAGGAAGGCCAGTTGACGTCAGCTCATCCCCTGCCTGAAAACTGGTCTGGACATAGGCATCCCTGCTGGTGCAAGATGATGCAGGGACAGGATCAGGGACAGGATGGCACACAGGCACCTCCGCGGCGGCCTGTGCTGCCTCCTGTCCCTGGTCCTGCACTGCACCACTAGCACCAGTGGGATCCCCACCCCCAGACCCCGTCTCTGGTGCTTGCACGGCCTCCTCCTCCACCAAACCCCCCACCAACCTGGATGACTCTGTGCCATCTTCCCCCGTTGGGCCCTGTGGGGTCCCAGCTGCCCCTTCTGCTGCCGAGGAGTCCAACTGCAACCTCCGCCTCTTGGACCTCCCCCCGGCAGCTGCGGCCTGGGACGCGGCACCGGACTCCTCACTCCCCGACGAGATGACAACATGGGAGGGGAGCCGGGCCTTGCGTCTCCGGCTGGCGGTGGGATCCCCGCTGCTGTGCTCCACAGCACCTTCTCCGCCCTCTTCATCAGTTGACGCTGCAGACAGGGAGAAACAAAACACACGCATCAGGGCAATGTACAATGGACACATACACACATGACAGTTGTACATGAGTGGCATTGGCAAACCTCAGACATGTCATCACGATCCCCAACACACATGTCATTACAACTCGCACACACGAGCCATACCACAGCCATATCGCAACTGCCAACACCATCCATACACATACAACAGCATGAGCAGCCAAAGGTGAGCCAGACATCACATGCAACACAGGAAGTGCACCACACATGTACACACACCACCACACTTGCATGCATGTCTACACCTCTGGCAAGTGTCGCAGTGTTCAGACGGGCATCCATGTCACATCTGCCCATCAGGCTTCCACATACCGCTGTCACATGCATCCATGTTGCATCACTGTTGCACCCTTGTCAAATACACACACATGCACATGCACACAGCGCTGATACATGCAGCTGAAAACAACATACATGCGTGACATCACGGACATGTCTACTCACATACACATTCATACAAACTTGTGTGCCCACACAACTGCATTTGGCATGCAAGCCCACACACACAGGCACCATCCATGTCTCACACATTACAGCCCTCGCATGTGTCAGCCCCACGGACCTGTATACCCGCACCCATACTCGACCCCATACAAACAGATGTGCAACCTGCACACTACTGAACAATCACCACACGCACTGCTCACAATCAGGATGCATGTACACTCACCGCTCGACTCCAGACGGGTCTGCCTCTCAAGGACCTGGACGTGGAGCGCTGGGGATATGTGTTCCAGGACTCTCATCTGTTCCTCCGACAAGTGGCCCCGGCGCCCCTTGGCATCCGCTGCCTTCAAGAGGCGCCGGGCCTTGTTCAGGGTCCTGGACCTGAAGTCCTTCCAGCGCTTCTTGACATGATGGAAGTCGCGGACTGCCACCCCCTCCGCGTTGATGGCAGTCACGATGTCAGTCCAGATCCGAGTCCGTCCTTCCTTGTCGGCGCGGGAACTCCCGAAGAGGGCATCATACTGCCCCAGGACTTGCTCCACCAGGACACCAACTTCGGTGGCACTGAAGCTGGTGCCCCTCTGCCTCTCTGGCCGGGGGTTGTCAGTGGTCACAGATGGTGTTTGCCCCGACATGACAACCCCAGAGGCAGGAGTGGGTGGGCAACTGGGTCCTGGGGCTGGGCTGTGGAGCGATGGAATCCCAGTCGGGAGTCTTTGGTTCCAGCAGGGGTGGTCACACCAACAGCACCCCTGGCTGATGTGCAGGCAGCAAATGGCAGGGCACGTGGGCAGCAGGCAGTCAGTCAGCAGCAGATGGCAGGTGGGAGCGTGCTCGGGGCTCTGGGGGGCAGTAGTTCGGCCTTCTGGGCAGGAGCGTGGTCTTCCGTGTGCTTACGCGTGGCCAGCTTGATACGGAGTGATTTGGCACGTGAAAATTCTGCACGTCAGCGTGTAATTCGAGGAAAGGCCCTTAGCGCGTAAGCGCGTCTGCACGCATACGCATTTTCATTGGACCAAAGGCCCTCAGCGCGTGAGCGCGTCTGTGACGTGACGTGCGAGGGAGTATCCCTCATTGCACGTGATGACAGAACACACGTGGATTTCAACCAATCGCGTGTGAAAGTTCACGGCACCCCGGAACAGACGTACCCAGGCCAATGGCGTCACGTACCCAGGCCAATGGCGTGTGGAACTACCCGCGCACCCCGAAACACACGTACCCAGGCCAATGGCATGTGGAACTACCCGCGCACCCCGAAACACACGTACCCAGGCCAATGGCGTGTGGAACTACCCGCGCACCCCGAAACACACGTACCCAGGCCAATCGCGTGTACGCTCGCTCCCCTCCGATCACACGCGATGACACCCGAATACGGGAAACCAACGAGTCCGCCCACACGGAGGCGTCCCGCGCCCGCGCACAGCATAAAAGTGCGCGCAAACAACAAACGCGTATATACAGCGACGATGAATGCCCCATTAGTTGCTGCACTGATTGTGGGACACCGCAGGAGGAGGAGAATAGCCAGGGCACGCATTTTTGCACCACGGACAAGCCTTTTTGGGATGCCTGACGACCAGGTCTACGGCAGGTATAGGTTTCCACCCTATATCATCCTAGACCTGGTCAGGGAGTGGGAAGATGACCTCACATCCCCCACCCTTTGCTCCCAAGCATTGAGCCCCTTGGAGAAGCTGCTCAATGTCTTGCATTTTTTGGCCACTGGGTCGTTTCAGCGGACCACTGCCATAGTGGGGGGGGGGTCTCACAGGCCACGCAGTCACGCTGCCTACACCAGGTACTGGCAATCATGACAGCGCGCCCCTCAGTCCGCAGGCACATATACATGCCCAGAACACCCGCAGAAAGGCAGGCCGTTGTCCTGGATTTTTTCAGGGTGGCACACTTCCCCAAAGTGCTCGGTGCCATAGATTGCACCCATGTGGCCCTACGTCCACCTAGGGCCACTGAGCACATCTACCGAAACCGCAAGCACTGGCATTCCATCAATGTACAGGTGGTATGCGATGCAAAGGGAATCATCACCTCTGTCTATGCAAACTACCCTGGCTCCACCCATGACAGTTTCATATACAGAATGTCCGCCCTGAGCCGGGCCCTGGAAGCTGGGCAGCATGGCGACACATGGCTCCTAGGTCAGTACAAATGCCCTTGCACATGCATGCAAGTCACACACAGACAAATATCCAAACCCTAATAATCTCAATTATTATCACCTCCCCAGGGGACAGTGCCTACCCTCTGAGCAACCACATGATGACGCCAATCCGGAACCCCACCACACCACCCCAGGTAAGATACAACGCCGCCCATATTGCAACCAGGGGCATAGTGGAGCGCACATTCGGAGTGCTCAAGTCACGTTTCCGCTCCCTTGACCGCTCTGGTGGGCAACTACTCTATGCACCACCAGTAGTGTGCAGGATCATTGTGGCAGCATGTGTCCTGCACAATGTTGCAACACGGCAGGGCGTCCCGGTGGACATGGTGGTGCCCCCACATCCCCAACCACAGGCACAGGTGCTGCCCATGGGAGGGGACAGGGCACGTGGCGAGGAAGCCCGGACCCAGCTTGTGGCCACATTTTTCACCTAAACTCCCACCCCTGCGGAGTGCACACAGGCCTGGCACATACCAGGTGACAATCGATGATGACAAAGTGACAGTCAACTGTCACAACCCTACCACCCTGAGATAGTTGCCATGGAAGTGCCACATCGTCTGCATCCCTAGCTACTTAAACACAAGCTATCCTGTGCAACCAAAATGCACACATATGACATGTGACATGACATGGGCCATACACAAGTATTCCAAGGCGCAATGAGGCAGGGGGGGGGAACAAGGGAACACAGAGAACTGTACTACTAGGCCAGGTGTCATTGAGATTGTGCAAGTGCAGGGGTAGGGGGAAGGGAAAAGTGCAAGGGGAAGGGTGGGGGGGAGTCCAGTACAGGGGAAGTAGGCCAAAAGAATAATACATAGGTCGCCTGGTGGCAACTGCAAAGATAAGTGCAGACAAGTGCTGGGAAGGGAGGGCTGTAGGGATAGAGAGACAGTACTGCAGTGCAGGGGTTGCCAGGGTGGCAGTGCAAGTGGACAGTGGCTGGGCCAGGGACCGAGGTTGGTGAGAGTGTCCCAGTAGCAGCTCCTGTGCAGTTCCAGTGAAGAATTCTGCAAGGGAGAGGCAGAGAGTAAGCAGAAGCAAAGAGGAAGGTCTTGAGGTGCTTCCAGAACTGGAGATGGTTCCCCTCAAGTTCAAGTCAGGCAGGAAATCTGTTCCAGGGGGAGGGCCCTGCTGCGGAGAGAAACCTACCCCCAGCTAGTTGCTCTGAGAAGCGGATGACCTGGACATGCAAGGTGTGCATCACACACACCTGCAAAACAGGCCATGGCCATCACTGTCATGTCACTCAAACCCTCCCAAACATCAACATGACATGGCAAGCAATACCCATACACTGACGCAGTAACAATAAGGTACACATTGCCATGTCCTAAATGTACAGTGGCATCGGACAATGATGCCTGACCCGGAATCAGATGAAATGACAGACCAACAAAATGTCCCACCCAAAATAAGTCGTTTCCAAATGCATTGCAACAGTCGTAGACGTAACATCACAATGAATGCCTGTCTATATGCACATTATGCATTGCAAAATCAACACTGCAGCTCATGTGTGCAGTGTCCCACTCCTGCATCACACTGCTCAGCGCACAGCACAGTGAACAGCCATTGCGTGTGATGCACACCCTGAGCATCACATCTAAGTGACAGACTACATCAAACATCAAATTTGGCATGTACTGGAACCATAATCGGTCACAGAACATGTGCTGCCGGGACACAGTGGGCACCAGAAGGCAAACAGTGTACACGTGGATATGCAAGGGTGGGAGTACATGGAGTGCATCCGAGTGCAAGTGTGTGGTTCTGCAGGGACATGCACTCCACATATGCATGTGCACTCAAGTGACCATCAGTGTTCCCTACACATCACATGTGAACATCCACCATGTGTACACCCCAGCATGTCAAACCACAACTATCCCCTCGCACCTGAAAGGAAAACACAACACATGAACAGGCATTGATCAGCAGAACACAACATGTACATAGGACAACAACATTACAATGTCAGAGTTCCCATCACACTGCAGGGCAATGCAACTATCAACAACAACCCCCCCCTCCCGCGCAAATAACCATGACCCGCTGAACAACTGCACCTGGGTCATGGAGCCTCCAACCCTCATTTCCACCTGGCCACAGGATCACCTTTACCCTTCGTGTCCATCTCCCACCTTGTGTGTAAAAAGATGCCTGAACCCTCAGAATCCACACTCATTTCCAAAATCACAAAATCCAAGGCATGAAAACGAACCCAAACACCCTCCAGTAGATGACTTGACGTAGCAGTACCTCACAAACGCCAAGTACTACCACAATGATGCAACAACCAAGGTAGCACAGCAGAACAATGTCACGACAGGATGTGAGACATGTGTGGTACATGACATAGGATGATGCACCATGAATGGATGTGTACTGTCACAGGTCCCCTGTCCAGGCGCGGGAGTCTCATGAAACAACCACCCACACCATGTCCCGGGTGCCTGCAAGGTCAAACTCACACAGGCCCCTGAGATCATGGTGGGGAATGAGGTTCAGGGATATGCAGTCGGGACAGGTGTAGACACACTGGATGACTGGAATGAGTGGCAGGTGAGGGGAGGAGGAATGACACATGAAACTAGGGAATGCACGAAAATGTACAACCTGCATGAACACATACACAATCCAAACAAACTTGGACATCATTGTCATGGCCTTCTGTAGTCCAGGCTCAGGAGTGGTACGAACCAACCACCCCCTCTAGGGTTTTGGCGCCTGCAAGTTCGGGGCTTACACAGGCATCCGCAACCCCAGTGGGGAAAGAGGGTCAGGGAACGTTGCTTGGATAGGCACGGGAAGCAGGAACACCGGGTAGAGGGTACAGGTTTCATAATTGCATAGGATCACGGGTGATTAGGGAAAAAAACATACCAAATAGGACCACACATACATCCGTGCATCAGTACACTCCCCAGCAAGCCTATGCAGGGCAGTTTGTAAGGAAAACAACAAGACACTTAGCTCTGGTTTTGAGTGCTGGCCTCCTGCCTGCGCACTCTCAGGGCCGGTTACAGGAGCACTGCAATGCTGCAAAGAGAGACACAGTCAACAACCTGTATGTGCCAATTACACGAAAACACAACACAAAACATGCCCCATAGCAACAAACTACTCTACAAACAGACAATCAGTGCTCGATCCTTCGTACCCATGTATAACATCACCCCTGTGACAGGTCATACACAGTCAATGCAGTAAGTCAGGCGCTGGTGGGTGCGTGGCAAATGGAACACCAATGTGTCACAATTCACACAACATGCAATGTTCCCTGGGTAAGCAGACAGACCCATATGGCAAGCCATGACTACAGAGCAAGTTGCGTACCACCATGACTAAAACAAAGTTGGCAGTGCATTTATCATGAAGTACGTGGAATAGACATGCACTGCACCCAAGTATGTCCCTTGCTGTATGTCCCTGTGAGCTGCCCCTTTCCATGTCTCGGAAGGCTACATGGTTGATACAAGTGCCTCAATGAACCTTGGTGTACCGCAGGGTATGTGCCACTGCCCCTGCATGTGTCCCAGACAACCCTACTATCAACAGCCATCAGTCCACAAACACATCTGAGCTGCATTGTGTGCTTCAACACCAATATTCATCTAAGCTCACCCTCAGTGCTGTGACTAAGCCTGCATGTGCAACTCGCCTGGTGCAAGCTTTGCTGTGTCGTGGCCCCCCTGTGATGCTCACCTTGCCTGGAGTTCCTTGGAACATGTCAGCAGTTCTAGGATTTGGGTCTGCAATCACTGTGGCTCTGCTCGTGCACACATGTGCATGTGGGCACCAACAAACGGGTCAGGAATTCCGTCGTCCAATGGGCCATGTCTGCTGGCAAAGGTGCTCTGGTGCCTCATCCCCCTGCAGAAAGTGCATGAAACAAATGATTAATGCATCAAAGTGATCTGTGTGTGTCTCATCAGGCATCTCATTACTTGACCATGTCAGAGAGTCACATCACAAATCACACCATCAGTCCGTCTTTGACTTCCAAAGTGTGGAACACTATCTACAGCATGAATTGCAACAGGCACGTGTACAGGAAAGATATGAGACATAATACACAATGCATAGCAATCAATGTCCACATTAATCATGACACACCCCATCTAGCAAAAGCTGAACAGTGGACAATTACACCTAAATCATCCCCACTAGGGGTGTCAACACAAGTCACAAAGCACCAGACATGCCACAGATATGACAGTCCAAAGCCCTTGTGTAAAATTCTGTAACACCGAACCATCCTTGCGAGCCCATGGATAAGGGAGGCAGGAGTGGCATATGTGAGTCAAGGAACCCAAGCAGCAAACACATACACAAGACAACCATGAAGGGCCCAGCTGGAACAGACAGTGGATGCCTTCAAAAACCACAAGGCACCGCACTGTCACATGAAAGCACAATAGACTACAAATTTTAAACTAACTCAACTATTAACTAATTACACTAACTATGGAAAACCTACATTACCTATTTAAACTAACTATCAAACAGAAACTTAACTAACTAAACTAAAAGAAAAATCAAAAATGGCCACATACGACCCGGGGGGGAGGGGAGGCACCCAGGAGGGGGGAGGTACAGGGTGCTGCTCAACATCCACATGCGATGATGCTGAGCCAAAAAAAAATACCTCCATGGGCTCAACGCCTGCACAGCACGACCTATGTGGGAGATAGATGGTCGTCCGAGTCTGGCTCATCCTGGAAAGGAGGACGTGGCACAGTAGCCTGGCCACGCCTAGCCGCAGCTTGCCCCTCGTCGGCAGCAAGTCTGCCGGACAGGTGAGCCTGGTTCTGTGTGGCGATGTTACATAGGTCTGCATGCAGAACCTCACGTGATACACGTGCTTCCTCTTGCAAGGTAGCACGTGTAACACGGAGTTCCTCCTGCAAGGCCTGGCTGGACAACCGCTGCACCTCCCGGCAAGCCTGTAGCTCAGCCGAGATGGTGCGCTCAAGCTGTGCAAACCTCTCCTCTGCCTGCTGCCTCTGGGACATCATAAGGACACCCAGAGTGGATCTGAGGGAGGCATACTCCTCCCTCAGGGCATCCATGTGCGCCTCTGCGTGAGCAGCAATTGCTTGACGCAGAGACGACATTTCAGCCTGGCGTGCCCTGTCTGAGGCCGCCAGGCCCAGCCTGAGCGAGCGGGCCGTGGACCGTGCCGCCTGCTGCTGGAGAAGCACCTGCCTAGCAGGGGGGAGCACAGATCGGGCCACACGCTCCATGCTGTCAGCGATGTTCTCCATTGCTGCCCCCTGCCGTTCGGAATTGGCAGTCATGTCTTGCTCCCACTCAGTATACAGCGGTTGCGCGCGACGACCGCGTTGCCGGGCTTGACCCCTGCGGGACCCAAGGACCGGAGGTCCTCGCTGTGTTGGCACCGCCTGCGGCTGCACGACTACATGCCCCCGTCGACGTGATGTCCCAGGCACATCAGTGACTGGTGTGGAGGGTGACCCTGCGTCCCGATCCACCACGGGCGGAGGAACCAAGACTGTCTGATCCCTCAGTGCAGGTGTCGCAGACAGAGGAGTGTCCACATCAGAATCACTCACCCCTGACACATGGACTTGATGGTCATCCAACTCAACATGGACGTCAGAGTCGTCATCAAGGCTGGACTCATAGGCAGCCAGAGACAGGATGGACTGCAGCACTTGGGGGGTTTCGTGGCCTACCACCCCACGACCCCCACTAGTGCCGGGTTGATGTGGTCTTACCAACCCTGTGTCTGGCATGACAACACCATCCTCTGCATCCATTGCGTCATCACCTGAAAAATAGAGAGGAAAAGGTCACTACACATGTCAGAAGCACACAACACACACACACACCGACAGCAAAGGCATCCGGCAGACATGTGACACACAACATATGACCTGGCATGCATGCTGGGTCTACTTAGAATAGCCACTGTGATCAGACTTGTTGAAAGGTGGCAGTTTGCATGGAAGTGGGTCTATGCAGTGCTGAAAATGTGTACGCCACGCACTACCTACATGTACAAGCACTCCATGGTGTGTGCCAGGAAATGTGAAGGCAGTGCAATGTCAAATTCAGACATCACGTGCATTGTGTATTCAATGTGTACCATGTCTAGCAGCCAAGCACCCCTCCACCCCAGTACCAAAGCAGGGATGCCTAGCATGGTATCAAAAGGCTGCCCATACACCTGTGTATTGACGAGCAGTGTTGACTGGCATCAACAGCTTAATGTGAATCAAATTACAACACTGCTAATGATGCTGGGACAGTGGGCAGGACACATGATGGAAGATCCGGAGGCCAGCCACGTGTGAAGAAGACACGACAAGAGTTGGACAGAGTCATTGGCCATTGAACAGGCTGAGGCCTGTGAGCCACACAGATTGTCATTGCCTAAACATGTGTGCAACGCAGGACTGAGCCACAGTTGACATGGGGAGGCCAATAATATGGCAGGCAATGTATGTAACCAAGGACTCATATTACAGTGATCATCCAGTCAAGGACACATAGGGGCATGCGTGCAATGCACATGGAGCATGAATGGGCACTCATGTCCCTGCGGGACATCTGACCCATGCACAGTACAAGTGGGATACCCTGCATCGAGTACTAAGGCTGTACCACACGGCATATGTCTGGCAGTTTCTAAGCTGGAAGTTAGCATCTACACAGGACACATGAACAAGAAACTACACATTGGCAAGAATGTAGCAGACCAGTGCAAAGGTGGAACTGGGGTGCAGAGTGGCGGAGGAGGGGCAAGGGAGCATGCCCACATGGAGTCCCGCATGCAGGCAGAGGAGACATGCATGACGGTAGCATTGCATTACTTACACATCAGAAGCATGTACACGTCACATGTAGCAGCAATCATGCACAACACATCCCACAAGTGAAACACACACGTCCTCAACAACTACGCTTCAACACTCACTGGACTGGGCATCAAAGTCCAGCATCTCTCCCACACCTTCGACCAATTCTGGTGGTATGAACTCCGCAACGAGAGCCTCATGCGGAGTGAGTTCTTCCTCCTCTGGTGCAGGCCCACCGCCAGTCACCAGAGTCAAGTTGTAATTTGAGGCACGCTTAGCCTTAGTGCTGCGCTTGATGTCATTCCAGCGCTTTTTGCACTCCTGCGCCGTGCGCACCTCATGGCCGAATGAACTGACATGTTCCGCAACATGCTTCCAGTGGGTGTCACGTTGGGCAGCCGTAGTCTGACTATTGGCACCCACTAGCATGTCACGGCTGTGTCCCCGCACGTAGTCCACGAGGAAGTCCAGTTCCTGCTTACAGAAAGGCTTCTTCCTCGACGTGCAGGAGGTCGTGGCTGTGTGTGGGGTCCCAGCCTGTGCTGCAGGTGCAACCTTCCTCCTCTTGGACTGTGGCGCAGACCCTGGCTGGCTAATGCCGCCCTGACCAGTATGGCCAGTGGGTTCGGTGGATTGAGCCGAGGGAGTGGCAGGTGGAGGGATGACCAAAGGCCTGACTTGTGTCAGTGGCAGCTGGGTGCCCACTAATGGACCCTGCGCAGCAACATCAGCTGTGGCAGGGTCATTGACCGCAACGGTCCTGGTTGGCAGACTCACAACCGGGGTGCTGTTGGGTGCATCTGCCCCTGCACTTGCCAACACCCGGATGTTCGGGGCAGCAGATGACATGACTGCCCCAGGGACACGTGTCTTGGTCTGAGCAGCCCGGCGTGCCCCTATGGTTTCCCCCCTGGCCTGTTGGAGATCTACCAAGGGCTCTTCAAGTGCCAACGCAGCCTGCGCTGGCAGACCCTGAGCCTGGGTGGCGGTGTCCACAGCTGCACCTGCAGCTACCGCTACCCTTGGGCCCGTGGCAGTCGATGGAACGGACTGCTGGGTCATACGGGTGCCAGTGCCAGATGCAGGAGCTGCATCCCCCGGAACCACAGGGGGTGGTGGCATGGCTGCACCGACACATGGCACAACATTGTGCTCAAGTGGCGCACCCCTGCCTCTTCCCCCTCTGTGGCTGCCCTGGACACCCTGGAGTCCCCCTACTCCCTGGTCACCACGGCCACGTCCCCGACCACGCCCGCCACGAGGAGTACGCCCAGCTGAGGCGCCCCTCACCTTTGGTGGCCTCCCGACCATGGCACAGATGTAATAGTGCTGGCACAGATGGAGTGGTGCCAATGGGAGGTGTACACCACAATTGTCCTGGGCAATTGGGGTGAAGGGGGTGGGAAGCAAGATGTTAACAGCCCCCCTGCACCTGCAAGGCTGTATGTCACCCCGGTGATGCTGTGACGTGTCACGCAACGCTCAGGCACCCCAAAACTGCAGTAAAACCGTGCACGCAACCCTGCAGCCTACGTGCATGGATTTGACCTCGCCGCAGTACGCGGTGGCACCCAGTAACACGAATAACGCGTACGCGTGGGACACGCATGCTACGATGACATCGAAAATGGGTGCAATACACAGGGGCACCCGCAGTGGGAAAAGGAGCGTTTGCGACTCACCGTCTGACTAGCGCGATGCAGAAAAACACGCGTAGCCAATACCCCCGCCAAAAGAAGAGATACGTCCTTGAGAGCTGTGAAGTAGATGGCGCGCGAAACAACTGGAAGCAGCAACACACGTCGGTCTCCACGGAAGGCACGTACAGCGAACTGCTGGGCCCGCTCACCTTTAACCCGTGCTGAGGGAAACGCACGCGCGCGTCACGTCACATGCGGACGTGCAGTTTTTCATGCGCGATTACGCGCATTACACGCGGACGTGCAGTTTTTCACGCGCGATTACGCGCATTACACGCGGACGTGCATTTTTCCACACGCGATTAGCCTGGGTACGTGTTTTTCCGGGTGTGCGGGTAGTTCCACACGCGATTAGCCTGGGTACGTGTGTTCCGGGGTGGCGTGAACTTTCACACGCGATTGGTTGAAATCCACGTGTGTTCTGTCATCACGTGCAATGAGGGATACACCCTCGCACGACACGTCACAGACGCGCTCACGCGCTGAGGGCCTTTGGTCCAATGAAAATGCGTATGCGTGCAGACGCGCTTACGCGCTACGGGCCTTTCCTCGAATTACACGCTGACGTGCAGATTTTTCACGTGCCAAATCACTCCGTATCAAGCTGGCCACGCGAATACACACGGAAGACCACGCTCCTGCCCAGAAGGCCGAATCACTGCCCCCCAGTGCCCCGAGCAGCCTCCCACGTGCCATCTGCTGCTGCCTGCCTGCTGCCACCGTGCCCTGCCATTTGGTGCCTGCACATCAGCCATCTGCAGGGGTCCAGTTGCTGTGTCGACCCCTGCTGGAACAGTAGACTCCCGACTGGGATACCATCGCTCCACAGCCCAGCCCCAGGACCCAGTTGCCCACCCACGCCTGCCTCGGGGGTCGCCATGTCGGGGCAAGCACCATCTGAGACCAGTGGCGACCCCCAGCCAGAGAGGCAGAGGGCCACCAGCTTCAGTGAGAAGGAAGTTGGTGTCCTGGTGGAGCATGTCCTGGGGCATTATGATGCCCTCTTCGGAAGACCACGCGCCAACAAGGAAGGACGGGAGAGGATCTGGGACGATGTAGTGGTTGCCATCAACGCGGAGGGGGTGGCAACCCGCGACATCAAGCACATCAAGAAGCGCTGGGAGGACTTGAGGTCCAGGACCCTCAATAAGGCCCGGCGCCTCGCGGAGGGGGGCCGGGCACGCCTGAGTGACATCCAGATGAGGGTCCTGGAACGCGTAGACCCAGCGCTCCACGCCCAGATCCTTCGGAGGCAGACCCATCTGGAGTTGGCCGGTAAGTGGCCAAGCATTACTGTGTGAGACAGGGCATGTTGCAGTGTGCTGGTTGTCTGATACCTGCCTGTATGTGTGACATAGGCCATGTACGTATGTGTGTGTGCAGGGACATCATGGTCAGGCATGTGAGTACAGTGATGTGTGAACCACATGGTTGGTGCATGTGTTCTATTGCAACATGGGGGGCTCTGTGCGGAATGGACACATGGAAGCATGGCAGTCTCTGTTCCTGGACATGGGTGGGGGTGAGGGATGGGTGCTGGTCCCATGTACACGTATGGTGCCCATGTGTGTGTGTCTGAACTGCGTGTCTGTGACTTGTAACTGCCATGGATGCATGACACATGTCTGTGACAATGTTCAGATTCACTGATGCAGCCTAGTCATCCTTGTATCCACTGCGTCTGTGGTGTACAAGGCCAGATGGATGGAACTACGGTGAGGTGTGTGCATGTGATGGCAAGACCCATGATGCATGTGAGTTTAAAACCAACATTGTATGAATCATGAGTCCCTTGGTCATGTATGCCAATGTCCATGGCATGCGCCATGCCTGTTACTGTATGTGTTTTGCCTGCACTGACCCATGTGTTGTGGAGGGACATGATGGAAGTGATGTATGACAGTGCCACTCATCTGCTGTTGCTTCCTGTCTAGGGGACCATTGTACAGTACCCTGATGCTTGTGTTCTATGTCTCCCTCTACACAGTGGCAAGTGAAGAAGAGGGCGGAGAAGGCGCTGTGGAGCAGAGCGGCGGGGATGCCACCACGGCTGCAGCGGAAGGGGTGGGTGAGCCCCCACAGGGGCTTGCACCGGCGGAAGACGGCGTGGAGACATCCAGGTTGGTGGTTTCCACAGAGGGGGAGGAGGCCGCTACTGAGCCACACATGGGGCCTGGTGGGGGCATCCCCGCTAGTGCAAGTGGTGCAGTCCAGGGCCAGGGGCAGGAGGCAGCACAGGTCGCCGTGGAGGTGCCTGTGCATGTCACTGTCCCTGACACTGTGACTGCACCACCATGCACCAGCAGGGATGCCCCATCCCAGGCCCGTCCGCAGGTAGGGGAGATGTCCATGTCATCTGACACTCCTCTACCTGCGGACGAGGGGACCCCTGGCCGTGTGGAGAGGGTCCTGATTGGTGTCGCGTTGCGCACGGCTGGCATTCGTGATGAGGTGCATGCTTCCCGGGAGGAGCATGCACATCATCACGAAGAGCACCGTGCGTACGTGAACCATTTGGGAGCCGCCATGGTCGGGGGTTTCCTACATGTGTGTGGCCTTCTGGTGACCCTCTCCTCCTCTGTGGAGGCTATGCGCCAGTCGTGCTCCATGCCGTCTTCCAGCCCAGATGCCACCAGGGCCCCCTATGGACCTGCCCCGACCAACGCAGCCAGCTCGGTGGGGACCCCATCCCTGCCACAGTCGGGAGTCGAAGGTCCAGCAGGGGTGGACACACCAGCAACTGTCCCCCTGCAGATGGAGGATGTGCCGGCATCATCTGGCAGGGCACGTGCACGACGGCATCGGTGGATTCCATCAGCCTGGATGCCGTCGTGCTGGCAGAGGCAGTGGCGTCGGAGGCAGCAGCAGGCTCGACGTGGGAGGCATCATGGCTCAGGGCCATCAAGATCAGAGGGGCAGGCATCGGCCGGAGGGCAGGAGAACCCTGGGATGGCAGTGTCTTCTGTGTGGGAACAGTTGGTCCAGCGAATAGGTGCGGAGCGGCAGCGGGCGGAAGAGGAGCGGCTCACCATGGTCAGGGCGGAGTTCTCCATGCGTCGGGCGTTGAGGCGGGCTGAGTGCCTCGAGGAAGCTCGCAGGGAGTTTGAGGTGGACACGGGGTTGTCCCTGCGAGACCTCGGGGCCAGGACAGAGTCCCGCCTCCGGGACATCGACATGGAGTTCGAGGATGCCCTGGCCGGCAACATCACAGAGTGAGCCGCAGGACTTGCCCGCTGCCATTGTATATAGTTCTTTAGTTAGTTAGTGTTAGGTTTCCTTTATTCTTTAAGTTTTATTTGGACCGCTCGGACAATGGCCACTTTTCTGTATATATTTTAATTATTAGTTAGTAGTAGTAGGTTTAATTTATGGTGTTGGGCTCATGGACCCTGGGATATTCTTGTACATAGTTTGATGTTTGGAAAAAATGTGTTGGATTTATATTTGTGTTCACCATGAGGCAATGGTTTTTCCTTATTTTTCCCCCCATTATTTTGCTTTGGACTACATTAGTTTTTGGATTCCTTTGTTTTTTGATTTTTTCTATTTGTTCTCGGACATGGACCATTTGTTTTGTCATCCCCATTGTTGTGTGTTTTATTTCTTTACTTCATTTTCATCTTTAATACATATATTTATTACTTACATTTGTGGTATTTTCTCATTGGTTTCATGCATGTCATGATATGGGTTTTGACATTCACTTGCACCCATTGTGTATGTGTGTGTGAGGGACATGTGTTCATTTACATACATGCCATTGGGGTTGTATCATGTAATTGCATCTACTATGTGGGTGGATGCAATCCTTGGCTGGGTGTTTGTGTTGGGTATGCTGCCCATTACTGCCATGATTGCGTTTCGTCAGGACCTGGGGGCAGGGGGACATGAGTGGGGGCCTGCTGGGGGGTGGGGGTGCAAGGGGACATGGTTGGGGGCCTGCTGGCAGGTGCCCCACAGTGCTGGGGGGTGGGGGTGCAAGGGGACATGAGTGGGGGCCTGCAGGGGGGTGGGGGTGCAAGGGGACATGGTTGGGGGCCTGCTGGCAGGTGCCCCACAGTGCTGGGGGGTGGGGGTGCAAGGGGACATGAGTGGGGGCCTGCAGGGGGGTGGGGGTGCAAGGGGACATGGTTGGGGGCCTGCTGGCAGGTGCCCCACAGTGCTGGGGGGTGGGGGTGCAAGGGGACATGAGTGGGGGCCTGCTGGGGGGTGGGGGTGCAAGGGGACATGAGTGGGACATGGGTGGGGGCCTTGTGGAGGCTGCCCCTGGTGACTGGAGGGGTGGGGCTGGTGGGAGACATGGGTGGGGGCCTGGTGGAGGCTGCCCCTGGTGACTGGAGGGGTGGGGGTGGTGGGAGACATGGGTGGGGGCC
Organism: Ambystoma mexicanum; assembly: GCF_040938575.1. NCBI lineage: Eukaryota > Metazoa > Chordata > Amphibia > Caudata > Ambystomatidae > Ambystoma > Ambystoma mexicanum. The sequence goes on from NC_090939.1 coordinate 788,099,608, forward strand.
TTGTGGAGGCTGCCCCTGGTGACTGGAGGGGTGGGGCTGGTGGGAGACATGGGTGGGGGCCTGGTGGAGGCTGCCCCTGGTGACTGGAGGGGTGGGGGTGGTGGGAGACATGGGTGGGGGCTTGGTGGAGGCTGCCCCTGGTGACTGGAGGGGTGGGGGTGGTGGGAGACATGGGTGGGGGCCTGGTGGAGGCTGCCCCTGGTGACTGGAGGGGTGGGGGTGGTGGGAGACATGGGTGGGGGCCTGGTGGAGGCTGCCCCTGGTGACTGGAGGGGTGGGGGTGGTGTGAGACATGGGTGGGGGCCTTGTGGAGGCTGCCTCTGGTGACTGGGTGGTGGGGGTGGTGGGAGACATGGGTGGGGGCCTTGTGGAGGCTGCCCCTGGTGACTGGAGGGGTGGGGCTGGTGGGAGACATGGGTGGGGGCCTGGTGGAGGCTGCCCCTGGTGACTGGAGGGGTGGGGGTGGTGGGAGACATGGGTGGGGGCCTGGTGGAGGCTGCCCCTGGTGACTGGAGGGGTGGGGGTGGTGGGAGACATGGGTGGGGGCCTGGTGGAGGCTGCCCCTGGTGACTGGAGGGGTGGGGGTGGTGTGAGACATGGGTGGGGGCCTGGTGGAGGCTGCCCCTGGTGACTGGGTGGTGGGGGTGGTGGGAGACATGGGTGGGGGCCTTGTGGAGGCTGCCCCTGGTGACTGGAGGGGTGGGGGTGGTGGGAGACATGGGTGGGGGCCTGGTGGAGGCTGCCCCTGGTGACTGGAGGGGTGGGGGTGGTGGGAGACATGGTTGGGGGCCTGCTGGGGGGTGGGGGTGCAAGGGGACATGGTTGGGGGCCTGCTGGCAGGTGCCCCACAGTGCTGGGGGGTGGGGGTGCAAGGGGACATGGTTGGGGGCCTGCTGGCAGGTGCCCCACAGTGCTGGTGGGTGGGGGTGCAAGGGGACATGAGTGGGACCTGGTTGGGGGCCTGCTGGCAGGTGCCCCACAGTGCTGGGGGGTGGGGGTGCAAGGGGACATGAGTGGGGGCCTGCTGGGGGGTGGGGGTGCAAGGGGACATGAGTGGGACATGGTTGGGGGCCTGCTGGCAGGTGCCCCACAGTGCTGGGGGGTGGGGGTGCAAGGGGACATGAGTGGGGGCCTGCTGGGGGTGCAAGGGGACATGAGTGGGACATGGTTGGGGGCCTGCTGGCAGGTGCCCCACAGTGCTGGGGGGTGGGGGTGCAGGGGGACATGAGTGGGGGCCTGCTGGGGGGTGGGGGTGCAAGGGGACATGGTTGGGGGCCTGCTGGCAGGTGCCCCACAGTGCTGGTGGGTGGGGGTGCAAGGGGACATGAGTGGGACATGGTTGGGGGCCTGCTGGCAGGTGCCCCACAGTGCTGGGGGGTGGGGGTGCAAGGGGACATGAGTGGGGGCCCTCAGGGGGGTGGGGGTGCAAGGGGACATGGTTGGGGTCCTGCTGGCAGGTGCCCCACAGTGCTGGGGGGTGGGGGTGCAAGGGGACATGAGTGGGGGCCTGCTGGGGGGTGGGGGTGCAAGGGGACATGAGTGGGACATGGGTGGGGGCCTTGTGGAGGCTGCCCCTGGTGACTGGAGGGGTGGGGCTGGTGGGAGACATGGGTGGGGGCCTGGTGGAGGCTGCCCCTGGTGACTGGAGGGGTGGGGGTGGTGGGAGACATGGGTGGGGGCCTGGTGGAGGCTGCCCCTGGTGACTGGAGGGGTGGGGGTGGTGTGAGACATGGGTGGGGGCCTTGTGGAGGCTGCACCTGGTGACTGGGTGGTGGGGGTGGTGGGAGACATGGGTGGGGGCCTTGTGGAGGCTGCCCCTGGTGACTGGAGGGGTGGGGCTGGTGGGAGACATGGGTGGGGGCCTGGTGGAGGCTGCCCCTGGTGACTGGAGGGGTGGGGGTGGTGGGAGACATGGGTGGGGGCCTGGTGGAGGCTGCCCCTGGTGACTGGAGGGGTGGGGGTGGTGGGAGACATGGGTGGGGGCCTGGTGGAGGCTGCCCCTGGTGACTGGAGGGGTGGGGGTGGTGTGAGACATGGGTGGGGGCCTGGTGGAGGCTGCCCCTGGTGACTGGGTGGTGGGGGTGGTGGGAGACATGGGTGGGGGCCTTGTGGAGGCTGCCCCTGGTGACTGGAGGGGTGGGGGTGGTGGGAGACATGGGTGGGGGCCTGGTGGAGGCTGCCCCTGGTGACTGGAGGGGTGGGGGTGGTGGGAGACATGGTTGGGGGCCTGCTGGGGGGTGGGGGTGCAAGGGGACATGGTTGGGGGCCTGCTGGCAGGTGCCCCACAGTGCTGGGGGGTGGGGGTGCAAGGGGACATGGTTGGGGGCCTGCTGGCAGGTGCCCCACAGTGCTGGTGGGTGGGGGTGCAAGGGGACATGAGTGGGACATGGTTGGGGGCCTGCTGGCAGGTGCCCCACAGTGCTGGGGGGTGGGGGTGCAAGGGGACATGAGTGGGGGCCTGCTGGGGGGTGGGGGTGCAAGGGGACATGAGTGGGACATGGTTGGGGGCCTGCTGGCAGGTGCCCCACAGTGCTGGGGGGTGGGGGTGCAAGGGGACATGAGTGGGGGCCTGCTGGGGGTGCAAGGGGACATGAGTGGGACATGGTTGGGGGCCTGCTGGCAGGTGCCCCACAGTGCTGGGGGGTGGTGGTGCAGGGGGACATGAGTGGGGGCCTGCTGGGGGGTGGGGGTGCAAGGGGACATGGTTGGGGGCCTGCTGGCAGGTGCCCCACAGTGCTGGTGGGTGGGGGTGCAAGGGGACATGAGTGGGACATGGTTGGGGGCCTGCTGGCAGGTGCCCCACAGTGCTGGGGGGTGGGGGTGCAAGGGGACATGAGTGGGGGCCTGCAGGGGGGTGGGGGTGCAAGGGGACATGGTTGGGGGCCTGCTGGCAGGTGCCCCACAGTGCTGGGGGGTGGGGGTGCAAGGGGACATGAGTGGGGGCCTGCTGGGGGGTGGGGGTGCAAGGGGACATGAGTGGGACATGGGTGGGGGCCTTGTGGAGGCTGCCCCTGGTGACTGGAGGGGTGGGGCTGGTGGGAGACATGGGTGGGGGCCTGGTGGAGGCTGCCCCTGGTGACTGGAGGGGTGGGGGTGGTGGGAGACATGGGTGGGGGCCTGGTGGAGGCTGCCCCTGGTGACTGGGTGGTGGGGGTGGTGGGAGACATGGATGGGGGCCTTGTGGAGGCTGCCCCTGGTGACTGGAGGGGTGGGGCTGGTGGGAGACATGGGTGGGGGCCTGGTGGAGGCTGCCCCTGGTGACTGGAGGGGTGGGGGTGGTGGGAGACATGGGTGGGGGCCTGGTGGAGGCTGCCCCTGGTGACTGGAGGGGTGGGGGTGGTGGGAGACATGGGTGCGGGCCTAGTGGAGGCTGCCCCTGGTGACTGGAGGGGTGGGGGTGGTGGGAGACATGGGTGGGGGCCTGGTGGAGGCTGCCCCTGGTGACTGGAGGGGTGGGGGTGGTGTTAGACATGGGTGGGGGCCTTGTGGAGGCTGCCCCTGGTGACTGGGTGGTGGGGGTGGTGGGAGACATGGGTGGGGGCCTTGTGGAGGCTGCCCCTGGTGACTGGAGGGGTGGGGCTGGTGGGAGACATGGGTGGGGGCCTGGTGGAGGCTGCCCCTGGTGACTGGAGGGGTGGGGTGGTGGGAGACATGGGTGGGGGCCTGGTGGAGGCTGCCCCTGGTGACTGGAGGGGTGGGGGTGGTGGGAGACATGGGTGGGGGCCTGGTGGAGGCTGCCCCTGGTGACTGGAGGGGTGGGGGTGGTGTGAGACATGGGTGGGGGCCTGGTGGAGGCTGCCCCTGGTGACTGGGTGGTGGGGGTGGTGGGAGACATGGGTGGGGGCCTTGTGGAGGCTGCCCCTGGTGACTGGAGGGGTGGGGGTGGTGGGAGACATGGGTGGGGGCCTGGTGGAGGCTGCCCCTGGTGACTGGAGGGGTGGGGGTGGTGGGAGACATGGTTGGGGGCCTGCTGGAGGGTGGGGGTGCAAGGGGACATGGTTGGGGGCCTGCTGGCAGGTGCCCCACAGTGCTGGGGGGTGGGGGTGCAAGGGGACATGGTTGGGGGCCTGCTGGCAGGTGCCCCACAGTGCTGGTGGGTGGGGGTGCAAGGGGACATGAGTGGGACATGGTTGGGGGCCTGCTGGCAGGTACCCCACAGTGCTGGGGGGTGGGGGTGCAAGGGGACATGAGTGGGTGCCTGCTGGGGGGTGGGGGTGCAAGGGGACATGAGTGGGACATGGTTGGGGGCCTGCTGGCAGGTGCCCCACAGTGCTGGGGGGTGGGGGTGCAAGGGGACATGAGTGGGGGCCTGCTGGGGGTGCAAGGGGACATGAGTGGGACATGGTTGGGGGCCTGCTGGCAGGTGCCCCACAGTGCTGGGGGGTGGGGGTGCAGGGGGACATGAGTGGGGGCCTGCTGGGGGGTGGGGGTGCAAGGGGACATGGTTGGAGGCCTGCTGGCAGGTGCCCCACAGTGCTGGTGGGTGGGGGTGCAAGGGGACATGAGTGGGACATGGTTGGGGGCCTGCTGGCAGGTGCCCCACAGTGCTGGGGGGTGGGGGTGCAAGGGGACATGAGTGGGGGCCTGCTGGGGGGTGGGGGTGCAAGGGGACATGAGTGGGACATGGTTGGGGGCCTGCTGGCAGGTGCCCCACAGTGCTGGGGGGTGGGGGTGCAAGGGGACATGAGTGGGGGCCTGCAGGGGGGTGGGGGTGCAAGGGGACATGAGTGGGACATGGTTGGGGGCCTGCTGGCAGGTGCCCCACAGTGCTGGGGGGTGGGGGTGCAAGGGGACATGAGTGGGGGCCTGCTGGGGGTGCAAGGGGACATGAGTGGGACATGGTTGGGGGCCTGCTGGCAGGTGCCCCACAGTGCTGGGGGGTGGGGGTGCAAGGGGACATGTGGCTTGGCTGGGGGGCATGCCCATGGTGGATGGGCTGCCTGCGGGACATGACCAGGGGTGCAGGGTAGTCCCCTGTGGTGTGGGCTGCCTGCAGAGGTCGTGGAGGGGGTAGAGGGGAGACCTGGGAGGACCCACACTGGCAATTCACCTCTTCAACTTCCCGCACACCCACGTAATACACTGCCCCACTCGCACAGGCCCAATCGCGTGTAGGATTTCTCGCGCACCCCTGTAATACACGTACCCAGGCCAATCGCGTGTAGATTTTCTCGCGCACCCCTGTAATCCATGTACCCAGGCCAATCGCGTGTAGATTTTCTCGCGCACCCCTGTAATACATGTACCCAGGCCAATCGCGTGTAGCATTTCTCGCGCACCCCTGAAATCCACGTACCCAGGCCAATCGCGTGTAGATTTTCTCGCGCACCCCTGTAATACACGTACCCAGGCCAATCACGTGTAGAATTTCTCGCGCACCCCTGGAATCCACGTAGCCAGGCCAATTGCGTGTAGATTTTCTCGCGCACCCCTGTAATACACGTACCCAGGCCAATCACGTGTAGAATTTCTCGCGCACCCCTGAAATCCACGTACCCCGCTCAATCGCGTATTTAACTTCCCGCACGCCACTTTTTTGATGCGCTGGGACTCTACCGCCTGCCTTCGTGTGTCAGCCGTGTTTCAGCTTGTGCGTGTCTTTGGCTGTGCGTGGCTTTGCCCTATTCGATTCCATGAATACGTGTGGTTCGAGTGCGTGTGGGCGTTCCGTCTGCTTCCCTGCAGTACATCCCCAGTTACGCCCTTATTTTCGCGTGTTGTTCCCCATTCCGCGCGTTACGCCCCATGTCCCGCCCACTTTCTGGTGTGTGCGCTGAGGTTGTGCGCTTTAACTGTGCGCGTCGCGCACGCCTTTCGCGATGTTGCAGTGACTTGTGCGCCATGCACGGGTTTGGCGCACATCCCGCGGTGAACACGCGCAGGGACTTCCATGAATCGCACGCGTGTGCGTGCGCCTGTTTTTTTCCGCTTGCGCCTGCTTGCGCCTGCTTGCGCCTGCTTGCGCGTAGATTTTCGGCGCACGTTTGTTCCATGAATCGCCCCCCAAATGTTTAGAGAATATTCAGCAATTTGCATTTGTCTTTGTTGTCGATCCGCAAAAGTTCATGTTGAGACACGCGATGTTCCTTTGGGGTACAGAGAGTGTTAGATCAGCTTACAACTCAGTGCGCCACAATTCGGAATATGAAACTGTGGTTTAAAAGTAAACAGCAGGATTGTACATTTGGTAAAGTACATTTATTTCACATGAAATGTTTAGTGAATATTCAGCGATTTGCTATTGTCTCTGCTGTCGATCAGCAAAAGTTTATTTGGAGCCACGCGTTGTTCCTTTGCGGTAGATAGGTTGTTGGTTTATGATAAAAGCAGTAAATGGTCGCTCTGATAATCGGAAGGTTGCTCCAACAACGAGCCATTAGACCACCCTATTGGTTGGTATGTTGTTTGTAGCCGCTAGTACTGCGTAAGGGCATATTGGTCCTTGGCGATTGTCCCATAAAATGGTGAGGGTCATGAAGTTGCATATTTGGACCTGCACCTGGCAGTTGAAGACCCCATCCGCTGGAGTCTGTAAATCGTGACATAGGCAAAATGGAGCCACATACCTGTTTTAAAAAACATAAATTAGTCTCACCAGCCAATCTTCATTAAAAATCATCATTTTATTTATTAGGGCGTGAAAATATTTGCTATCGAAGATAGTGCAACAGAGTATGTTAATAATAAAATAATAATATTTTCCCATTCATATAGCGCTAAGAACCGTGAGGTATCTAAGCGGTGCTTATTATTAACCACGGTGTGTGGTGCTCATTTATCGACCACGGAAGGATGAAAGGCTGAGTTTGGCCTTGCCGGGATTCAAACTTGCGTTAGCAAGCTGTGCACGGATGTCAAAGCGAGCGCTGTACTCGCTGTGCCACTTGACAGGCTACAGTGAAGTGGCACAGCGAGTAGAGCGCTTGACCACCTATAGACTGGTTAAATTATTTCTATTAACCCACCCTGTGTCGTCTGCCTTTTTCAGAGCCCTCTAAACGACAGGGGATCAATTCGGCAGTGATAGTGCGCGGTAGAAAACATTATGCCACTTTCAACGAACAAGTTCAACTTGAGCAGTCTTTAATGGTACGCTATTGTAATTATATTTGGTACAAAGTAATCTAAAGGGTTACTTACAGTACAATTGCAATTTCCATTGTCTACGAGTGGTGCAGTCCCAAAATACGACTCCTCGTGTGCCAACGATCTTTCGCATAGTGATATAATATATAAAAGTGGTTTCGTTTCAGAAATTTCATCTTTATCTTCTCTTACATTTTAGCAACACTCCTTCAAGAGAAGCCTTTCATTACAATCTCTGTCTGTCAAGGTCAAAACACAATACAACCTTATAGTCCGCTTCGTGAGCCTCTCCGGGGGCCCGAGAAAAAAATGGAAGCAGCTGACTTTCACTGTGAACGAGCATAAATTCTTACTTTGCAACATTCTGTGTAAAGCCATCTGTAGAAGTTGTGGAAGCAGCTGACCTTCACTGTGAATGAGCATAAATTCTTACTTTGCAACATTCTGTGTAAAGCCATCTGTAGAAGTTGGTTTTTGCACGCCATGTTTCTATATTGTTTGTGTGATATTAAAAAAAGTTTGTTTAAAGGACGTTATGGTTCTAAGTACAGCCGAAAGACCCCTGAAAATCGCAAGTTATGGTAAGCTTTGAAAAATAACTGGCGCCACCACCGTTCACTGCTAAGACTAACACCCAGGACATCAAAGATGACATCGCAAATGTCATTGATGAAATCACTGATGACATCACGTGTGTATGTACTTTTCATGGAATTTGTGTACTAGGGATTTTTATTATAATGTTGCGAAAAAAGTGTCAAGGATATTGCAATAAATATCATACCGTTATTAGTGCTTTGAACGATGCATTGATACAAATAGCATTGTATTATGGGATTCTATCTAGTATACTGAGCTACTAATGGAGAAACATAGCATTGTGTGCAGAGTACAAGATGAAAGTATAATATGTGTAAAGTTAATATGTTGAATAATTAAATAATAATTGTCCTGAAATGTTCGAAAAATCACAAAATGGGGTTGTTCTAAGGACGTTATTCGTATTGTGTGATTGCTTAGCTGTATGCAATGAGGGAATGGCACAGAGAGTAAAGTGGACGCCATCCGCGGACACCGCGGCTGTTTCTTGGACAGGGCGTGCTACATCCGGGTTTTTCCAGGAAATCCAACATGGAAAGAAGACTGTACGGATCAGCCAATCAGATGTCGAGGTTGTGGATTTGTGTTGAAAGAGACTGTGTGTGGTGAAGATGGCAGAAGTGGAGAAAGTCAGGATGTTGGTGCTCGGAGATATGTTTGTGCATGGTTTACAGCAGTACGCTGAATGCAGGCATGTTGCAAAGAATTTTGATGTGAAAGGAGTGGAGGTGGTGTGGAGCAGTGTGCCTGATTGCAATGTACAGGGAATTGTACAAGTTTGTGAGGATATGGCCACGATGAACAGTCCGCATGTGGTAGTTTTGCACTATGGTGCTTTCAATTTGGGCAACGTCAGTGCCCCTACTTTGTTGGCTGATTTGGAATGCTTGGTTCAAGCAGTAATGAAGATCCTTCCAAATGCAAAAGTATTTTTTTTCTGGATTACTACCTAGGGCAATATGGGACAATAGTTCACTTTTTTGTCCTCAGCAAAATATTGCTAGGTGTGTCATCAACCGAGGCATGTGTGCCTTCATGCTTAGAGCTGGTATGTTCTTCTGTAATAATGAGAATATTGATGCCAGTAATGCTGTTAATTTTAAAGAAGATGGCATTTCTTTATCTTTTACGGGAAATGCCTTTCTATTTTGGAATGTAAGGGTTGCTTTGGAGAAGGTTATGTAAAGATTTTAGGAGTAAAGTAAGAAAAAAAAACAAGAAAAAAAATACAAAATAACAGGTGTCTGTCAAGCATCTGTAAAAAAAAAAAAAACGGCTCTTTTCAGAGCCAACTTCAAAGGGGAAATGGGGCACACTATTTAAATTTACATTCACCACGCTCAGATTTTCGATGTGTCCGCAGACATGGCGGTAGTCCGCGGACATGAAAATCACTACGAGGGGGTTAGTATGTTCTATGTTACATGTATATGAAGTCAGGGATAATATGGTTAAGTTGTGCACTAAAAACCTATGAAATTCAGTGAAAAAACTTTGTTAAAGGGACGTTATGGTTAAGTTGCGCTACTAAAAACCTATGAAATTCAGTGAAAAAGCTTTCTTAAAGGGACGATATGGCTCAAAGTAAAACCGAAAAACCCCTGAAATTCGGCAGTTATGGTAACATAAGCAACCATAACTCGCGCCACCGTGCACTGCTAACACTAACACCCAGGACATCAAAGATGACATCACAAATGTCATTGATGACATCACTGATGACATCACATGGCTGGTTCTCCATTTTTATCCTTTACTGACATATCGAAGCCACATAGTTTTCTTCAGTAACAGTCAGGAAGTAAAAATTGAAAAGGTACTATATTTGTAGACTTAGGGTCCAGTCACATCATATGAAACATATACATAGCGGAAGAAACAGGCTTGAAAGAGAGCAATCCTTTCTGTGCATGAAGATAATCATTATGGTTATCAGCACTTTCTCATAGTTTTATTTTTATTACTCTACCTTCCATCTATATGCTCATATTTGTATACATTATACTCACTCTCCATAGAGTGAATGGGAAAAAATGTTTGCTCGCGCCTACAGCCCAAATCGCTGGATGGATTTCCACCAAATTTAGATCAGGAGCAGCGGCTTGGTCCCGAAAGCGTGCTTTTGCAAATTGGGTGAAAATCCGTCCAGTAGTTTTTTTTAAAATGACCAAAAAGTAGGTAAAAAAAAATTAGTGATATCTGTGTTCGGTTTGCGGACACACTTCCCTGTTCGCTCCGCGGAAAGTGTCCTGATTGGCCAATCGTCTTGCGTGATGTTCGCGGACATGCAAAGTGTTCGCTGATTGGACGGCGTGGAGCGTGAAGCACGTCAGATTTTTCGGTAGCGCCCGCCATCTTGGATTCGCGGACGTCCCCGGACAGCGCGGTGAAACTTTGTTCAAAATGTGTATTTTGTAGAGTGTGTTGGTGTGTAGGAGTGTTTGGGGAGGGTGGGAGTTTATGAGATAGGATGAAAGTTGTGTTTTTTATGTGTTAGACGTTCTTTTTGTGTTCGATTTGTTTGCGGCCATCACGGGTGTTCTGAAATATTCTAAATAAACTGACTAGGGGGTGTTCTAAGGAGTCAATATGTGTCCGTTTTGTTTGCAAGCAAAGTGAAACTGTTCTAAGAACACTCGCGGTATCCGGGAAGTGTTCGTAGGGGGTGTCCTGGGGACGCTGTCCGTATTGTTCTCTGTCAAGTTGAATGTGTTCTAAGAACACGCGCGGTGTCCTGAAATGTTCGCAAATAAACAAAATGGGGGTGTTCTGAAGACGTTTTTGAGAACACTCCCGGTGTCCTGAAATGTTTGTAGGGGGTGTTCTGAGGACGCTGTCCGTATTGTTCTCTGTCAAGTTGAATGTGTTCTAAGAACACTCGTGGTGTCCTGAAATGTTCGCAAATAAACAAAATGGGGGTGTTCTGAAGACGCTTCTAAGAACACTCGCGGTGTCCGGGGAGTGTTCGTAGGGGGTGTCCTGAGGACGCTGTCCGTATTGTTCTCTGTCAAGTTGAATGTGTCCTAAGAACACTCGCGGTGTCCTGAAATGTTCGCAAATAAACAAAATGGGGGTGTTCTGAAGACGCTTCTAAGAACACTTGCGGTGTCCGGGGAGTGTTCGTAGGGGGTGTCCTGAGGACGCTGTCCGTATTGTTCTCTGTCAAGTTGAATGTGTCCTAAGAACACTCGCGGTGTCCTGAAATGTTCGCAAATAAACAAAATGGGGGTGTTCTGAAGACGCTTCTAAGAACACTCGCGGTGTCCGGGGAGTGTTCGTAGGTGGTGTCCTGAGGACACTGTCCGTATTGTTCTTTGTCAAGTTGAATGTGTCCTAAGAACACTCGCGGTGTCCTGAAATGTTCACAAATAAACAAGATGGTGGTGTTCTGAAGACGCTTCTAAGAACACTCCCGGTGTCCGGGGAGTGTTCGTAGGGGGTGTCCTGAGGACGCTGTCCGTATTGTTCTTTGTCAAGTTGAATGTGTCCTAAGAACACTCGCGGTGTCCTGAAATGTTCGCAAATAAACAAGATGTTGGTGTTCTGAAGACGCTTCTAAGAACACTCCCGGTGTCCTGGAATGTTCGTAGGTGGTGTCCTTAAGACGCTGTCCGTATTGTTCGTTGTTAAGTTGAAAGTGTTCTAAGAACTATCGCGTTGTTCTGAAATGTTCGTAGGGGGTGTCCTGAAAACGGTGTCCGTATTGTTCGCTGGCAAGTTCAAAGTGTTCTAAGAACACTCACATTGTTCGCGGACATTAAAAGTTTCCCATAGATCATAGTTGAAATGTTTGACTCTATGGATGTGATATGCTGCGGTGGTTGTTGCCAGGGCATAGAGTCTTGGGTGCATGGCCATTTGGCCATGCACCCAAGACTCTATGCCCTGACAACAACCACCGCAGCATATCACATTCATATTTGCTTATAACTTTGGGTGAAAAACAAATGTATAAGGAACAAAGGTATTAGATACTATGGATGTGATATGCTGCTATGGTTGTCCTTATTATTGTATACTTACTGTTTGGTCTAGTAATGGGAGTCCATGTTTTTCTTCTTCATTTCTGTGATAAAAGAAAATAGCATGTTAGTATTAGTATTTTGTAATGACTTATTACATTGTATAAGCAATATACTTTTATTTTTTTTCGACCCTCATATTTAGTAGAATACAAATCAGAGTACTGTGCAATTTGCTCAGTTTCTGGATTTGTTGCTAAAATCATTGGGTCTGTGGGAGAAAAAAATATCCATGTTGGATTAAAAAAAAAAAACCTTTTTCTGTTATGCTACAGTTTATTTGTTTGTTTGTTTTCAGTGTTCACTTGTTGTTTCTGGCTAATGCTTTATACTTTGCTTTGTTGTATTTTTTTTGGAGCAGTAACAGATTCTTCATTTGTTTTGATATTATAAAATTTTGGAGCAGTTAGATACCAATTGGCGTATTCTAACTGTCTATTTTTTTAATATATTTTAGTGGTTTTAATTTATCTATTTGGATATTGTTAAATTTTGGGACAGTTAGATACCAATTGGCGTATTCTAACTGTGTATTTTTTGGCCTAATTTAGTGGTATTCATTTATCTGATTAGTTGTTGTAGAATCTTTAAGCTGTTAGATAGCTTTTGGAGTATTCTAACAGTTTATATTATTTTAACACAAATTTATAATTTTGGGACAGTTAGATACCAATTGGCGTATTCTAACTGTGTATTTTTTGGTCTAATTTAGTGGTATTCATTTATCTGATTAGTTTTTGTAGAATCTTTGAGCAGTTAGATAGCTTTTGGAGTATTCTAACAGTTTATATTTTTTTAACACAAATTTACTTAAAGGTTTAAATACAGTTTATTTATCAAATTTTGGTTTTAAGAACATCAAATAAGCGTTTGTAAGATTTGCTGGTAATCTCTGCTTTAGAGTAATGGTACTATCATTACATTCAAACCATCCACATTTCTTTTTTATATATGCAGTGTAGTGCCCTGAATTGATTGTGGCTCCTGCGTGGTAGATTATACCTATTGTTGTGAAGGGTTTCTTACCAAGTGATATTTGGCCATGTGTGACTCCAGTCATCTTGCAGTTGTTTTTGGTACCATCTGCATTGTAACGTAGAAGCATTAGGATTACATATTTACTATGTGTTTGTATTACTAACGTGGAGCGATTATCTGAATTGCAGGTAGAGCATAATCTACCATGGTTTGCATTTTGTACAAGTTACTGAAATGGAATGGATTCACAATTTGGTATTGATATATATATGAAGCGTTCATTGGGGATTTCTTCTTGTGTCACATTGTTGCAGAGAGTGCATGTATGTTTCCACATGTATGAAATCTGAAAGATTTCATTTATAGGTATGTTTTTGTTTTCCAGTACTTGTAGTAAGTACATTAGAAATTCTTGTGGATCTTCCTGTGAATTTATAGTGAATTTCACCATTCCAGCACAGTAGTCCAATTGTCGTCTTATTCCAAAAGCACTATGGGGCCGATTCATGGAACAAACGTGCGCCGAAAATCTTCGCGCAAGCAGTCGCAAGCAGGCGCAAGCGGAAAAAACAGGCGCACGCGCACACATGCGAATCATGAAAGTCCTGGCGCGTGTACACCTCGGGATGTGCGCCAAACCCGTGCATGGCGCACAAGTCACTGCAACATCCCGAAAGGCATGCGCGACGCGCACAGTGAAAGCGCACAACCTCGGCGCATACACCAGAAAGTGGGCAGGACACGGGGCGTAACGTGCAGAATGGGGAACAACGCGCGAAAATAAGGGTGTAACTGGGGATTTACTGCAGGGAAGCAGACGGAACGCCCACACGCACTCGAACCACACATATTCATGGAATCGAATAGGGCAAAGCCACGCACAGCCAAAGACACGCACAAGCTGAAACACGTCCGCCACACGAAGGCAGGCGGTAGAGTCCCAGCGCATCACAAAAGTGGCAACATACAGCAATTGGGCCTGTGCGAGCGGGGCACGTGTATTGCGGGGGTGCGCGGGAAGCAACACATGCGATCGAGCGGGGTACGTGTATTTCGGGGGCGCGCGGGAAGTTACACACGCGATTGAGCGGGGTACGTGTATTTCGGGGGTGCGCAGGAACTTACACACGCGATTGAGCGGGGTACGTGTATTTCGGGGACGCGCGGGAAGTTTCACACGCGATTGAGCGGGGAACGTGTATTTCGGGGGTGCGCGGGAAGTTACACACGCGATTGAGCGGGGTACGTGTATTTCGGGGGTGCGCGGGAAGTTATACACGCGATTGAGCGGGGAACGTGTATTTCGGGGGTTTGTGGGAAGTCACACACGCGATCTCATCAGGGTACGTGTATTTCGGGGTGCGGGGGAAGTATCCCACGCAACATCAGCAGGGTATGTGTATTCCAGGGGTGCGCGGGAAGTTCCACACGCAATTCCATCAGGGTACGTGTATTACAGGGGTGCGCGGGAAGTTCCACACGCAATCTCATCAGGGTACGTGCATTACAGGGGTGCGCGGGGAGCAGCACACGTGAATTGCACGTGTGGGTCCTCCCAGGTGTTCCCTCTACAGCCTCCACGGCCCCTGCAGGTGGCTCACACCACAGGGGCCTACCCAGCACCTGTCCTGCAGGCACCCCATCCACCATGGCCATGCCCACCAGCCAACCCACATGTCAACTTGCACTACTGCCCACCAACGCATGTCCCCCTGCACCCCCAGCCACCAGGGGCACCCTCCACCAGGCCCCCACCCATGTCTCCCACCACTCCCACCCCCCAGCAGTGCAGGGGCACCCACCACCAGGCCCCCACCCATGTCTCCCAGCACCCCCACCCCCCAGCCACCAGGGGCAGCCTCCACCAGGCCCCCACCCATGTCTCCCACCACCCCCACCCCCCAGTCACCAGGGCCAGCCTCCACCAGGCCCCCACCCATGTCTCCCAGCACCCACACCCCCCAGCAGTGCTGGGGGGTGGGGGTGGTGGGGAACATGAGTTGGACATGGGTGGGGGCCTGCTGGCAGGTGCCCCACAGTGCTAGGGGTTGGGGTGGTGGGAGACATGGGTGGGGGCCTGCTGGCAGGTGCCCCACAGTGCTGGGGGGTGGGGGTGGTGGGGAACATGAGTTGGACATGGGTGGGGGCCTGCTGGCAGGTGCCCCACAGTGCTGGGGGGTAGGGGTGGTGGGAGACATGAATTGGACATGGGTGGGGGCCTGGTGGAGGCTGCCCCTGCACTGCTGGGGGGTGGGGGTGCTGGGAGACATGGGTGGGGGCCTGGTGGTGGGTGCCCCACAGTGCTGGGGGGGTGGGGGTGGTGGAAGACATGGGTGGGGGCCTGATGGAGGCTGCCCCTGGTGGCTGGGGGGTGGGGGTGGAGGGGGACATGGGTGGGGGCCTGGTGGAGGCTGCCCCTGGTGGCTGGGGGGTGGGGGTGGTGGGAGACATGAGTTGGACATGGGTGGGGGCCTGGTGCAGGCTGCACCTGCACTGCTGGGGGGTGGGGGTGCTGGGAGACATGGGTGGGGGCCTGGTGGTGGGTGCCCCACAGTTTGGGGGGGTGGGGGTGGTGGAAGACATGGGTGGGGGCCTGGTGGAGGCTGCCCCTGGTGGCTGGGGGGTGGGGGTGGTGGGAGACATGGGTGGGGGCCTGGTGGAGGCTGCCCCTGGTGGCTGGGGGGTGGGGGTGGTGGGAGACATGAGTTGGACATGGGTGGGGGCCTGGTGGTGGGTGCCCCACAGGGCTGGGGGGTGGGGGTGGTGGGAGACATGGGTGGGGGCCTGGTGGAGGCTGCCCCTGGTGGCTGGGGGGTGGGGGTGGTGGGAGACATGGGTGGGGGCCTGGTGGAGGTTGCCCCTGCACTGCTGGGGGGTGGGGGTGGTGGGAGACATGGGTGGGGGCCTGGTGGAGGCTGCCCCTGGTGGCTGGGGGGTGGGGGTGCTGGGAGACATGGGTGGGGGCCTGGTGGAGGCTGCCCCTGCACTGCTGGGGGGTGGGGGTGCTGGGAGACATGGGTGGGGGCCTGGTGGTGGGTGCCCCACAGTGCTGGGGGGGTGGGGGTGGTGGGAGACATGGGTGGGGGCCTGGTGGAGGCTGCCCCTGGTGGCTGGGGGGTGGGGGTGCTGGGAGACATGGGTGGGGGCCTGGTGGAGGGTGCCCCTGGTGGCTGGGGGTGCAGGGGGACATGCGTTGGTGGGCAGTAGTGCAAGTTGACATGTGGGTTGGCTGGGGGTCATGGCCATGGTGGATGGTGTGCCTACAGGACATGTGCAGGGTAGGCCCCTGTGGTGTGAGCCACCTGCAGGGGCCGTGGAGGGTGTAGTGGGAACACCTGGGAGGACCCACACGTGCAATTCACGTGTGCTGCTCCCGGCGCCCCCCTGTAATACAGGTACCCTGATGGAATCGCATGTGGAACTTCCCGCGCACCCCTGAAATGCGCGTACCCTGCTCGCACAGGCCCAATCGCGTGTGGAAATTCCCGCGCACCCCTGGAATACACGTACCCTGATGGAATCGCGTGTGGAACTTCCCGCGCACCCCTGGAATACACGTACCCTGCTGATGTCGCGTGTGAAACTTCCCCCGCACCCCAAAATACACGTACCATGATGAAATTGCGCGTGGAATTTCCCGCGCACCCCTGAAATACATGTACCCTGCTGAAATCGCGTGTGGCTCTTCCGCGCACCCCTGAGGTACACGTACCCCCAATCGCGTGTGGAAATTCCCGCGCACCCCTGAAATATACGTACCCTGCTGAAATCGCGTGTGGCACTTCCCGCGCACCCCTGAGATACGCGTACCCTGCGGAAATCGCGTGTGGAACTTCCCGCGCACCCCTGAAATACGCGTACCCTGCTCACACGGGGCCAATCGCGTGAGGTACTTCCCGCGCACCCCAGTGATACACGTAGCCCGCTTGCCGTGCTGGTAAAGGGTTAGCGCAGCCCTTTGCGCTGGATTGGGTATATTGATGGCTTTTCCCTGCGCAAGAGGCGTTCTTGGGGGCGTAACTGGCGCTGCTGCAGCGTCGCTGCGCCACTGTGCGCCGCGGCTGGTTTTGGTGGCTGGAATCCATGAATACGCTGTGCGCGGAAATGGATTTTAGCGCACGCGGCTGGCGCAGGGATTCACACGCGCACACTGTGCGCCAGCTGCGTGTGCCACTTGTGCGCTGAATTCTATGAATTACTCCCTATATGTGTTGTCAGGATTGTTTGCTGCATTTCTGTGAAGTACTAACATTTGCAAACACAATGGGTCTGTACTGTGTAAGTAAATGTTGTCAACAATTGGTGGTAATTGAAATAGAATATTCTTTGCTACATTTGCATAGCAACTTACACCAACTATATTTGAGAATTTAAATGGTCCAGGTAGTTCTGTATCTAACTGCTTTTTTTGGAGTTTGTCTTCCTTCTTTAAAGAAGTACCTGGTTTACTTTCTCTAATTGATTCTTTTTTGTTTGTGGTACTTGATGAAGTATTAGTTTCTTTACTCTCTTTGGAGGATTTGCAGTGACGTCCTGTTGCATTTCTGTTTGATTTAGTTTTCTTTTACAACGTTTTAGTTTTTGTGGAACAGAATATGTGTTTAGATGGGGAGTGTATAGTGAGCGAAGTCTATTATATTCTAAAATGCAAGGAATATCAGCGTTTACTTTACTTGCATCAAAGTTGATTAGAAATAGACCGTCAAGTGTACGTAAGCGTGATAGTGCTACGTAGCTCATGCCTTCTTTAAAGACTGTGTTACCAATATCTATCACTGCTTTGTCTAGGATAAGACCTTGTGATTTATGAATCGTGACTGCGTATGCAAGAGTTAGAGAAAATTGTTCTCTGCGTACATACATATCTTTGAAGAGAAGGAATCTAGCTGTTGAGCGTCCTATCCGTTTTACTTCTGAAAGTTTGTCAAAGAGTATATTGACAAACTGAATTTTGTTGTCACGTGGGTATGTTTGAAAGCCAACAACTGTACCCAGTGCTCCATTAACTAGTCCTTGGTCCACGTCAAGGTTACATTTAAGCATTACTCTGCAATTTAAGGATAATTTTAACATCTTTTCTAAGCCTGCTGTGTTTGAGATTGATTTTTCTAAATTATTTAGTCTTGTTGTGGCTTGGTCACACATGGGTAGTGTCATACCATGTACATCTAGTTTGTCTGTGGCGCTAATTTCCATTATTGGTTGCATTTCTTTACTTAACATTATTTCATTGAATTTGAGACAGCTTGCAAGAGTTGGCATTAAGGCCATACAATTGAGATTTTTGTGGGCTCAGTGTTCCATAACTTCTGTAGCACATGCATTATCGCCATAAAGTGCATTAATGTGCCGGGTTTTCAATGTTGCTTCTGTTTCTTTAGAAAGTATACCAACTCTCAAACTTTTAAAAATGTTGGCATAAGTTAGATCTGCAGATTGGCGCATGTTTTCTATTAATTCTCTGTATTGGAAATGTTGCCAAAGGTTGACATTTCCAATGCTGCCAACAGTTTTACGGCAGAGTTTGTGCCCTAATGTTTTAAAAATAGGTTCACCTTTTACTGGTGTTAATTGAAGCAGATCTCCAAAAACAAAAATGTGTTTTCCTGCAAAGAGCTCTTCATAGTCTGTTTTGAGTACTTCTTGTAATCTGAGGTGAATCAAAGCTAACATCAGGTTGGAGACCATGCTCACTTCATCTATTAGTAGCATTTTCATTTGTTTCAATACTCTGCGTAATTCCATTGCAGCTTCTGCAGAAAGTTTGTAATAGTCTAATTTGTTCTGGTGTTCTACTGGTAATAGTAGTAATCGGTGTAATGTAACACCACCTATGTTGTAGGCAGCTAAACCTGTGGGGGCAGTGACAACAGCTGACAGTTTGTTGTTTCTCAATTGTTGAAGGAACGTACTAATGATTTTGATTAGGAATGTTTTGCCAGAGCCAGCTTCACCACTGACGTACAGTAGTATAGGTTTATAATTATGGCAGGAACATTCTTTATTTTCATGTTTTACACCATGTGCAATTTGTTTTGTTACTTCTTGAAAAATGCTACTTTGCTCATTGTTTAGTTTTGATTGTAGTATAGTTAAGTCTTCCTTATCTCCATACTGACACATGGTGTTTTCTACTTCTATCATAGCTAATTCTGCCTCATTTGTTATTAGTGGTTCTCCCAGTGGTTCTTGGCTTCCTGTTACAGAAGGTTGACTACTGTCAGGAGTATCCTTATCTAGTTGGGCTTGGGGTTCTTCTTCATGTTGCTGTTCATTGTGCAACATTGTTTTGTACTGTGTAAAGTTTACATCAGTTATAGTGCTTTCATTTGCTTTGAAAGCATCCTCATATGAGTCAAAGTTATCTAGTAATTGTTCTTCTTTTCTCCATGGTTTGAAGAGTTGTAGCAGGGCCATGTAATATACTTATTTATGTTGAGGAGTCTTCAATGACAATTTGATATGATTAATTAAATTTGGTTTAGTGAGTTTAACTAAGCTGCCTTCACAGTCTGTCACTCTATATTTACCTTTTTTTTCATCAGGTTTGATATTATTTTTGTATGTGTAGTTTTGGGCTATTTGGTATAGACACATGTTTTCCAAAGTATTACTTCTGTTTGGGTAGTATGTGTCCAAAAAATTGTTTTTTAAAATGTCTTGGCTGTTGGGATCATGTTTGGCTATTGTTTCTATATCTTCATATGATTTTAGAACTCTTTTTCTAGATTTAGCTGGACCAAAACTTAGCCATACTATATTTTCAGATTTACCATACATTGAAGTACCAGTTAAACGATCAGTTGCTTCATAAGATCCACATTCTCTATGGGTGAGCATTTTTATGCCTAAGCTGTATAATTTCTGAGATACTGTTTTATCTGATGACAGGTCATTCCAGAGGTCTTGGAGCTCTGTCTTTTCTGCTTTAGTTAAGTATGCTGTGACATATCGTGCAACTGCAGTAGAATTGTCTGCAATGTACTGCACATCTATGTTTGCATTCCATAAGTGGGCAATGATTGCATTATAATCATTGATATATTTTTCTTCTTCTTTTCTTGTTATGTAATATGTATTTTTAGGTGATTTACCTTTAACACTATGTCTAACTGAAGACATGAGGTTGTTTACTTGACCTGTATTTGTAACTGGTCTAGGGAAACCAAATCGGCATTTGGTGTAGTATTTGCCTTTGTTTTTGTATTTGTGACGACAATATTTTCCACATTTGTGTCTTTGAAATTGTAAAATTTGTGCACGAAGATCACTATGTGTGGCTTCTGATGGAATTTCATAAGTGACATATTTTTCAATAAACTGTAAAACAGTGGTATCACTGTCTTGACCAAATTTAGGAGCATCTTTAATCCATAAAAGCATGTGGATATGTGGTGCTCCTCTGGCTTGGTATTTTTTTCTCTAAAAGAAGTGTTGCACTTCTCCAAGGGGAGGAACAGTTTTATTACAAATAAAATGTAGCATAGCAATGAAGCGATGGTGAAAATATCTTGAAACATTAACAGGATCCAAACAACAAAGATCTCCAGGTGTTAGAATATCTGTTTGTTTTGTTTTTATTTGATATGCGTAGGAAATCATGTAAATCTTCCCATACATATTCTGCACAACTTAATGTAACAAACCAAGTGGGTGGGCCAAGGTTTCTGATCATACAACGTACATCTCCATGACGTCGAAACCAGTAGTCTTTAGTACCACGCATATTTGCTAATAGATTTGTAATATTTGATTGTAAAACCTCATCCTTTTGTTGAACTTTCTCTAATAATTGTGTAGCTGTCATATTTTGAAAGTGTGATCCTGATTTTAATATGTGTGCAACTCCGTAACATAAAGTTGCTAGTTCACTTTCAAAGAGTAGGTGGAATATGTATTCCACATTTTGTCTAAATCTGGGATCTTCAGAATACATCCGTAATGAGCGGTATTCTGAAGCTGATATTTGAATAGGTCTATCATCATACCTTCCTCCTTTGCCAGTAGGAAAGAGTAGAGGAAAAGCATGTGCTTCTATACTTTTTTCCCATATACTGATTGGCGATCCTTTTGTTTGACGCATTTGGTAAGTTTCCAGTACATCTTGTACGGTGTCATTACAGTGCAAAGGATGAATTGTATAATGGTCTAAAGTATTTGATATTGTAGCAGGATCTAGTAGCTCAAATTGACCAGCTACTTGTGTTTCTTGAATTATTTCAGTTGTATCTTTCAGGTTTTCTTCAATATTAATTTCTTTGTAATATTCATTATTCTCTTTAAGATATTGGAAGGCTTGTCTAACTTTATATAAATCTACCAGCTGTTGCCATATTTTTTTGTCTTTTGTAGGTACTCCATTTACTAATATAATTAAAGATTGCTGCGTTGGACGTTGCACTCCTAGAGTATGCACATTTTCTTTTAGATTTAATGGTAAATAAACTACTTTTCCACAAATGCCTTTTACCAATTCAGAGGGAGGTAATTTTGCTGTTTTTGTTTGAAGGCGTATTATTGCTTGAAATGGGTGTACTGTTTGAATTATGATGCTCTCATATAAATTAAGTTGTTGTAGAGGTTTTGGTACTGGGTAATAATTCCAAATTATTTGTGATAGAACGTGAAGGAGTTTGGTTGTTGTCAAGTTTTGTAGTGCAATAACTGCAAAGTATTAAGGGCACAGTTATTTCATATTTGTTTTCTGCTAGAAGGTAGAGAGCTAATTCAAACCATTTAGAATCTTCATTGTCTTCTATTTTGTATGATAGGTCCACAGTTTTTGTGTTACTTTTATAAAAAATTCTACGGCAACATACACATACATGGTTTGGTACTTCAGCTGATGTACTTTTAAATTTTAGTTTTTCTTTTTTGTATGTGTTTAGCAAAAGTTTGCCATGTTTAGAATTGTTGCTTAATTGGTTTAAAGCTATTTCATTCTGTAAATGGCTTTCACTTCCAAAATATTTTTTCTGGATATAGTGAATTTCTTGAAGTAGGTATTTTGCTGTACCATGTAGAAGGATGTTATTTAACTTTGCTAGTGCTAAAGCAGGACTTTTAGCATAGTACAGTTTATAGACTAGATTTCTTATAGTTGAATGATGTGTTGATATCCTTTTGATATCATGGAAAGTGGTTTTGCAAGTAGGTCCTGTAATGCAGGCCAATGAATGTCCTTGTAGTCCTGTGTACTTGCGCACTGGGCAGGTATCTATATTTTGCAGTAATTTAATTTTGTCTTTGCTTTTCACATATTTATTGAGGAATTGGTGTAAAGATTTGAAACATTGTTTGGGAATGTTACACATTGACGTGCATGGCCATTTGTACACTAGACGTTCTGATTCAGTTGAATGGAGGGGTAATTCTAAGTTTTCAGGGCATATTTTTGTAAGGAGTACTTCTTGTTCCATTATGGTATTATTCACTTTTTCATAACCTCGACCACTGCTATTTATGGCAATTGTATTCGTTTGCTTTTGTTTGTACGCTTCTTCATTAAAATATGGTTCTGTGCTCGTAGTGTGATTCCATTCACCTCCGCAGATACTTAAGAAGTTCTTTCTGTTGACATTTCGCTTATTGGGAAGTCTTTTTTGTAATTTAGTTATTAGTTTTGTTAGTGGTTTCATTTTGTTTAAAAGTAAAATAAATACATTTCTTTTGAGAAGAATTGCAGTGTCCATCATTGCTTCTAAGATTAATTTCCTACGATAGGTTTTAAGCTTTGAACCTGATTTATCTCTTGTTTTTATAAGATTTTGAAGGACTTTGTGACGGTATATTTTGGCTAAAATACTTTTCTTGGTATGCTTACTTTGCACTATATTAAAATTTGAAGAAGTAGTTTTATCTGTACTGATAGCTGATTTTCTGTTAATTGTTTTTGGTTTGTTTTACATTTTGATAGAGGAAGCGAAGTTGTTGTACTTGAAACTTCTTGTGTTTCACTAAATGATTGTATTAGCTGTTTTGTTTCAACTTTTTTTACAAATTCTGCTACAGATGGATGCTTATGTTGGACACCTTTATTTTCATTTGCTCTAATTTTGCGTTGCTTTCTACGGAGTTGTCTTTTGGTAGGTATTCTTTAGGGTCTGTTGAAAAAAATAAAGAAGATATGGATTGGGGTGTTCTGGAATGTATGTGTGCTGTGTGCATGAGTGTTTGAGTAAGATGATAAAGATGTATGTAATGCTGTGTGATTGTGCATTGGGAACTAAAACTAGTACGGATAGGTATTCTTGAATTTATGTGTTACTAAACTGGGGTTCAGATGACAAAAAAAAAGTAAGCTAGTGGTGTGGAAAAGTACAAATAGTAAATCTAATGTTTACAATTAAAACAGTTGTTTGTTCTATAATATGAAAATTGTAGTGGCTCAGTTGGCTAATTTGTGTGTCCAAAAATAGAAATTTGTGGGCCATTCTGGCTGTAAATCGCTGTTTAAGACATGGACATTTTTGGACGAAATGGTACAAAATCTCTATTTTAAGAAACCAAAATAGCTCGTATTAATGTCATAGTATATTTGATTAATAATATAAATATTATGGTGATATTTTACTTACTTTTTTTTAAAATTAACAGGTAACTTCTTAGTTTTTCTTTCTTCTTCGAATTCGGCTGCTTCTTTTCAGGAAACTGGTCTTCACTGTAATTGTAAAAGCTTCAAATTAGTAACTTTGTTTGTATATAGCACTGTTTTTAATTTAGATATTGATTTTTTTAATTGAAATCCTCAGTGCCTTCTGTAAATCCATTAAACTAATGTATTTACATAAGATACATTGCATCAGTTCAGTACATATGATATGTTCTTAATGAACAAATTGTATTGAATGACTAACTGTAGCAAAAAAAAAATATCTTTACTATGTCTTGTGAAATTTATAATATATTAGTGAATACCACTATTTCTGTAAGTAAACTGTTCTAGGTAATAGCGCCTCAATGTCATGTCTAATTTAAAGTAATTAAGTAAATAAATAAATAAAAACAAAAAATATGAAATTGTATAAGTATTTTTATAAAGGTTTAAACATAGATTGTGTTTGCATGCAATTTCGTTTGAATATATGTAGTCTATATATTTCATTTAAAAAATCTTAGTTTAACATGATTTGAGTGTGTGTGTATAAAGAAAGTAAAAAGTATAAAGGTTTATAAGTGATAGTTGATTTTAGGAAATTGAAAAAAGTACAGTAAATTCATTTTACAGATTTTACAAGGTAAAAGTCTGTTTGAAAATGTGTTCATCTACCATAGCTCTCAACTCACACGCTTTTGGCGGGTCTCACACGCCTTGTAAAGGGCAGACTCACCCGCCAAGCCTCCTGCACGCCCATTCATTCCAATGGGCGTCTCACCCGCCAAAAACAAAATCGGGTGATTTCACCCGCCTGTAAAACAAAAATGGTTGAGAGCTATGTCATCTACTATACAGAAAATATGCATACCTGAAGTTTGTGTTCATGCATATGGATATGCATGGAGCTGCAAGTAGAAATCTTGAAGACTTGTACAGTATTTCTGGTAGATGCTGCTTGCCAATGATATGACACTTGTACTCAGAGAGATTCAGAGTACATTTGCAGTGCTGATCTATGATGATGCAGTTAGATGTAGAGGTCTTGAATGTGATTGGTGCATGGTCATGTGATTTTTGAGGTACATCCAATGAGGGAATGGCAGAGAGAGTGTAGTGGAAATGGTAGAAGGGCTGTACATGTTACGATATGTCCGCGGACATGGCGGTAGTTCACGGACATCGGGAGTTACATCCGGGGATTTTTGTGTTCAGAAGACATGCAAATGAGAATAAGTACTGAAAGGGATTGGTCAGGAAAGTTTGGTGGGTGTGTTGTGCCAGGAGAGATTTTCTCAGATACTCTTTTTGCTGAGAGAACAAAAGATAGCTATGGCTGTGTGTTTCAGAAAACAGATTTGGATTTTAGGAGATTCGTGGATACATTGGTTGAAGGTGCATGCAGAAAGCTGTGGAGTAGCTGTAGATCTTGGATTCTCACATGTGGAAGTACACTGGCATGGAGTACGTGGAATGAAGTGGTTGGACTTGCTACCTCTCTGTGCTACTTTGGAGACAGAGCAACATCCAGACATAATTGTAATTCATTGTGGAGGGAACAGTTTAGGACATGTGACTGGACTTTTTTTGCAATTTGCTATGAAAGAAGGACTGAGGAAAATGTGGCTTCGTTCTTCTTCATTTGGTCCACAAATAGAAAAAGCAAGGCGCAATGTTAATAAGGCTGTTTGGGGCTTTCTAAGGGATTTTGGCATGTCTTCTTTTCACAATGAAAATATTATGTTTTGTAGTACATACATTTTTCGCAGAGATGGAGTCCATCTTACTTATGCTGGCAATCAGATTTTTCTGAGAAATGTACAAAATGCATTGCGACCTTTTTTGGAATTACAACAACGATTTTGAAGTAGATGTTAAGCATTTACAATTTTTGACTTACAAACACCACCCAAAGGCTCTTTTCAGAGCCACCACTTCTTTCCAGAGAAAATTACAATGTTTGTGATGGAGTAGCAACCCAATTTTTTTAATGTTCGCAAACTGCCCCCGTACTTCTAAAAAATACAAAGAGCCCTGCTTCATTTATTTTCACTTCTATTTTTTAACTGGGAAAGGCGGCTCTGAAAAGAGCCTTATTTTTTTTTATTTTTGTAATTTTGTATTTTTTTTGGTTTTTCAGACACGACACACTAGGAGAGGAGGGTAAAGGAGGGTAAAGGGGGGGACACCAACCACAGGGATAAGAAAGGGCGAGCTGAGAGAGGAAGATGTAGAGTGGGTTTTATTTGGGTAGTGAGCATGCCTTCTCGTACTCTGAGACGATAGTCTCAAAAGCACTCCGAAGTCACTCCCCCCTGCAGAGTACTGTGTCACAGTACATACATACAACTGTGACCCTCGAAAGGTAAGGGTCATCAGCATTCTGTATGGCCTGTGAGGCAGGTCGAGAAAGACGCTGTCCCACAGAGGTGGTCCTTGTGGTGACAGGATCAGAAACAGAGGATGAAGTAGAGGAAATCAACCTGCTACGTTCTTCGCAAGGTACAACCCTGCAAATAGCCCCTCAGGTGTCACTTCATAGTAGTGGTCCCAAAGCTGTAGTTACCGTGCTTCCCGCGACTGAGTATCATTTTGCACTCATTGCAGGTAACATGGTTCGCACGAGCCTTAGGACCATTCCCATGAATGGTAAATATCCGCCACACCCAAGACTCACGCCTAGAGCGGGTAGTAGGGATTTCCTCTACCTCATTCTCATCATCCTCTTCTTCCTCCTCCGCATCCTCAGTCCTGTTCCCCTCTTCAGGCCCTTGGGGAGGTGGTGGTGGTGGAGGGGGTGGTGGTGGTGCTGAAGCAGGTGCAGCACCAAGTGGCAGTTCAGCAGCCAAGGATGCCATCTCGATGATGGTGTAGTCTGCAGGTGGCAGCAAAAATCACTGTGTTCTGAAGAATAGCAAGAAACACAATGGGAATAAGCTCTTGGGCGTGGTCTTTTATAGGGGTGCTTGTGCGCGGTCCGCGGACATGCGCACTGTGCGCGGACAGATCGAACACAAAAAAAGGATCAGAAAGTTTCAAAAGGTATATAGAAACTCAAGATTGCTATGTGGGACTTGTGGCATGGTGAGATTTTATTGAAAAATATTATGGATTAACTGAAAATGTACTTTTAAATTGTTCGGGGACACGAACAGTGTCCACATTTCAGGACACACGATGAGCGTGGGCGCGGTCATATGATCTGTTTGCGAACTAGTCTGCGAAGGAAGCGCCTGTCCGCAGGACACCAAGTGCACAGAGATTGGTTAGCGCATGCGCATTGATGTCCTACGGACACTGTTCGGGTTCTGAAGTAATTAAAATAATTAAAAGTGGTTCACACGTGAAACGAACATTTCAGGACACTGCGTGTGTTCTTAGAACAGTTTAAACTTGGTAGCAAACAGTAAGGACAGATATAGTGTTCTTCAGGACACGTGTAATTTAGTTTATGTACGAACATTTCAGGACACCAATTGTGTTCTTAGAACAGTTTCAATCGGGTAGCGAACACTACGCACAGGTATAGTGTTCTTCAGGACATCTCCATTTTCGTTTACGTACGAACATTTCAGGACACCAATAGGGTTCTTAGAACAGTTTCAATTGGGTAGCGAACACTACGCACAGGTATAGTGTTCTTCAGGACACATCATTTTCGTTTATTTACGAACATTTCAGGACACTAATTGTGTTCTTAGGACAGTTTTAAGTTGATAGCGAACATTACGGACAGATATAGTGTTCTTTAGAACACTTTAATTTTTGTTTCTTTACGAACATTTCAGGACACCACGTGTGTTCTTAAAACAGTTTCAACTTGCTAGCGAACAGTACGAACAGGTGTGGTGTTGTTCAGGACACCTCCATTTTCATTTATGTACGAACATTTCAGAACACTCGCACTGTCCGCGGACACTTATTGTTTTTTTTAAAAAAAACGGAAACTATTCACAATACAATATAAAAATGTAACTTTATTTAACGTATATTAATAATTTATGACAGAGAAGGTGAGGCAGAAACAAAAACAGGAGAATTTGGGGTTTCAACATGATTGGTATTAGGTGAAGAAGGGATGGAAATCTCATCAAAACGTTTTGGATTATGGAGAGGGTTTGGGGATGATTGACTGGGATATGGTGAGGATGGACAAGTACATGTGGGGCAATGGTATGACGTTTTTGTTTTAAAATGATCTTCAACAAAAGTTTTCAAATTATTAAAATTGGTCAACAGTAAATCAATTTTTTCTTTTATGTTGTCAAGCGTGTTTTCCATAACAGCTTCTTCAGAGGTAGTTTCTATTTTGTTATGCTCTGTACAAAAAAAAATATATATGTTAAATGTATACAAAATAATAATATTTAAATGGTTTATATTATAAAGTGTTTACCATTAGTTTCACTATCTTGTGACATTTCTTCATGTGGGAAATTGTCCTCTAGCCATTCCAGAGTACTAGACATTTCTGTGAGAAAAAAAAAAAGATAATATATTTTTTCATCTAATACAGAAAGTTTATAAATATATGAGTAAAATGAAGTACACTTACTATTTCTGGTAAGAAAAGTCCTATGTATTCAGTGGGTCGGGTCTTGTTCTCAGTTCTGTTGTGTCTGTGAGGTAATTATGTTGGAAGCCAATTTATGTTCTTGTGGTATATTCCATTTCAGAACATATTGTATTTAAATGAATGGTTAGTGTGTTACATATATGGGTTACATTTCTTATGTATTACTATATATAATGTGTTTGTGTGCTGGTTTTTGAATTTGTTAAATGATCCTATATTATGATATAACAATCAAACATACCCCACCACCCCCCCGCTCCCCCCTCACAGTTTTTAGGTAGTGGTACTGTTCTCCGAACATGTCCGCGAACATTAAATAAGTTCGCGGACATCACGTTCATAAGAAGAGATCTAGTCAGTTCCATATGACTTGTATATAAAGTCATTATTGTTAAGTTGTGCTACTAAAAAACTATCAAATTCAGTAAAAAAACTTTGTTAAAGGGATGTTATGGTTAAGTTGCGCTACTAAAAACCTATGAAATTCAGTGAAAAAACTTTGTTAAAGGGACGTTATGGTTCCAAGTAAAACCGAAAAACCCTTCAAATTCGCCAGTTATGGTAAGCTAAGCAACCATAACTCGCGCCACCACCGTGCACTGCTAAGACTAACACCCAGGACATCAAAGATGACATCACAAATGTCATTGATGACATCACTCTTCAGTAACAGTCAGGAACTAAAAATGTTATTTTATTTGTAGACCTATCCTTCAAGTAGGTTCTTACAGTAATTCCCTTAGAGTCCAGTCACATCATATGAAACATATACATAGGGGAAGACACAAGCCTGAAAGACAGCAATCCTTTCTGTGCATAAGGATAATCAATAGAGTTATCAGCATTTTCTGATAGTTCTGTTGTTTTTTTATGGCTGTACTTTTCCGGTATATGTTCATATTTGTATACATTGTACTCACACTACTTTCCTTAGGGTCCAATCACATCATGTGATGCATATACATTGGGTAAATAGCAGCATTGAAACAGAGCAATCATTTATTTGAATGAAAATAATCAGTTAGGTTATGAATTGTTTCTGCTAGTACTTCTGCTTTTTTGCTAACTTCCCTTTCCCTGTATATACCCATATTTGTATGTGTTTGTGTCTCTTTGTGTTTTGTCTGTAGTAATGCAATTATGTAATACATGGGTTTTATTAGCTACTTATTACATATTTCACAGTACACAAAAATCTATTAATAAAACAATTATCATTTCATTATTCAACATATCAGCATTATGAATATTATACCTTCATCTTGTACACTGCACACAATGTTATGTTTCTGTATGAGTAGCTTAGTATACTAGAAAGAACCCCATAATAGAATGCTATTTATATCAATGCATCGTTCAATGCACTAATTAGGTTATAATTATTGCAATGATCCTTGACACTTTTTTCTCAACATTATAATAAGAATCCCTTGTACACATATTTCATGAAAAGTAAATACACATGTGATGTCATCAGTGATGTCATCAATGACATTTGTGATGTCATCTTTGATGTCGTGGGTTTTAGTCTTAGCAGTGCACGGTGGTGGCGCGAGTTATGGTTGTTTAGCTTACCAAAACTGGCGAATTTCAGGGGTTTTTCGGTTTTACTTGGAACCATACCATCCCTTTAAAAAAGTTTTTTCACTGAATATATATATATATATATATATACATATATGGAAAAATAAGGAAAGGTGCGCACTCCTATTCTCTGCACAACCTTCCAGGCCACTGGTGTACTCCTCCGACCGGTTTCTGTGCCAATACACGTCATCAGGGAGGCTGGGTGGACTTGCAGCTCACCGCAGGTGCAGGTGATAAAAATCTGCTGCAAGGGCTACTGGTAGATGTAGTCATCTGGTCAGCAGAGAAAACGCTCACGCCCAATCCCACAGTGGAGAAAGGGGGGGAGTGTAGCCTCAAGTGAGGCACTCCAAAGCCGGGCATATATAACCCGGGTGCGGCACCTTGGCAGGTCTTGAGGATTCCACCCCTCAAGGTCCTGCGAAAAATGGAAAAATAAGGGAAGGTGTGCACTCCAATTCTCTGCATGACCTTCCAGGCCACTGGTGTACTCCTCCGACCGGTTTCTGTGCCAATACACGTCATCAGGGAGGCTGGGTGGACTTGCAGCTCACCGCAAGTGCAGGTGATAAAAATCTGCTGCAAGGGCTACTGGTAGATGTAGTCATCTGGTCAGCAGAGAAAACGCTCACGCCCAATCCCACAGTGGAGAAAGGGGGGGAGTGTAGCCTCAAGTGAGGCACTCCAAAGCTGGGCATATATAACCCTGGTGCGGCACCTTGGCAGGTCTTGAGGATTCCACCCCTCAAGGTCCTGCGAAAAATGGAAAAATAAGGAAAGGTGCGCACTCCAATTCTCTGCATGACCTTCCAGGCCACTGGTGTACTCCTCCGACCGGTTTCTGTGCCAATACACGTCATCAGGGAGGCTGGGTGGACTACATCTACCAGTAGCGCTTGCAGCAGATTTTTATCACCTGCACCTGCGGTGAGCTGCAAGTCCACCCAGCCTCCCTGATGATCACTATATATATATATATATATATATATATATATATATATAGTCACATAATTTACTAAACAATCACTCCAATCATCCCTCACCACATACATACATCCACTCTCCCCCACACTTCACAACACACCTACTCTCCCCTCATACCTCACTTGTTTGTCTCTGAAGAGGGTGCATTTACAAGTACTTTTTCACACAAAATTCTCCATGACGGGGTCCCATTAATGCCCTGCACAATCTGGGGAGAGCGCCCTGCTCTAAAGAACAGTCAGGAATTCTGATAGCAGGACTCCTATAAACTTCTCAATGTTTGTGCACAAAGGGGTCTAGTCACTGCAGGTGGGCGCGGCCCCTCTGGATGTGTGACCAGGAATTCTCTGTCCTTGCAAGGGATACTGGGATCATATCGGGGTCACCAATAATGTAGGTCTACTCCCCTGCGATCAGACCAAGAAAATATAACCCACTGCGGAAAAAAGCTAGGTGCATCCTTTTCGAGAACGACAAGAGTTTTATTTTGTATGCAAAAGAAAAATGGCGAATGGTATTAGAAACCTACTGCCACAAAGCTCTCTCGTCCTCCGTACAAGACTCAGATTATAAACACAAAAATCTTCACATATGACACATTCGATATACAGTGTTAATCCACCACGTGCATTGCCTACCACCTATATAAATGCTAATGATTACATATAGCCCATTCTCAAAAGGTTCCACTGTCTTCTTGCCCATATTCCCCATACGTGGGTAGCGTCCTTGTCCATCTTGAAACACTGCAAGGCAATTGGTTACATTTGCTCAAATGGCACCATCCTACCTTCATTTCTAATCACATGATGTACACCTGGTTATCAACATTAAGTAAGCAGTATATTTTGAGGTCAGTCTGGCCCCAGCAAACAAAGCAGCCATTTTCTCATCCCATTTACATTGATGCCCCCATCATGCTCTCCCCACTGCATGGCCATCATTCTTGGCTCTCCCTGGCA
Source organism: Ambystoma mexicanum (assembly GCF_040938575.1). NCBI lineage: Eukaryota > Metazoa > Chordata > Amphibia > Caudata > Ambystomatidae > Ambystoma > Ambystoma mexicanum. Next base: position 788,130,997 of record NC_090939.1, read on the forward strand.
CGAACCATAGATCATGTTGTTCTCTGCTTTCCCCTTTATCAGTTCCCCTCCCCAAGCATAAACGTACTGTCCCACTAATCAATACAGTTCCCGAAAGATGTAGGACCCATGTTCCTGAGGGGCGCCAGTGTCTTAAATCTTAGTTCCTGTTTTGGCACTCAAGGACCTCTGTCTCGTTTCCCAAGAATATTACCTTTGTAGTAGGGCACAGTCCCTCGCCTAATCAGCTTCACACATTCCTGCCTAATTGTTCGAAGGCCTTGCTGGTGTGGGTGAACGTGCGTGTTTCTTGCTGTGCTTGGGAATCAAAAGGGAATGATAGAACAAAACTGAGGCCTCATTGGTCAGTGTCTTTAACATGGCCTGTGAGTATCTAGGCCTAATCTTAAATGCAACCATTACTTTATGTTATTATTACCACATTTATATATACGTTATGTGTCTTAATTCTATTATAAAAACTACTGGATAGTCCCCCGTATGTGATTCCCCACTCCTACCAACTAGTCCCATCCATAATGCATCCCTGTACACCATCCCACACCTATTCTACATGTTTTAATATAGTTTTCGCAATCTAAATCATCTGGGAGGGCTGTCAATCTATACATGCATCCCAACAATTCTTCTGCGGGCGTCATGGTACTGGTATTAAAGTAGTGTGACTCGTCTCTAAAAAGAAAACATCCCGAGGAGCAAGGCTCCAATTCTGCCTCGTCCAATGCCTTTTTTTAAATTTAGCCTGCATTTGATTATTTTATTTTAATTTATGAATTGGTTTTCCTGTCCATACAAAGTACAAAAACACAGATAAACAATATAGGACTTGTAGTTGAAGGGACCTGTTGCAGCCTGTGCAACGACTTATGAGTGCCATGTTCAGAACCTCTTGGCTATCAATATTGTGGATGTTTTTTTTGTTTTTTTTCTACAAACAAAATAGTAATAATTAACAGTACACTGTGTTTCATTATTTTCTGTGAGCCGGTACTCTCACAATGCTGCATTTATTATATCTGTTTCAGTTAAGGTGTTTAGGGCTACAACTCCCATAATGCATTTAGCATAGCACAGGCACATGGACAGAGCCGTTCCTTGACCTATCAACAATTATTGACCTGTGTTAAACCTTCTCTGCCAGTCTCCTGACAGGCGCTGGCCATGTGTGAGGGGTCAGTGTGTGTGTTGTCTCCGGGTGTGATATCATTCTCTCATTCAAATGCATTGTAATAATAGACACTAGTGTGCCCGGCTGATATGCTGTTATCTGATAACCTCTAGCTAATCATCCACTTGTTGTGGTCTGTTGCCATTCCACCTTTTGCCTATTGCATGGGTGCATGTTTGCAGCTTTCTAACATGCGAGTTCTGTCTACATATTATGCAATTGAGCCTAATTATAATGGTGCCAAACTAATCGCTGTATTTGCATAGCAACATGTGAGAACACACATTAATTCATCACAAAAGGCCCTGATCGTCCCCATCGACTTCCTGTATGCCTGCCCTTGGTCCACCGGATGGTGTAGCTGGCATCAGCCCAAGGCACTCATCTAAGGCAGCAGCAGCTGTCTACTGCTGCGCTGCTACATGAGTCCATGCAGGAACTCCAACTGCCCCCACAAAGCGAGTTCTGCCCACGGTCTAGTATTGCCATGAGACCAATTAAGATGGCCGCTGCCAGAGCAAAGATGATCAGCCTCCCTGAGGGCCCACATACCAGCACAACGGCACCTGATTGACCGCATCGACTTCCTGTATGCTTGCCCTTGGTCCACTGGATGGTGGAGCCGACATCATCTCAAGGCACTCATCTAAGGCATCAGCAGCTGTCTACTGCTGTCCGCTCCTTGCCACCATTGCCCACTTACAGATTGATGTATGCAACTCTCTGCTTCCTCGAAACCAAAGGAAAGGCCATTGTACCTCCCTGCACTGCCTGCACCCAGATTGTTTTGAAAATGTGCTTTACCCCAGCGCCTGCATGCGCCACCTACTGCATCCCTGCCCAACCCCTTCCTTCCACCTGCTGCTGCATTAGGAGCACATGGAGTAGCTCACAAGGTGGTAAACACCCAGGACAACTGGTTCCATGGAACATGTAGCTCCGTCCTCCCTCAATCGCCCAGCCTGATCCCTTCAATCCGCAACCATGCACAGCGTTAAAAAAAAAAAAAAAAAACATCCATCCTAGCAAAACGCATCTTCCTCCTCTGCTCATCAAAGGACAAGCAGCATCTCACCACAGAGGAAAAACCCCTGGCACTAACCTGCTCAAGACCTTGCACACCCACTCCACTCCAACAGCTCCTGCTCTGTCCCATCTCTACCCAGATGCACTCCTAACTGAACGGACGTGCCAGCCCCACCTCACAGCGCAGTAAGAAACACTAGAGTATGCTCTCAGACCACCACCAGCGTTCCCACCCACCTCACAGCTTCGAGCCAAATGAGAATAAGTCACTTGAGCTGAAGATCCCAGCTACCTACACTCCCACTGTCACTATAACATCTAATGCCCATATGTCACTACCTAGTAAAACGATTACTCCCAACACACACTGTCACAAGCAACAACCCGTTCTGTTCCCTACCCTCATTCACCATTGCCATCCCCAGGACTCGACTAGCACCATCATCAAACCAACACCAGAACCTCTGGCCACAAAAAATACAACATCAGACATCAATCATCCTGACGCTGACACAGCCCCCAAGCTCCCCAACAATACCCACAGCCCTATGGTGCACTCATCAATGCTAAGTCACTCCCTGCTCATGCCCTGGACATCAATTACCTGATTGCGCCTCTAAAACTAGACTTAATGATCACAGAAATCTGGCTCCATCAGGCCTCTTGCCCCACACTATCCCTAGACCTTTCCAAGGGTTTCACCATCCTTAGGTGTGTGACAGACCAGACTCCTGAGGTGGAGGCATCACCCTTATCTATAGAGACACCTCAAATCAGACCGTGCAGCAACTCCAGAGATGAGCACTGCAAGCATCTTGCCATTAAACTGACTACTATCCCCATGGACTCTATCACCATACACAGTCTCTACCGGCTGCCAGGACTCACAGCTACCTTCGAGGAACATATCAGCCACACTATAGGCAACAATATCAAACCCAGCTCTAGAGTCATAATACTTGGCGACTTCAATCTAGGCCTTCATGACCTCTCTGACCCTGTTGCTTGAACAGTCAGGTCAACATCACATCCAACACCCCCTGGCCATGATTGGACCATCATATCATTGGCTTCTCATTCCCCTTGCTGAAATAACCCCTTGCCCTCCAGCCCACGGTACCACCAACCCTAGCCTGTAGCTCCAAGAAAAGCACCAAACAATCTATCTCCCACTCCCTCAAGCTCCTCAGCTCAGAAGCTCTGGTGGTAACTGACGCCCAAGGTCTAGCAGAGTCATATGCCAGCACTCTAACCAAGGCAATCAACTTGGCGGCCCCCCCTTGTCCCCAGAAAGTATAAACCAACATGCCACCTCAACCTGTGGTTCACCACAGACCTTCAATCCCTGCACAGTAAGAAAAGACAGTCGGAAGACCTTTGGAAAAAAGACCCCACATATCTCCCCAAAATGGCTTTTAACAAAATTGCCAAAGAATACAAACTAGCTATTACAGTTGAAAAAGCTCCAATATGCAACTCAAAAATAGAGAAAGCCAACTCAAACTCCAAGGAATTGTTCAAATCATCAGACAGCTTGGGACAGCCCTGTCACAGCCCCAAACTCCATTGACAAAGATGAAACATGGTGCTTACATATTCAGAATGCCATGCGAGAGAAAATATGCTTACTACAGAAAAAAACTAACCTACCACTCGTCACCAGGGTGCACCCTGCCCCGGCTTTCTACTTCAGGGAAATCTCAGAACTAGAAACAGTCAACATCCTAAATAACCTCAAACCTTCAAACTGCAAGGGAGACATCTGCCCAGCATTCATCATTAAGGATTGCTCAGAAGACCTGGTCCCCTTTATTGCCAAATTCATCAACTCATCCTTCTCCTCAAACACAGTCCCAGCCAGCCTCAAGGAATCTTGGGTCCTACCCTACTGAAAAAAAACATCACTGGACCCTGTAGTGGCAAACAGCTACCACCCCATCACAACAATACCCTTCTTGCTAAAGATACTAGACAGAGTAGCCTACAACCAGATCCAATCCTACCTCAAATCCAACCAGATCCTAGGTATGCGTCACTCAGTATTCCGACCGGGCCATGGCATGGAATCTGCTCTACTAGATTTAAAAATCCAACTTGACTCATTCAGAGATGAGGGCAAACCAGCCCTTCTTCTGCCGCTGGATCTATCAGCATCTTTCGACCTAGTAAACCACACAATCTTATGTCACCACCTCATCACATCAGCTAACTTCTCCGCTAATGCCACTTTTGGATAGCCTCCTTCCTAGAAGGGAAAACCATGGGAGTCTTCTCAGACACTGCTAGCGCTCCTCCCATCCCCATTCCCTGTGGCATCCCCCAAGGTTCCTGTGTATCACCCTCCCTCTTCAACATATTCACCAAACCCCTATTCGCCATCCTGGATGACATCAGCATATCACACACCAACTATGCCGATGACACCTAAATCCTCCTACCACTGTCAGGCTCCTATGAAAAAAGACTTTCTCTTAACAACGATAAGACTAAAAGCCTGCTGGCAGGTCCACCTGCTATTCTGCAGAAGCTGAGCCCCAATATACCTACTTCTAGGATAGATAGGTTCCAGATCCCCATCTCAGCTGCAGTGAAAACTCTGGGTGTCCACCTGGACTCCCCCCTCTCCCTCACCAAACAAGTAAGCGCTCTGGCATCCTCATCAGCATACATAGCCTAACTCATCAATGCAGCAAGACAATTTTTGACCAATTAAAGTGTACAACTATTTTAGTAATAAGAGCAAAGAGGACTATGGCACTTTACTAAACAGTAAGACATATGTGACTGTGTGTATGCCTTCGTACGGTAGCTAAGACTTTCTATTCTGTCTATTTTGACAAATCTTCAGATGCCGCCCTTTTTCCCCTGGGGGAGCACCTTCTTATGAGATCAGCAAAGTGAGGCCGCTGCCTGATGGTTTCCCTGGTGGTGATGCTCAACTGAAGCATCTCATGCGGAGGGACCCCCTTATGAGACTAGGGATGACTATCTGGAGAAAACACAGTCTTCTACCATGTCACTGACACCCCACTGACCCCCTACCCTACCCTCTTGTCCTCTGAGCCCCATACATCTATCTATGTTGTAGAGTAGAAGAATCCACCTATTTGGGAAGTACTGAGACATTGAAGAGTAGGCACTGCTGAGGTATTACATCCTCAATACATACTGAGACAAACGAGAATGCCACAGACCTAGTGGAAAATCTGAAGATCAGTACTGAGACGAGGGAGAGTTGCAGAGCAGTACAGCTTTCTCTGTGGAACCAAGTTAAGCAATCTAGTGGTTCAGAAATGGTGATTGGCCCAAAGTGAGTAGAAAGGGACTCAAGAGATAGAGACGCGTTCCCTGGAGGAACCTCTGTTGCAGGGACCGGCAAGCTGAAGTTGGCATGGAGAATGTTTACCGACCACTGGGAGGCTCCCAAGCGGACCACAAAGGTTGGGCATACTGGAAGGACACAGACTACCCTCTGGATTTGGAAGACCATAGGAGTATGCAGTCGAAGGAAAAAACACTGTCAGCAGGGAATTGGGCACTGCAGATGTAAAAAGGTTGCTGGGACACTTGGTGGGGCTTCAGAAAGCCAGAGCACATATTAATGTCGTGTCTGGGACCTGTACCCATGGAGAAGGAAAATCATCTGGGATAATCGTCAGAGTCCCAGTATCTGGCAGGGTAGTACAGCAGGTTTGGGGATCAAGAGTCATAGGTCAGTTGGATCTGGCACCCACCACTACGAAAGAGGAAGATCATCTAGGACAATCATCACAGTCCAAAAGTACCTGACAGAGTAGTGAACCAGGTGGTCTGTGAAGTAAAGTCTGAGTAGGGCCGTGGAAGGGAAATATTCCTCATGGCAGTGTGAACTTTTATTTCAAGTCTGAGAAAGGCAATGGGAAAGGAGACCGTTCCCCCTCCCCTGCAGTGCTGCAAACCAGCATAAGAAAGACTGAGAAAGGCCAGGGGAAAGGAGACATTCCCCCTGCAACTATGAACTGTCCAGCAGAGAAAAGGCATAAACAAGAGCAGGGTCTGGGACCCAAACCGCAGCAGTGAAAATCACAAGGCAATCAGCCTATTTAACGTATCACTTGGCATGAGTGTATACTAGTTCTGCTAGGCAAAGAAAGAAAGACATCTAGGATCTAGGACCCATGAATACCGAGAAGAAAATCTTGCGAAAGAAATTTGGCAGAAGCTTTACATTCAGGTTCAGAGGAAGGGAGTCATTTCCCTGAAGACATCTGGAACTGGATTGAGAAAACCAGGAGAAGGGAGTCATTCCCCCAGTATATGTTTGTTGAACATTGATAGAAGGAACAGGAAGAATGAGAAGGGAGTTATTTTCCCCTGGTGTGCGTTTGTGAACTTTCTCAAGCTAAGTCAGGGGAAGAAAGTCATTTCCCTGAGAGATTTTTTCAAGCTTGGCTAAGAGAATCATGGGGAAGGGAGACATTCCCCCTGGTGAAGGTTGTTTGGTGGACATTGGAGAAACCAGAAAAAAGGGAAGTGAGTCATTCCCCCTAGAGCAGGATTTCTGTCTGTGTTTTTGGAAAGATAAAGACCAGGAGCAAGGAGTCATCCCTCCTAGAGAAGATTGATAAAGGACTTTATATTTGTATGCACCAAGAGAATGGAAACATTGTCTTGGTGAACAAACTTTCTGTTTCCTTAAGAGCCTTTCTTTCTATTTTAAGGGATAGCAGTGGTGTTTTGACCTAGGACAGTGGACATTTAATTTCTGGACATCATGACAGTTCCTTAGTTTAGTTGGAGACAGGGCAAGCCTCCCTAGTGTTAGGATAGACAGTTTTTTGTGTTAACAAAATAAAGGTTTATAGCATGAAAATGAGCTCACCTGGTCCATTATCTCCTTCTGAACCCTTATACAATGTTGCAGAATTATAATTCATACCATAGGCCTGTACCTTGAGGTTAATTGTGCCGCTGTCAATTAGATATATATTTCTCCAGTTCACTTTAAAAGCAGGATGTTTGCCCATGAGCCACACTTATTTTGATAACTGCTGCCCTTATTGTGCAACAGTGGCTACATAGTGGCCCTGTTAAGTAAATTTACGTGGAAGGGATCACCTATGTTTGCACTTATGTGCATACAGGTACTGTCAGTGCGAATTTCATCATTTGTGTTGCAGAGTGCAAAAGGTAGGTTAACATACACCACCCTTTTGCATCCTGCTGAGCACATTTAGTAAATGCTATCTACCTATATGCCTGGCATGCAGTGTTTACAATTAATTCCTACGGAAGTGTACGCGAGCGTGAAGTGTGAGACGCTGAGGCATCCCTTATTAAGTTGCAAAGAGAGAACACCATTAGTGCAAAGTTTCTTTATTCGAGACAATTAAATGCTATAAAATAGGCTAAATCATGGTCTCTTGTCACGTGAGTCCAGGATGGAAATAGAAGTGGGCATGTAGACCTAAACCTTTATAAGAACATGCTTACACTCCCTGATATTCTCAGAGAAGAAAAGCGACTACAAGGCCAAGTTCAAAGACAATCTGAATGGCAGAAGGCACGAGCAATGAGAGATGTTGGGCTTTTTGGGTGGGGGGTAAGGTCAAGTCCATCCACCAGCACCTGCCAGTTTATGTGCTGCTAGTAAATCAAATGTTCTTGAAGGGTACAAGCATGCCAACCAATTGCAGAAGGCTGTATAACGAAGGGCCTTATAGTTTAAGAGTCATTGATGTGTTGTGTTTCTAATAACCTTTGAAGATGACTTGCACTAAGGCAGGGCATACGTTGCCCACCTGACTATAGAGATCCAATCACAATATAGAAAGTATACTTAGATTCTCCCCTTTGTCATTTCACAATCCTGCGTAGGTTTTCTTAGCTTGCCACTTAGTAGGATGTCACATATGACAAGTTAAGTGCTGTTTTTTATTAAATGCCTTGAGACTTTGCTGTGCGACGTCCGTTGATGTCTGTTGTAACTCCCTGTTTTAGATAATGAAGATTACCCCTGCTAATAGCGCAGGGAATATTAATTATGTTAAAGACTAAGAGGCGAGCATTATGCTTCAACTTCATTTATTTTACTCTTCAGCAGTTTCCACAGAAAACACACAATAACACTGAAAAGTATCCTTAAGTCACTTTTCTCCCTTCTAAACTACAAGTCCCAATGTCTCGGTAGTTCTATCTTGCTCAGTCCAGCTATGACACTCTTCTTGTCCTGGACTCCTCCTCTCTTTTACAGATCCGGACTGCCTCCTGAACTTTCCATCAACGTCACGCCAACAGAGTGAACTTCTTCAACTTGCCGCATGCTCAACGGAGCTGCCTCCAACTTAACTGTCTGCTACCATCAGACCTCGATACTCCTTGATCATTCAATCTCTATTGTTCTTCTGATCTTCCCCTAAGGATCATACAAATAACAATATTAGGGTGAAGTCCATGCACTGTCGTATTCATTGGTTATTGCATACAGTTTAGACAAAGCATGACAGGGTGGGAATTTAATGCTCACCTCCTAGTCTTGAATAGAATTAATACTCCCTGCACTATTAGCAGGGGTAATCTTCATTCTATGTCAAAACTGGAGGCAAGCATTATGCTTGTTCAAAGCTTCTCTAATACAGTTGTAGCTAAACTTATCATCGGCTTGAAATAATACGCTTTAAATGTATTATCGCTCACCCAATCAGTTGCCTGCATAATATCTCACGGAGACACCCCTGCTGTGAATGCTCTGGATGCCATTGCTCCTCTTACTGAGTGTGCTCCATATAGATTCAGGTCGATACCTGCTATCTGCATCACCTCTCTCAACCCTCTCGCCATTGTGGCTGTCGCTACTGCCTGAAACAGCCTTCTGCGCACAATCATTAGCTGAGTAGTGCCTGCAGCTCTGCACTCCCTCTGTCCTGCTCTCGTATTCTTTGATGCACTTCTCTACACACCATTTGGGGTTAGTTGGAAAATACGGGTAATGGACTGTAGTAGTACCCGTCTTAGTCCTTCTGACTATTGAAAATGTCACTCCTTCTGGTCCAAAAGACTTCCTGTTAAACACTACTGTCACGTCCCATGCTTTATTATACCTCATCTCTGGGGGTGCTTTATGTCTCACCGCTCTAATAAGCCTAGCTACCGCTGGATTCTCTCCTGCTGGGACTCCTTCAATTGGTAAATGACCAGCTGAAATGGCTGATCGGTACACACCTATGTTCTGAAACGCTTTCCCACCTTGCAACAGAAATGCTAGAAAATTCAAAATAGCAACTATAGGAGACGAAAGGGTATGAAAATGTCTCCCTCTACACAAGTTCGACCACCTGGCCCAAGCCGCGTCATAGCTCCTCCTAGTGGATGGTGCCCATGATTCCACAATGAGCTCTGCAACTTGCGCCAAAATGCCTGGCAATGCCCAGCGTCTCCTGAACTCTGCATGCTATTAGTGGGAGAGTCCCTCTCACTCTCAGAGGATGAGATGACCCAGCTGGGTCCATGAGAAGCCGTTCTCCATATGGGAGAACTTGAGGTATGTCTGCTGACAGATGCATCAGCGTTGGAAACCATATTTGTGATTTTGTCATAAAGCACCAAAGTATTGACTGAAAAGGATACGGTACTCAAAAGGATAAAGATGGTAGGGTCTACCGGATCCCTGTTCACACGATTTGATAGTTGTGAAGTCAAGTTTAGACCTTCCAAATGATACGACTCTCTGACTGATGAAACAGGCGGAGAGATGGATCACTGGAAAGGGTGTGGGTAAAGTATAGGAAGTCAGCCTAGAACAAAATAAAGTATCATAAGAAACTGCCCCAAATCGACTCTCTATGATAGAACAGTATTTGGCATTAATTCACACACTGACCTTATGACTGGTGTAGAAGAATCCAGCAGAAGTCTCTTGAGGAAAACCCGGAATTGGAACAAACGACAAGGAAGGGGAGGTTAGTAAGGGAGACTTATCCCGAACGGCACGAGGCTCACGCTAGATACCGGGTTGCTGCACCACAGGATAGCGTCCAAAGTACTGTTCACTGTCAACCTTCCAACAGTCCTTGAAAAGCTTCCTTCCCACGTAGAGAAAAGTATAGAAATGAATAAATCCACCTGTTAGTGTCACAGATGCAGGAGTCGGAAATAGCGCCCTTTTGTGGAATAAACAAAGTACAGGCGGTTCTGAACAGCCGCGAAGAAAATAGTGTGCGTGTGTGGAATTACACGCGAATAGGATTCACGCAATCCAGGCCAGCCGCGCTTGAATACTGCGTGCGCTTGTGGATTTGCACGCAAACAGGATACACGCAGTCCTGTACAACCGCGCTTGAAGACAGCGTGCGTGTGTGGAATTACACGCGAACAGGATTCACGCAGCCCAGGTCCGCCGCGCTTGAAGACAACGTGCGCTTGTGGATTTGCACGCTGACAGGATACACACAGCACAGGACAGCCGCGTTTGAAGACAACGTGCGCGTGTGGAATTACACACGAACAGGATTCACGCAGTCCAGGTCCGCCGCTCTTGAAGACAAAGTACAGGATACACCAGCCCAGGTCCGCCGCGCTTGAAGACAACGTGCGCTTGTGGATTTGCACGCTGACAGGATTCACGCAGCCCAGGACAGCCGCGTTTGAAGACAACGTGCGCATGTGGAATTACACGCGAACAGGATTCACGCAGCCCAGGCCAGCCGTGCTTGAAGACAACGTGCGCTTGTGGATTTGCACACTAACAGGATACACGCAGCCCAGGACAGCCACGAAGAAAATAGTGTGCGTGTGTGGAATTACACGCGAATAGGATTCACGCAATCCAGGCCAGCCGCGCTTGAATACTGCGTGCGCTTGTGGAATTACACGCGAACAGGATTCACGCAGCCCAGGTCCGCCGCGCTTGAAGACAACGTGCGCTTGTGGATTTGCACGCTGACAGGATACACGCAGCACAGGACAGCCGCGCTTGAAGACAGCGTGCGCGTGTGGAATTACACGCGAACAGGATTCACGCAGCCCAGGTCCGCCGCGCTTGAAGACAACGTGCGCTTGTGGATTTGCACGCTGACAGGATACACGCAGCACAGGACAGCCGCGTTTGAAGACAACGTGCGCGTGTGGAATTACACACGAACAGGATTCACGCAGTCCAGGTCCGCCGCTCTTGAAGACAAAGTACAGGATACACGCAGCCCAGGTCCGCCGTGCTTGAAGACAACGTGCGCTTGTGGATTTGCACGCTGACAGGATTCACGCAGCCCAGGACAGCGCGTTTGAAGACAACGTGCACGTGTGGAATTACACACGAACAGGATTCACGCAGCCCAGGCCAGCCGTGCTTGAAGACAACGTGCGCTTGTGGATTTACACACTAACAGGATACACGCAGCCCAGGACAGCCGCGAAGAAAATAGTGTGCGTGTGTGGAATTACACGCAAATAGGATTCACGCAATCCAGGCCAGCCGCGCTTGAATACTGCGTGCGCTTGTGGATTTGCACGCAAACAGGATACATGCAGTCCTGTACAACCGCGCTTGAAGACAGCGTGCGCGTGTGGAATTACACGCGAACAGGATTCACGCAGCCCAGGTCCGCCGCGCTTGAAGACAACGTGCGCTTGTGGATTTGCACGCTGACAGGATACACGCAGCACAGGACAGCCGCGTTTGAAGACAACGTGCGCGTGTGGAATTACACACGAACAGGATGCATGCAGTCCAGGTCCGCCGCTCTTGAAGACAAAGTACAGGATACACGCAGCCCAGGTCCGCCGCGCTTGAAGACAACGTGCGCTTGTGGATTTGCACGCTGACAGGATACACGCAGCCCAGGACAGCCGCGTTTGAAGACAACGTGCACGTGTGGAATTACACGCGAACAGGATTCACGCAGTCCAGGTCCGCTGCTCTTGAAGACAATGTGCGCGTGTGGAATTAGACGCAACAGTATTCACGCAGCCCAGGACAGCCGCGTTTGAAGACAACGTGCGCGTGTGGAATTACACGCGAACAGGATTCACGCAGCCCAGGCCAGCCGCGCTTGAAGACAACGTGCGCTTGTGGATTTGCACACTAACAGGATACACGCAGCCCAGGACAGCCGCGTTTGAAGACAACGTGCGCGTGTGGAATTACACGCGAACAAACAGCTCCAGGAATCAGCGTGTGGCGGAAAACACACTATAGAAGGCCCAAGAAGCAGCTGAGGAAAACTGCACGGACGCAGATCGGAGGTTCAGCTACACAACGCCAAATGATTCGATCAGAAGCAGCGAGTGAAGTTTCCACGCTACTTATATACGTAATGCCGTAGCTCACGTGACGAAGCAGAATTCACGTGAATTTAGCGACGTGAAAAGTGCAGACGTCGCTTTCCCGGCAATGAATCGAACAACCGCCATTTGGAATAGAACGGTCTAGCTGTTCTATGAGCGTAAGAGGTAGAACCACGTCCAGCATGGATGACAGTGCCATCCCCCAAAGGGGCACCCTCTCCCCTTTTCGAGTGAAAACGCTTCAATAAAGCAGGTGCATGTATATTGGAAAGAGGTTCCCAGGACCTATCTTCGGGACCGTAGCCCTTCCAATCCACCAGATAATACGGCCTACCAGAACGTAGCCTCATATCCAGTATGTCCTGTACCTCGTACTCATCTGAACCCCTCACAGAAATAGCAACAGGTCGTACAGGCAATCTGGTAGCTTCAGAACATGGCTTAATGAGTGACACGTGGAATACGGGATGCCCTCGCCATCGTTGTGGCAAAGCCAGACGGACAGCAGCCGGATTAATTACTTGGAGTACTGCATACGGACCAATGTATTTAGGCAACAATTTCTTTTTTCCTGGTATCCTCAAGTTCTTAGTGGATAACCATACTTTCATACCAGCCTTGTAGACAGGTGCAGGTACTCTATGAGCATCGGCATAGAACTTGTCGTGTCTTTTAGCTTGTTCCAATTGCTGCTTCACTTTCCTATGTAGATTCTTAAGATCACGAACAGTATGGCCTGCGGCAGGAGTATCCAAAGACAAACTGGAATCCAAAGGTATTGATCGGGGGTGTTGTCCATAAAGAGCATAGAAAGGTGAAGTGCCTATGGCACTATGATAGGAGTTGTTGTAGGCGAATTCTGCTGCCGGCAGGACCTTGAGCCAATCTGATTGAAACTGCAGACACAAACACCGCAGATATTGTTCCATAGTGCTATTGACTCTTTCGGTCTGTCCATCAGTTTGAGGGTGATAAGCACTGGACATTCTGTCATCAATCAGTAATGCTGAAGTTAGTGCTCTCCAAAAGCGTGACGCAAATTGTGAGCCCCTGTCCGTAATGATTACTGACGGTAGACCAAAGAAACGGAATACATGTCGAATGAACAGGTCAGCCAAAACAGCAGCTGTTGGTAAACCAATAGAGGGAATATAAAGAGCCAATTTAGTGAAGTAATCCACTACAACCCATATGGTATCGTATTCCTGGTTTTGTGGGAGTTCCACCACAAAATCCATAGATATCATGTCCCATGGTTTGTTAGGGACAGGTAGGGACTGGAGTAAGCCCACTGGTTTACCAGGAGTGTTTTTGCATTGGATGCATACAGAACATGTTGATACATGATTTATGACATCTTTTGTCATGGATGGCTACCAACACCATCTTTTAAGCAGCTCTAGTGTTTTCTTCTGTCCAGGATGGGCTGCGATCAAGGAATCATGATTCCACTTGAGGGCCTTATACCGCGTTGAAAACGTTGGTAAATAGAGCACTCCTTGTGTGAAAGGTAAACCGTTATGTACGTCCAGCTTCATATCCTGGATCACTTGGGGATGATTTTTCACCCACTCCTGTACTTCGTTTTTTAAGGATGGTTGAACAGAACAACTACATATTACATGATCTGCCAACAACTGATTGCGCACCTGTGATTCTTCCTTCGCCTCCTCACCAATGCGAGACAAAGTGTCTGACTTAACGTGTTCTCTGGCAGGACGATATGTGACCTGGAAATCATATTGAGCAAAAAAGACATGCCATCTGGCCTGTCGAGCCGTAAGACATTTCATAGATTTGAATGCTTGAAGATTTCTATGGTCAGAGTACACCAACACCTGATGTTTGGCCCCAAGAAGATGATGTCGCCATTCTCGGAAAGCATCCTTGATTGCCAGTAATTCCCGCTCAGTGACGGTGTAATTTCGTTCATATGGGGCAAGTTTGCGAGAGAAGAAAGCCACTGGGTGCTCCTCCTTGGTTTCTGTGCAAACTTGTGAGAGCACCACTCCAGTAGCGACAGTGGATGCATCCGCTTCAACAATAAACTGGCGATCTGGATCTGGATGCTGAAGCACGGGTGCGGTGGTAAATGCTTCCTTTAACATCTCGAATGATGTTTGGGCATTCTGGTTCCAACAGAAAGGAACTTTGGAACTAGTTAAAGTCGTCAAAGGAGGCACTGTTTTGGAGAAGGAACGAATAAACCTGCGATAAAAATTTGCAAAGCCTAGGAAAGACTGTAATGACTTGACATTGTGCGGAACAGGCCAATTCAATATGGCCTTCACTTTGGAACGGCTCATTCGAGCACCTAGATTGGTAATGTCGTAACCCAGAAATTCCACTTCCTGTGAATGAAAGACACATTTCTCGGCTTTCACAAAAAGAAGGTTCTCCCTGAGTCTTTGTAAGTCTGTAGAAACGTGTTTGACGTGTTCTGAAAAAGACGATGAATAAATCAGAATATCATCCAAACAAATCACCACGAATTGGTCCATTATATCCCTGAAAATATTGTTCATGAAGAACTGAAAAGTAGCGGGAGCGTTGCACAGACCAAAAGGCATCACCAAATATTTGTAAAGGCCATACCGCGTCTTGAAAGCGGTCTTCCATTCATCGCCCTCACGAATGCGAACTAAATTGTATGCTCCTCGCAAGTCCCATTTAGTGAAGTACCTGGAAGTACCTAATTGATCCAATAGAACGTTTATCAGCGGTAAAGGATACTGATTTTTTATGGTGATGTCGTTAAGTGCCCTGTAATCAATGCAAGGCCTTAGATCTCCCTCTTTCTTCGGAACAAAGAATAGAGGAGACGCAGCAGGCGATTGCGATGGCCGTATGAATCCCATCGCTAGAGCTTTATCGATGTATTCTTTCAACACAACGTCTTCTTTTGGAGTCAATGAATATACACGACGTGTAGGAATTTTAGCTCCAGGAATCAGTTCAATCGGACAGTCATACTGTCGATCTGGAGGCAGTTGTTCTGCCTGGCCTTTATCAAAAACATCAGCGTACTCAGTGTATTCGCATGGTATGGTTGTATCGCTTTGATGTACCACACTAATAGTTGAAGCTCCCCCCATAGAGGCCAATATATGTGAATTGTTTGACACCTCCTGACTGGTAAAGCAATGTTCATTGCAATAAATTGAAGGATACTGGAGCAATCCCGAAACCCAGTCAATAGCGGGATTATGAAGGGTCAACCAGGCAAGACCAAGTATTATTTTGTACTGCAGAGCAGCTATAACATCGAAGACAATTTCTTCCGAATGACTATTAGATAATGTCATCTGAACAGGTACTGTCTCCTGGGTTACCATACCAGAAGTCAAAATAGATCTGTCCACGGTATTAACCGTTTCAGGTTTGTTCTTGTTTACAAGGGGTATGGAACAATTCTTGGCATATGTGATGTCTATGTAATTGTTAGTGGCTCCGGAATCAATCATGGCCTTGGAAACCAATTCTTGGTCATCACAACGTAACGTCACCTCGACAGCTATAGGTGCGTGATTAGGAATGGTACTGGAGTCCGATAAAACACTCGACACAGGGACTCCTGCTACTGTCGAGTTTTGGCGTTTCCCGAACACTTGACTGGTTTCTTAGGACATGTCGCTAATAAATGCTCGGATGAACCGCAATACATACATAAATTGTTCTTTCTTCGGTTCTCTCTTTCTGCATTGGACAACCGGCCTCTCACAGCGCCAATCTGCATTGGTTCAGGGTCGTTCGAGGGAACTGCCGGTGCCTCCGAAC
Source organism: Ambystoma mexicanum (assembly GCF_040938575.1). NCBI lineage: Eukaryota > Metazoa > Chordata > Amphibia > Caudata > Ambystomatidae > Ambystoma > Ambystoma mexicanum. Next base: position 788,147,228 of record NC_090939.1, read on the forward strand.
GAACCGATGCTTGTAAGAGTGTTTTTTTCTCTCCTTTCCGAGCATTTCTTCAGGCATCGATTTGTAGAACCAAATCGAGCAACTCTGTGAATCCAGTAGGAACCACCGGAACCATGGATAAGGCATCTTTCAGTTCTTCTGAAAGACTCTTGTATAAAACAGCCGTTTTCTTGCCTTCAGGCCATTGAGTTTCGGCTGTTAGTTGATTGAATCGGGCAATGTAAGGCAAAAGAGGTTGACTGCCTTGTTGTAGATTAAGTAACTCCAGATCCATAGCTTGAGTAGCATAATGCATGTCAAAGACTTTACTCATAGCAGCCAAAAGATCATCACAGTCGTATAACAAAGGGCTATTTGATTCCAACAAAGGGTTAGCCCAAGCAGCAGCTGTACCCCCTAAATGGGAAAGCACACATGCTGCTTTTGTGGTTAGATCAGGGAATGATGTAGGACGGCAAAGAAAATGGAGTCGGCACTGATTAACAAAGGTTCTATAGGTTTTGGGGTCACCTGTGAACCGTTCCGGAGGAGCCAAGGGAAACTGAGTGGGCATAACCACATTAATAGTTTCATGTGGGGGTGTCATAGTCCCAGATCCAGATGCAGTGGCCATCGGAATCTGCGCTCCCTGAGGACTAGCGTGTATGGCGTCTTGCATAACGTCCATACGGTGCCGTAACATGTCCTGTGCCGTAACCATTTCATTTCTCAAATCGCTGATCAACTGAGTCAAAACAGTTAAAGGATCCGTACCCTCCATGGCTTCTGATTCTGTCATAAAGCACCAAAGTATTGACTGAAAAGGATACGGTACTCAAAAGGATACAGATGGCAGGGTCTTCCGGATCCCTGTTCACACGATTTGATAGTTGTGAAGTCAAGTTTAGACCTTCCAAATGATACGACTCTCTGACTGATGAAACAGGCAGAGAGATGGATCACTGGAAAGGGTGTGGGTAAAGTATAGGAAGTCAGCCTAGAACAAAATAAAGTATCATAAGAAACTGCCCCAAATTGACTCTCTATGATAGAACAGTATTTGGCATTAATTCACACACTGACCTTGTGACTGGTGTAGAAGAATCCAGCAGAAGTCTCGAGGAAAATCCGGAATTGGAACAAACGACAATGAAGGGGAGGTTAGTAAGGGAGACTTATCCCGAACGGCACGAGGCTCACGCTAGATACCGGGTTGCTGCACCACAGGATAGCGTCCAAAGTACTGTTCACTGTCACCTTCCAACAGTCCTTGAAAATCTTCCTTCCCACGTAGAGAAAAGTATAGAAATGAATAAATCCACCTGTTAGTGTCACAGATGCAGGAGTCGGAAATAGCGCCCTTTTGTGGAATAAACAAAGTACACGCGGTTCTGAACAGCCGCGAAGAAAATAGTGTGCGCGTGTGGAATTACACGCGAATAGGATTCACGCAATCCAGGCCAGCCGCGCTTGAAGACAGCGTGCGCTTGTGGATTTGCACGCGAACAGGATACACGCAGTCCTGAACAACCGCGCTTGAAGACAGCGTGCGCGTGTGGAATTACACGCGAACAGGATTCACGCAGCCCAGGTCCGCCACGCTTGAAGACAACGTGCGCTTGTGGATTTGCACGCTGACAGGATACACGCAGCATAGGACAGCCGCGTTTGAAGACAACGTGCGCGTGTGGAATTACACGCAAACAGGATTCATGCAGTCCAGGTCCGCCGCTCTTGAAGACAAAGTACAGGATACACGCAGCCCAGGTCCGCCGTGCTTGAAGACAACGTGTGCTTGTGGATTTGCACGCTGACAGGATACACGCAGCCCAGGACAGCCGCGATTGAAGACAACGTGCACGTGTGGAATTACATGCGAACAGGATTCACGCAGTCCGGGTCCGCCGCTCTTGAAGGCAACGTGCGCGTGTGGAATTACACGCGAACAGGATTCACGCAGCCCAGGACAGCCGCGTTTGAAGACAAAGTGCGCGTGTGGAATTACACGCGAACAGGATTCACGCAGCCCAGGCCAGCCGCGCTTGAAGACAACGTGCGCTTGTGGATTTGCACGCTAACAGGATACACGCAGCCCAGGACAGCCGCGTTTGAAGACAACGTGCGCGTGTGGAATTACACGCGAACAAACAGCTCCAGGAATCAGTGTGTGGCGGAAAACACACTATAGAAGGCCCAAGAAGCAGCTGAGGAAAACTGCAAGGACGCAGATCGGAGGTTCCGCTATACAACGCCAAATGATTCGATCAGAAGCAGCGAGTGAAGTTTCCACGCTACTTATATACGTAATGCCGTAGCTCACGTGACTAAGCAGAATTCACGTGAATTTAGCGACGTGAAAAGTGCAGACGTCGCTTTCCCGGCAATGAATCGAACAACCGCCATTTGGAATAGAACGGTCTAGCTGTTCTATGAGCGTAAAAGGTAGAACCACGTCCAGCATTCATGACAGATTTCCACAGCGGCGCAATTAAGATCAATTCTGCCGTCTCCCTCCGACACTTCGATAGTAGCCTGTTCAGCATCACGAAGGGTGGGGAAGCGTAATATAGCTCTCCTGACCATTGTTGGAGAAAAGCGTCCTTGATTTGCGCGCTTGGACCCAGCCTCCAGCTGAAGTAGCTGAGTGTCTGAGCATTGAGGCGAGACGCAAACAAATCTGTGTGAACTGGTCCCCACAGATGATTCAGACTCTGAAAAACGTTGATGTCCAGCCTCCAGTCCCTGGAGTCCATCAGGTATCGCGATTTCCAGTCGGCCACTATGTTCAGTGAACCTGGCAGGTATTCCACCATCACTGATGTCCCGATTGCAGGCAAACATGCCAAAAGTCCTTCTCTAGCTCTGCTAGTAGTGGGGATCTCATCCCTCCTAGGTGGTTTATATACCTGACCGTTGATTTGTTGTCCATTTTGAGAAGGACAGATGAACTCTCTCTCCCTTACGTAAACACATTGATAGCGAAAGAACCTGCTAGGAGTTCTAAGCAGTTTATGTGCAGGTGGAGTTCCTCCTCGCTCCATCCTCCCCCAGTCTCTAGAGATCCACATCTCGCGCCCCAGTCTATGCGCTGGCTTCTGATTTTATGACTAGATCTGGACGATCTCTGAAAATGGCACAACCATTCCAGGCGTCCATATTCATCAGCCACCACTCTAGTACTATGATGGATTCCTGATCTAAGGGTATTTGTTGGTGGTATTTCAGGCCATGCTACAAATGTCTGATCTTCAGTCTCTGAAGCACTCGGTAGTGTGGTAGGCCTGGGAAGATAGCTTGGATCGACGCTGCTCGCATTGCTACTATCCTCGCTAATACACTGATTGATATGGTCTGTTTGCTCAAGCAGTCCCTGATCTCCTTCTTGATGTCCCTGATCTTCCACGCTGGTAATTCCAGGGTCGCTTTCTTGGTGTCTAGCATGAAACCTAGGAAGTCTAGCCTTTGAGCTGGCATTGTGTCTGAACCCCTGAACCCATGCTGTCTGGTATAACAGTGTCTCTCGCTCCTCTGCTAGGAATAGCAGATCGTCCAGGTATATACTTTTCCTGATACCCTTGTCTCGGATCGCTGCTGCTACTGGTTTCATCAACTTGGTGAAGTCCCAAGGTGCTGAGGCTAGGCCGAAGAGCATAGTTTTGAATTGCCATAGTTGGTTGTTCCAGCAGAATGCCAGGAAGGTCCTGAACTCCTCTTGCACTGGCACTTTTAAGCACGTGTCCCTCAAATCTGACATTGTTAGCCAGTCCCCTTCTCTTAGGGAATCCTTGAGCTGGTGTATTACTTCCATTTTGAAGTGGCGGTAAACAATCCAGCCATTCAGCTGTTTCAAGTTTATGGTTGAAGTTTCTCTTTTCTGCAGACTAGGAACATTTTTCTTACAAATCTGGGGGGTGCGCAGCACTTCTCTATGGCTCTCTTTCTCTCTAGCTGACTGTTAGGAAAGATTTCGTAATTGTAGGTAATTTTCCTTCCATGTGGCAACCCCTAAACCTTTTGCTGTTGTTTTTCACCTTGTTCTCGACTTTGCCAGAGAAGTGCAGCCTTCTGCCGCACTCCTCTGGGCTTTCGCTCCTTTCTTACGGGGAAACTGACATGCCCTTAAGACTGTCAGTACCGGGGAACGCTGTTTCCCGTAGTTTCTTTTATCATGTTGCGGCTTTCGTGCAACATGACACAAGAGGGCACTGTAAGCTAAATTACAGCTCTCTTGGGTCTCTAGCCTTCTACAGGCCCTAGATACTCGTTTAGGATTGTATCTGATCGGTGCAAGTGATTCAGGGACAGGAATGGTGACAGCGATCGTTTCTTGTGTTTTGAGCTCCTTTTGCCGTTCTAAGCGCGTTTCTCGCCCTTAACCCAAAATGGTGGCCTGGCTCCCAAAATGACCAGACCACAAGGCTCCTTTGTCCTGTCCGCTGACCGTCTTGCTCCCTTCACCTTCCCCAGGTCGAGCCGACCCGGGGCCTTCCTTATTTGGGCATGTACTTTCCCGCGAAACACGGATGCTTTCGCAGGCTTCTACATGTCTTGTGTGTGCCTCCAGGATGTGGGCTGGGATGTCTGGTCCCAATACACATCCTGGGTGCCAGAGAGTCTAGGGTGGTGTGAATGCCTGGGACCACCGTGGTCCGTGATTGGTCCATGAATGGTGTGAGTGTTGATGAGCGGATCTCCCATTGGGTCCCCTCCGTTTTAGCGCGAAGGGAACCGTGGATAAGAGGGGGCTGGAAACACCACTACCAGGTCGATCTCCTGAGTTCTCACGAACGAAGGAATACAGGAGCCAAGTATCCTGCAACCAAGAGGCTGGACCGAGGAATCGCTGGTGACCCGCTGAAGGACTTCTCCTCTGCACTGCTGTCGCCTTGTGAAACCCTTTTCACCTTTGATCGAACCAGAAGGCCTGTACTGGTACTTCGACCCTTGGAATAGCGGGAACAGCTATTCTCGGCATCTTCACCATCTCCTGCCAGTAAGCCTTCGGAAGCGTCTCTGGGCCATCCAGCTGACTGACCAGCTTACACGGGAGTCTTGCTCTGTAACCGCCGCCAAGTTGTGTAGTATTTCGAGTCCTTGTCACTCTCACACGCTTTGTACACTTGGCGTTCCCAGGTCTGAAGTGAGTAGTGTACATTTGGCTCAGATACACACGGCCGTCCGTTGCCCTACTGTGGTAACAAACTGTGCGGGTTTCTTCGATTGGGACGTCTTTTTACTCAACACGACGACAAGGCGTTCCCTGCTCTTCTGAACCTGCCAGCTGCTGAAACTGACGCGGAGAAGCCAGGGTCTGCTTGCATCGGGGACCGGTGAGTAGCATAGCTAGGATCTGGTCGCCCTCCTGCAGGAGCCCATTGCTTTTCCCTGCTATGTCAAACAGCACCCTTTTCCGTACTCGCGCTCTGCTTCTGCCCACTGTGGAGGCTGCGCTTGAGTCGCGGAACTTGTTCTTCTTCTTTTGTGCACTAAACTGAACTGCCTGATTTCCCTTGAAGAGCTTCTCCTTTTGCCCGTTGGCACCAGCGCGTGCAGGTACTTTTGAGCACAAGGCTCCACTCTTCGCAGGGCTCGGAATTCCATCTAGTTAGGTGCCTCTGAAGGCGAACTGGGTCTAAGCATTATTGCGCACTGCCTGTTTTCCCTCCCCTTTAGGTGGACTACACATTTCGTGCATATAACGCTTGAGACTTGTTGTATTTGTATATATATTGTGTTGATATGGTATGTGTTGGTTTACTATCGTTATATTGTGATTTTATCGCTGCGGTCATTGTTTTAAAGGCCTTGAAATAAATGTGTATATATTTTTAATATAACAACTGTTTGGAGTAGTTTGTAAGTGTTCTTGCTTTGTGTGCTCATTGCGGGCTTTCAGTCACCCTCACCCCTCTTGAGACCTAGTCTTGACCGCCGCGATCGCTAACTTGATTGGTCTGGCTCGTCCAGAGGTTACCCTGTTCCAAGTAATTAGGTTGGCCTTCTGAACTTCTGCGCCACCAGGACAGAGTTCAGAAATCCGTCTTAACACTGACACAGCTCGCAATCTAGTCTCTCCTGTTCTGCTGGCGCTAGGTGGGGCTGCTGCGGCTGGTGTGCCTGTACTGGCTGCTGGAAAAGTTCTAGCTGAAGACTTCTGACAGTTTGCAAAACTCAAGTATCACTGGAAAGCGTGCGTCATTTGTTACAGAAAGACATTGTGCTGCCACCTACTGGTGGGTATTGCGTTACTCTCACCTGGTGAAAAGCTTTAGCCTCAGATGGCTCTTCTTCCTCTGCGTCCTCTCAGAAATCTTCCACTGGCAGGGAAGAAGGAGTCCTGCTGTTTATTCTCCCCGTATTGTGCCCTGGAAATCTGGGGTCTTCTTCCTCCTTGAAAACAACCGGCCCCCCGGTCCCTCCAAAAACTCTGCCTAGGAAAATCTTACGAATCGATGCCTGAGCTTTCTCCAATGACGTATACCTGACGACAAACCGGCCCATATCCTTGCCAAATGTCTCTCCAAGAGCAGACCCTGTGCTGCTTCACCGGCCTTGTAAGACGCTAGGTCACTTAATTTAGGATCTATTTTCAGTAGTAAGGCTCTCCTCCGTTCCGAAGAGATGGCGCAGTTCACATTGCCGAGAAGGCAGACTGCTCTCTGGGCCCAGCTAGCTAACGTTTCGGGATCAACTTCTTACCCTGTATCCCTGGCTCTTCCCACCAGCTCCATTATTTTAGACAAGGGCCTGATATGTCTAGCACTTTCTCCTGGCAGTTCTTCCAGGACCGTCAATGCCTTTCCGCTGGTATTTGCTGGTTTTGGAAACGAAGGTCAACATCTTAGGGTCCAGTTCTGGCATCTCCACCACCTTCCCCGGGAGGTCTGGCCGTGGGCATTCTGCTCGAAGACACTGCCTCACCTCTTTTTCCAGGGCCTTCCTCAGTCTGATGGCATGTACAGTGTCACTCTGGGGGTGGCTGCCAGTCATGGGATCTAGGGTTCCTGATACTGTCAGGGTCAAACATATACAGGATTTCTTCTGGCTCATTGGCCAGATGTTTTTCTTTGCAGGCTTTTTTACCCCTGCTGCGTTTTGCCCACTCTTCCTCTGTTTTCTCTTCCTCTTCGTAGAAAGATAGCTCACCTTCTTCTGGCTCCTCTTGAGGCCTGGCACTGTCGGCCTTTGCATGAAGGCTTCCTTCAGCTTAGTAAAGGTGTTGACTGCCTCTGGGGTCTTTTTTTTCATCCTGTATGGTCGATCCAGGGGGTCATAAGAGGCTTTCCTCTTGTGGGTCAGGTTACTACCCTGTGGCCCTGTCTCAGAGGGTCCTGTGGGTGTGCTACTGTTATCTCTGATGCTCTCTCAGGGCTGGCTCAGCATACTTTCCAGAGTCTTCAGCCTTTCTTGCAGAGGTTTTACCCCTTGCACCACTGCATCCACCAACAACCTCGCCAGCACTTCCTTAAAACTGGCAGCGAGGTCTAGAGGCTGTTCCTCCTCACTCCACTCGATTCTGACATGCCTCTGGGTGCTGTGTGCCTGGTACCTGAGTCAGGTGTCTTTCACACTCCCACTGCTGCGTAGTTTAGGATGCTTTCTGAAGTGTCTTGCAGGAGTTATCAGCTCTCCGTTTGCAAGCACAATAATTATTTTATCCTATATATATCTATATACATATATTACATGGCCACGTTAGTGGACATGTAGTTATGGTTAAGTTGCTGTTTCATAGGAAGAGCACTTTTTGGGCGGCTTATAACTTCGCTCTCCCTGGACGGATCCTCACCAAACTTTGGGTCACTCTGAATTTTTTTGCAAAGTTTGGTGAGGATTCATCCAGGGGGGGCAATGTTATAGGGGGGTCCCAAATTTTTTTTTTTCCCATAGACTGAATGGGAAAAAAATGTTGCTCGCGTCTACAGCCCAAACCGCTGCACGGATTTTCACCAAATTTGGACCAGGAGCAGCGGCTTGGTCCCGAAAGCGTGCTTTTGCAAATTTGGTGAAAATCCGTCCAGTAGTTTTTTTAAAAATGACCAAAAAGTAGGTAAAAAAAAATTAGTGATATATGTGTTCGGTCCGCGGACACACTTCCCTGTTCGCTCCGTGGACAGTGTCCTGATTGGCCAATCAGCTTGCGTGATGTTCACGCACATGCGACGTGTTCGCTGATTGGACGTGTGAAGTGCGTCAGATTTTCGGTAGCGCCCGCCATCTTGGATTCGCGGTCGTCCACGGACAGCGCGCTGAAACTTTGTTCAAAATGTGTATTTAGTAGAGTGTGTTGGTGTATAGGAGTGTTTGGGGAGGGTGGGAGTGTATGAGATAGGATGAAAGTTGTGTTTTTTATGTGTTAGACGTTCTTTTTGTGTTCGATTTGTCTGCGGACATCACGGGTGTTCTGAAATGTTCTAAATAAACTGAATCGGGGGTGTTCTGAGGACTCAATATGTGTCCGTTTTGTTCGCAAGCAAACTGAAACTGTTCTAAGAACACTTGCAGTGTCCTGAAATGTTCGCAAATAAACAAAATGGGGGTGTACTGAGGACGCTGTCCGTATTGTTCGTTGTCAAGTTGAATATGTTCTAAGAACACTCGCGGTGTCCTGAATTGTTTGCAAATACACAAAATGGGGGTGTTCTGAAGACGTTGTCGAACACTCGCTGTGCACAGAAATGTTCGCAAATATGAATGGGGGTTGTGGCTGACAAGTTGAATGTGTTCTAAGAACAATCGCGGTGTCCTGAAATATTCGCAAACAAACAAAATGGGGGTGTCCTGAGGACGCTGTCCGTATTGTTTTCTGTCAAGTTGAATGTGTTCTAAGAACACTCGCGGTGTCCTGAAATGTTCACAAATAAACAAGATGGTGGTGTTCTGAAGGCGCTTCTAAGAACACTTGCGGTGTCCGGGGAATGTTTGTAGGGTGTGTCTTGAAGACGCTGTCCGTATTGTTCTCTGTCAAGTTGAATGTGTTCTAAGAACACTCGCGGTGCCCTGAAATGTTCGCAAATAAACAAAATGGGGGTGTTCTGAAGACGTTTCTAAGAACACTCCCGGTGTCCTGGAATGTTCGCAAATAAACAAAATGGGGGTGTCCTGAGGACGCTGTCCGTATTGTTCTCTGTCAAGTTGAATGTGTTCTTAGAACACTCATGGTGTCCTGAAATGTTCGCAAATAAACAAAATGGGAGTGTTCTGAGGACACTGTCCGTATTGTTCGTTGTCAAGTTGAATGTGTTCTAAGAACACTCGCGGTGTCCTGAAATGTTCGCAAATAAACAAGATGGTGGTGTTCTGAAGACGCTTCTAAGAACACTCGCGGTGTCCGGGGAATGTTCGTAGGGGTTGTCCTGAGGACGCTATCTGTATTGTTCTCTGTCAAGTTGAATGTGTTCTAGGAACACTCGCGGTGTCCTGAAATGTTCGCAAATAAACAAAATGGGGGTGTTCTGAAGACGTTTCTAAGAACACTCCCGGTGTCCTGGAATGTTCGTAGGGGGTGTCCTGAAGGCGTAGTCCGTATTGTTCGCTGGCAAGTTGAATGTGTTCTAAGAACACTCGCAGTGTCCTGAAATGTTCGCAAATAAACAAAATGGGGGTGTCCTGAGGACGCTGTCCGTATTGTTCTCTGTCAAGTTGAATGTGTTCTAAGAACACTCATGGTGTCCTGAAATGCTCGCAAATAAACGAAATGGGGGTGTTCTGAGGACACTCTCTGCATTGTTCGTTGTCAAGTTGAATGTGTTCTAAGAACACTCACGGTGTCCTGAAATGTTCGCAAATAAACAAAATGGGGGTGTTCTGAAGATGTTTCTAAGAACACTCGGGGTGTCCTGGAATGTTCGTAGGGGGTGTCCTGAAGGCGTAGTCTGTTTGTTCGCTGGCAAGTTGAATGTGTTCTAAGAACACTCGCAGTGTCCTGAAATGTTCGCAAATACACAAAATGGGGGTGTCCTGAGGACACTGTCCGTATTGTTCGTTGTCAAGTTGAAAGTGTTCTAAGAACTATCGCGTTGTTCTGAAATGTTCGTAGGGGGTGTCCTGAAAACGCTGTCCGTATTGTTCGCTGGCCAGTTGAAAGTGTTCTAAGAACACTCATAATGTCCGCGGACATTAAAAGTTTCCATAGACCATAGTTGAAATGTTTGACTCTATGGATGTGATATGCTGCGGTGGTTGTTGCCAGGGCATAGAGTCTTGGGGTGCATGGCCATTTGGCCATGCACCCCAAGACTCAATGCCCTGGCAACAACCACCGCAGCATATCACATTCATATTTGCTTATAACTTTGGGTGAAAAACAAATGTATAAGGAACAAAGGTATTAGATACTATGGATGTGATATGCTGCTATGGTTCTCCTTATTATTGTATACTTACTGTTTGGTCTAGTAACGGGAGTCCATGTTTTTCTTGTTCATTTCTGTGATAAAAGAAAATAGCATGTTAGTATTAGTATTTTGTAATGACTTATTACATTGTATAATCAATATACTTTTTTTTGAACCCTCATATTTAGTAGATTACAAATCAGAGTACTGTGCAATTTGCTCAGTTTCTGTATTTGATGCTAAAATCATTGGGTCTGTGGGAGAAAAAAAAATCCATGTTGGATTAAAAAAAAACTTTTTCTGTTATGCTACAGTTTATTTGTTTGTTTGTTTTCAGTGTTCACTTGTTGTTTCTGGCTAATGCTTTATACTTTGGCTTGTTGTATTTTTTTGGAGCAGTAACATATTATTTATTTGTTTTGATATTATAACATTTTGGAGCAGATAGAGATCAATTGGCGTATTCTGTCTATTTTTTTTATATATTTTAGTGGTATTGATTTATCTATTTGGATATTGTTAAATTGTGGGACAAGTAGATACCAATTGGCGTATTCTAACTGTGTATTTTTTGGTCTAATTTAGTGGTATTCATTTATCTGATTAGTTGTTGTAGAATCGTTGAGCAGTTAGATAGCTTTTGGAGTATTCTAACAGTTTATATTTTTTTAACACAAGTTTACTTATGGTTTAAATACAGTTTAGTTATCAAATTTTGGTTTTAAGAACATCAAATAAGCGTTTGTAAGATTTCCTGGTAATCTCTGCTTTAGAGTAATGGTACTATCATTACATTCAAACCATCCACATTTATTTTTTATATATGCAGTGTAGTGCACTGAATTGGTCTTGGCTCCTGCGTGGTAGATTATACCTATTGTTGTGAAGGTTTTCTTACCAAGTGATATTTGACCATGTGTGAATCCAGTCAGCTTGCAGTTGTTTTTGGTACCATCTGCATTTTAACGTAGAAGCATTAGTATTATGTATATACTATGTGTTTGTATTACTAACGTGGAGCGATTATCTGAATTGCAGGTAGAGCATAATCTACCATGGTTTGCATTTTGTACAAGTCGCTGAAATGGAATGGATTCACAATTTGGTATTGATATATATATGAAGCGTTCATTGGGGATTTCTTCTTGTGCCACATTGTTGCAGAGAGTGCATGTATGTTCCCACATGTATGAAATCTGAAAGATTATGTTTTTGTTTTCCAGTACTTGTAGTAAGTACATTAGAAATTCTTGTGGATCTTCCTGTGAATTTATAGTGAATTTCACCATTCCAGCACAGTAGTCCAATTGTTGTCTTATTCCAAAAACACTATACGTGTTGCCAGGATTTTGCTGCATTTTTGTGAAGTACTAACATTTGCAAACACAATGGGTCTGTACTGTGTAAGTAAATGTTGTCAACAATTGGTTGTAATTGAAATAGAATATTCATTGCTACATTTGCGTAGCAACTTGCACCAACTATATTTGAGAATTTAAATGGTCCAGGTAGTTCTGTATCTAACTGCTTTTTTTGGAGTTTGTCCTCCTTCTTTAAAGAAGTACTTGGTTTACTTTCCCTAATTGATTCTTTTTTGCTTGTGGTACTTGATGAAGTATTCGTTTCTTTTACTCTCTTTGGAGGATTTGCAGTGACATCCTGTTGCATTTCTGTTTGATTTATTTTTCTTTTATAACGTTTTACTTTTTGTGGAACAGAATATGTGTTTAGGTGGGGGGTGTATAGTGAGCGAAGTCTATTGTATTCTAAAATGCAAGGAATATCAGTGTTTATTTTACTTGCATCAAAGTTGATTAGAAATAGACTGTCAAGTGTACGTAAGCGTGATAGTGCTACATAGCTCATGCCTTCTTTAAAGACTGTGTTACCAATATCTATCATTGCTTTGTCTAGGGTAAGACCTTGTGATTTATGAATCGTGGCTGTGTATGCAAGAGTTAGAGAAAACTGTTCTCTGCATACATACATATCTTTGAAGAGAAGGAATCTAGCTGTTGAGCGTCCTATCCTTTTTAGTTCTGAAAGTTTGTCAAAGAGTATATTGACAAACTGAATTTTGTTGTCGCGTGGGTATGTTTGAAAGCCAACAACTGTACCTAGTGCTCCATTAACTAATCCTTGGTCCACGTCAAGGTTACGTTTAAGCATTACTTTGCAATTTAAGGATAATTTTAATATCTTTTCTAAGCCTGGTCTGTTTGAGATTGATTTTTCTAAACTATTTAGTCTTGTTGTGGCTTGGTCACACATGGGTAGTGTCATACCATGCACATCTAGTTTGTCTGTGGCGCTAATATCCATGATTGGTTGCATTTCTTTACTTAGCATGATTTCATTGAATTTGAAACAGCTTGCAATAGTTGGCATTAAGGCCATACAATTGACATTTTTGTGGGCTACTTGTTACATAACATCTGTAGCACATGCATTATCGCCATAAAGTGCATTAATGTGCCGGGTTTTCAATGTTGCTTCTGCTTCTTTAGAAAGTATACCAACTCTGATACTTTTTAAATTGTTGGCATAAGTGAGATCTGCAGATTGCCGCATGTTTTCTGTTAATTCTCTGTACTGGAAATGTTGCCAAAGGTTGTCATTTCCAATGCTGCCAACAGTTTTACGGCAGAGTTTGTGCCCTAATGTTTTAAAAATAGGATCACCTTTTACTGGTGTTAATTGAAGCAGATCTCCAAAAACAATAATGTGTTTTCCTGCAAAGAGCTCTTCATAGTCTGTTTTGAGTACTTCTTGTAATCTGAGGTGAATCAAAGCTAACGTCAGGTTGGAGACCATGCTCTCTTCATCTATTAGTAGCATTTTCATTTGTTTCAATACTCTGCGTAATTCCATTGCAGCTTCTGCAGAAAGTTTGTAATAGTCTAATTTGTTCTGATGTTCTACTGGTAATAGTAGTAATCGGTGTAATATAACACCACCTATGTCGTTGGCAGCTAAACCTGTGGGGGCAGTGACAACAGCTGACAGTTTGTTGTTTGTCAATTGTTGAAGGAACTTACTAATGAATTTGATTAGGAATGTTTTGCCAGAACCAGCTTCACCACTGACGTACAGTAGTATAGGTTTATAATTATGGCAGGAACATTCTTTATTTTCATGTTTTACACCATGTGCAATTTGTTTTGTTACTTCTTGAAAAATGCTACTTTGCTCATTGTTTAGTTTTGATTGTAGTATAGTTAAGTCTTCCTTATCTTCATACTGACACATGGTGTTTTCTACTTCTATCATAGCTAATTCTGCCTCATTTATTATTAGTGTTTCTCCCAGTGGTTCTTGGCTTCCTGTTACAGAAGGTTGACTACTGTCAGGGGTGTCCTTATCTAGTTGGGCTTGGAGTTCTTCTTCGTGTTGCTGTTCATTGTGCCACATTTTTTGTACTGTGTTAAGTTTACATCAGTTATAGTGCTTTCATTTGCTTTGAAAGCATCCTCATATGAGTCATAGTTATCTAGTAATTGTTCTTCTTTTCTCCATGGTTTGAAGAGTTGTAGCAGGGACATGTAATATTCTTCTTTATGTTGAGGAGTCTTTAATGACAATTTGATATGATTAATTTAATTTGGTTAAGTGAGTTTAACGAAGCTGCCTACACAGTTTGTCACTCTATAGTTACCTTTTTTTTTATCAGGTTTCATATTATTTTTGTATGTGTAGTTTTGGGCTATGTGGTATAGACACATGTTTTCCAAAGTATTACTTCTGTTTGGATAATATGTGTCCAATAAATTGTTTTTTAAAATGTCTTGGCTGTTGGGATCATGTTTGGCTATTGTTTCTATATCTTCATATGATTTTAGAACTCTTTTTCTAGATTTAGCTGAACCAGAACTTAGCCATACTATATTTTCAGATTTACCATACAATGCAGTACCAGTTAAACGATCAGCTGCTTCATATGATCCACATTCTCTATGGGTGAGCATTTTTATGCCCAAGCTGTATAATTTCTGAGATACTGTTTTATCTGATGACAGGTCATTCTAGAGGTCTTGGAGCTCTGTCTTTTCTGCTTTAGTTAAGTATGTTGTGACATATCCTGCAACCGCAGTAGAATTGTCTGCAATGTACTGCACATCTATGTTTGCATTCCATAAGTGGGCAATGATTGCATTATAATCATTGATATATTTTTCTTCTTCTTTTCTTTTTATGTAATATGTATTTTTAGGTGACTTACCTTTAACACTATGTCTAACTGAAGACATGAGGTTGTTCACTTGACCTGGTTTTGTAACTGGTCTAAGTAAACCAAATCGGCATTTGGTGTAGTATTTCCCTTTCTTTTTGTATCTGCGACGACAATATTTATCACATTTGTGTCTTTGAAATTGTAAAATGTGTGCATGAAGATCATTATTTGTATTTGTGGCTTCTGATGGAATGTCACAAGTGACATATTTTTCAATAAACTGTAAAACGGTGGCATCACTGTCTTGACCAAATTTAGGAGCATCTTTAATCCATAAAAGCATGTGGATATGTGGTGCTCCTCTGGCGTGGTATTCTTTTCTCCAAACAAAGTGATGCACTTCTCCAAGGGGAGGAACATTTTTATAACAAATAAAATGTAGCATAGCAATGAAGCGATGGTGAAAATATCTTGAAACATTAACAGGATCCAAAGAACAAAGTTCTCCAGGTGTTAGTATATCTATGTTTGTTTTGTTTTTATTTGATATGCGTAGGACATCATGTAAATCTTCCCATGCATATTCTGCACAACTTAATGTAACAAACCAAGTGAGTGGGCCAAGGTTTCTGATCATACAACGTACATCTCCATGACGTTGAAGCCAGTACTCTTTAGTACCACGCATATTTGCTAATAGATTTGTAATATTTGATTGTAAAACCTCATCCTTTTGTTGCACTTTTTCTAATAATTGTGTAGCTGTCATATTTTGAAAGTGTGATCCTGATTTTAATATGTGTGCAACTCCGTAACATAAAGTTGCTAGTTCACTTTCAAAGAGTAGGTGGAATATGTATTCCACATTTTGTCTAAATCTGGGATCTTCAGAATACATCCGTAATGAGCGGTATTCTGAAGCTGATATTTGAATAGGTCTATCATCATACCTTCCTCCTTTGCCAGAAGGAAAGAGTAGAGGAAAAGCATGTGCTTCTATACTTTTTTCCCATGTGCTGATTGGCGATCCTTTTGTTTGACACATTTGGTAAGTTTCCAGTGCATCTTCTACAGTGTCATTACAGTGCAAAGGATGAATTGTATAATGGTCTAAAGTATTTGATATTGTAGCAGGATCTAGTAGCTCAAATTGACCAGCTTCTTGTGTTTCTTGAATTATTTCAGTTGTATCTTTCAAGTTTTCTTCAATATTAATTTCTTTGTAATATTCATTATTCTCTTTAAGATATTGGAAGGCTTGTCTAACTTTATATAAATCTACCAGCTATTGCCATATTTTTTTGTCTTTTGTAGGTACTCCATTTACTATGATAATTAAAGATTGCTGCATTGGACGTTGCACTCCTAGAGTATGCACATTTTCTTTTAGATCTAATGGTAAATAAAATACTTTTCCACTAATGCCTTTTACCAATTCAGAGGGAGGTAATTTTGCTGTTTTTGGTTGAAGGCGTATTATTGCTTGAAATGGGTGTACTGTTTGAATTATCATGCTCTCATATAAATTAAGTTGTTGTAGGGGTTTTGGTACTGGTTATAATTCCAAATTATTTGTGATTGCATGTGAAGGAGTTTGGTTGTTGTCAAGTTTTGTAGTGCAGTAACTGCAAAGTATTAAGGGCTCAGTTATTTCGTATTTGTTTTCTGCTACAAGGTAGAGAGCTAATTCAAACCATTTAGAATCTTCATTGTCTTCTATTTTGTATGATAGGTCTACAGTTTTTGTGTTACTTTTATAAAAAGTTCTACGGCAACATACACATACATGGTTTGGTACTTCAGCTGATGTACTTTTAAATTTTAATGTTTCTTTTTTGTATGTGTTTAGCAAAAGGTTGCCATATGTAGAATTGTTGCTTAATTGGTTTAAAGCTATTTCATTCTGTAAATGGCTTTAACTTCCAAAATATTTTTTCTGGATATAGTGAATTTCTTCAAGTAGTTCTTTTGCTGTAACATGTAGAAGGATGTTATTTAACTTTGCTAGTGCTAAAGCAGGACTTTTAGCATAGCACAGTTTATAGACTAGATTTCTTATAGTTGAATGATGTGTTCATATCCTTTTGATATCATGGAAAGTGGTTTTACAAGTAGGTCCTGTAATGCAGGCCAATGAATGTCCTTGTAGTCCTGTGTACTTCCGCACTGGGCAGGTATCCATATTTTGCAGTGATTTAATTTTGATTTTGTCTTTGCTTTTTACATATTTATTGAGGAATTGGCGTAAAGATTTGAAACATTGTTTGGGAATGTTACACATTGACGTGCATGGCCATTTGTACACTAGACGTTCTGATTCAGTTGAATGGAGGGGTAATTCTAGGTTTTCAGGGCATATTTTTGTAAGGAGTACTTCTTGTTCCATTATGTTATTATTCACTTTTTCATAACCTCGACCACTGCTATGTATGGCAATTGTATTTGTTTGCTTTTGTTTGTACGCTTCTTCATTAAAATATGGTTCTGTGCTTGTAGTGTGATTCCATTCACCTCCGCAGATACTTAAGAAGTTCTTTCTGTTGACATTTCGCTTATTGAGAAGTCTTTTTTGTAATTTAGTTATTAAATTAGTATAACTTTCTTTTCAGAAGAATTGCACTGTCCATCAACGCTTCTAAGATTAATTTCCTACAATAGGTTTTAAGCATTGAACCAGATTTCTCTCCTGTTTTCATAAGATTTTGAAGGACTTTGTGACGGTACATTTTGGCTAAAATACTTTTCTTGGTATGCTTACTTTGCACTATATTAAAATTTGAAGAAGTAGTTTTATCTGTAGTGATAGCTGATTTTCTGTTAATTGTTTTTTGGTTTGTTTTACATTTTGATAGAGGAGGCAGAGTGTTTGTACTTGAAACTTCTTGTGTTTCACTAAATGACTGTATTAGCTGTTTTGTTTGAACTTTTTCTACACATTCTGCTAGAGATGGATGCTTACGTTGGATACTTTTATTTTCATTTGCTCTACTTTTGCGTTGCTTTCTACGGACTTGACTTTTGGTAGACATTCTTTAGGGTCTGTTGAAAAAAATAAAGAAGATATGGGTTGGGGTGTTCTGGAATGTATGTGTGCTGTGTGCATGAGTGTTTGAGTAAGATGATAAAGATGTATGTAATGGTGTGTGATTGTGCATTGGGAACTACAACTAAAAGGGATAGGTATTCTTGAATTTATGTGTTACTAAACTGGGGTTCAGATGACAAAAAAAAGTAAGCTAGTGGTGTGGAAAAGTGCAAATAGTAAATCTAATGTATACAATTAAAACAGTTGTTTGTTCTATAATATGAAAATTGTAGCAGTTCAGTTGGGTAATTTGTGTGTCCAAAAATAGGAATTTGTGGGCAATTCTGGCCGTAAATCTTTGTTTAAGACATGGCGATTTTTGGACAAAATGGTACACAATCTCTATCTTTAGGCACCAAAATAGCTTGTATTAACGTTATAGTATGTTTGATTAATAATACAAATATTATGGTGATATTCTACTTACTTTTTTTCTTAAATGAACAGGTAACTTCTCAGTTCTTCTTTGTTCTTCGAATTCGCCTGCTTCTTTTAAGGAGACCGGTCTTCACTGCAATTGTAAAAGCTTCAAATTAGTAACTTTATTTGTATATAGTGCTGTTTTTAATTTAGATATTGATTTTTTTAATTGAAATCCTCAGTGCCTTCTTTAAAACCATTAAACTAATTTATTTACATAAGATACATTGCATCAGTTCAGTACATATGATATGTTCTTAATGAACAAATTGTATTGAATGACTAACTGTAGCAAAAAAAATATCTTTACTATGTCTTTTGAAATTTATAATATACCAGTGAATACCACTATTTCTGTAAGTAAGCTGTTCTAGGTAATAGCGCCTCAATGTCATGTCTAAATTAAAGTAATTAAGTAAATAAATAAATAAAAACAAAAAAATATGAAATTGTATAAGTATTTTTTTAAAGATTTAAACATAGATTGTGCTTGTATGCAATTTTGTTTGAATATATGTAGTCTATATATTTCATTTAAAAAATGTTAGTTTAACATAATTTGAGTATGTGTGTATAAGGAAAGTAAATAGTATATAGGTTTATAAGTGATAGTTGATTTTAGGAAATTGAAAAAAATACAGTAAATTCATTTTACAGATTACACAAGCTAAAAGTCTGTTTGAAAATGTGTTCATCTACTGTACAGAAAATATGCATACCTGAAGTTTGTGTTCATGCATATGGATATGCATGGAGCTGCAAGTAGAAATCTTGGAGACTTGTACAGTATTTCTGGTAGATGGTGCTTGCCAATGATATGACACTTGTAATCAGAGAGATTCACTTTACATTTGCAGTGCTGATCTATGATGCTGCAGTTAGATCTAGAGGTATTGAATGTGATTGGTGCATGCTCATGTGATTTTTTAGCTACATCCAATGAGGGAATGGCAGAGAGAGTGAAGTGGAAATGGTAGAAGGGCTGTTCATGTTACGATATGTCTGCGGACATGGTGGTAGTTTGCGGACATCGGGAGTTACATCTGGGGATTTTTGGGTTCAGAAGTCATGCAAATGAGAATAAGCACTGAAAGGGATTGGTCAGGAAAGTTTAGTGGGTCTGTTGTGCCAGGAGAGAGTTTCTCAGATACTCTTTTTGCTGAGAGAACAAAAGATAGCTATGGCTGCGTGTTTCAGAAAACAGATTGTTTGGATTTTGGGATATTCGTGGATACATTGGTTGAAGGTGCATGCAGAAAGCTGTGGAGTAGCTGTAGATCTTGAATTCCGACATGTGGAAGTACACTGGCATGGAGTGCCTGGAATGAAGTGGTTGGACTTGCTACCTCTCTCTGCTACTTTGGAGACAGAGCAACATCCAGACATAATTGTAATTCATTGTGGAGGGAACAGTTTAGGACATGTGACTGGAATTTTTTTTGCAATTTGCTATGAAAGAAGGACTTGGGAAGGTTATGGACATGTTTCCTAATTCTTAAGTGATATTTTCACGGATTGCGCAGAGACAAATGTGGCTTCGTTCTTCTTCATTTGGTCCACAAATGGAAAAAGCAAGGCGCAATGTTAATAAGGCTGGTTCTGCCTTTCTAAGAGATTTTGGCATGTCCTCTTTTCACAATGAAAATATTATGTTTCGTAGTACATACATTTTTCGCAGAGATGGAGTCCATCTTACTTATGCTGCCAATCAGATTTTCTGAGAAATGTACAAAATGCATTGCGACCTTTTTTGGAATTACAACAACCATTTTGAAGTAGGTGTTAAGCATTTATATTTTTTGACTTACAAACACCACCCAAAGGCTCTTTTCAGAGCCACCACTTCTTCCCAGAGAAAATTGCAATGTTTGTGATGGGGTAGCAACCCAATTTTTTAAATGTTCGCGAACTGTCTGCAGACTTCTAAAAAATACAAAGGGCCCTGCTTCATTTATTTTCACTTCTATTTTTTAACTGTGAAAGGCGGCTCTGAAAAGAGCCTTTTTTTTTTTGATTTTTGATATTTTGTATTTTTTTTGGTTTTTTATACACGACACACTAGGAGAGGAGGGGAAAGGAAGGTAAAGGGGGGACACCAACCACAGGGATAAGAAAGGGCAAGCTGAGAGAGGAAGATGTAGAGTGGGTTTTATTTGGGTAGTGAGCAGATCTTCTCGTGCTCTGAGACGATAGTCTCAAAAGCACTAAGAAGTCGCTCCCCCCTGCAGAGTACTGTGTCACAGTACATACATACAACTGTGACCCTCGAAAGGTAAGGGTCATCAGCATTCTGTATTGCCTGTGAGGCAGCTTGAGGAAGACTCTGTCCCACAGAGGTGGTCCTTGTGGTGACAGGATCAGAAACAGAGGATGAAGTAGAGGAAATCAACCTGCTACGTTCTTCGCAAGGTACAACCCTGCGAATAGCCCAGAGTGACATGACCTCAGGTGTCGCTTCATAGTAGTGGTCCCAAAGCTGTAATTACCGTGCTTCCCGCGACTGAGTATCATTTTGCACTCATTGCAGGTAACACGGTTCGCACAAGCCTTAGGAACATTACCATGAATGGTATATAACCGCCACACCCAAGAGTCACGCCTAGTGTGGGTAGTAGGGTTTTCCTCTACCTCATTCTCATCATCCTCTTCTTCCTCCTCCGCATCCTCACTCCTGTTCCCCTATTCAGGCCCTTGGGGAGGTGGTGGTGGTGGAGGGGGTGGGGGTGGTGCTGAAGCAGGTGCAGTACCAGGTGGCAGTTCTGCAGCTAGGGATGCCATCTCGATGGTGTAATCAGCAAGTTGCTGGAGAAATAGCTGTGCTCTGAAGAATAGCCAGAAACACAATGAGAATAAGCTCTAGGGCGTGGTCTTTTATAGGGGTGCTTGTGCACAGTTCGCGGACATGCACACTGTCTGCGGACAGATCGAACACAAAAAAAAGTTTGAAAAGTTTCAAAAAGTATGTAGAAACTCAGGATTACTATGTGGGACTTGTGCCATGGTGAGATATTATAGAAAAATATTATGGATTAATTAAAAATGTACTTTTAATTTGTTCGGGGACCCGAACAGTGTCCGCATTCAGAACACACGATCAGCGTGGTCGCGGTCATATGATCCGTTCGCGAACAAGTCCGCGAAGGAAGCGTATGTCCGCAGGACACCAAATGCACGGAGATTGGCTAGCGCATGCGCGTTGATGTTCTACGGACACTGTTCGGTTCCTGAACTAATTATAATTGCTTCACACATGAAACGAACATTTCAGGACACTGCATGTGTTCTTAGAACAGTTTAAATTTGCTAGCGAACAGTAAGGACAGATATAGTGTTCTTCAGGACACGTTCAATTTTGTTTATGTACGAATATTTCAGGACACCAATTGTGTTCTTAGAACTATTTCAACTTACTAGCGAACAGTACGGACAGGTATAGTGTTCTTTAAGACACCTCCATTTTCGTTTAATTACGAACAATTCAGGACACCGCGTGTGTTCTTAGAACAGTTTGAACTTGCTAGCGAACACTACGGACAGATATAATGTTCTTTAGGACACTTTAATTATTTTTTTTTACGAACATTTCAGGACACCGCGTGTGTTCTTAGAATAGTTTCATCTTGCTAGCGAACAGTACGAACAGGTATAGTGTTCTTCAGGACACCTCCTTTTTCGTTTATTTACGAACATTTCAGAACACCTGCACTGTCCGCGGACACCTACACTATTTACAACACAATATAAAAATTAAACTTTATTTAACATATATTAATAATTTGTGACAGAGAAGGTGAGGCAGAAACAGAAACAAAAACAGGAGAATTAGGGGTTTCATCATGATTGTAATTAGGTGAAGAAGGGATGGAAGTCTCATCAAAACGTTTTGGGTTATGGAGAGGGTTTGGGGATAATTGACTGGGATATGGTGAGGAGGGACAAGTACATGTGGGGCAATGGTACGAGGTTTTTGGTTTAAAATTTAAAATGATCTTCCACAAAAGTTTTCAAATTATTAAAATTAGTCACCAATAAATCCATTTTTTCTTCTATTCTGTGAAAAGTGTTATCCATAACAGGTTTTTCTGAAGTATTTTCTATTTTGGTATGCTCTGTACAAAAAAAATATATATATATGTTAATTGTATACAAAATAATAATAATTAAATGGTTTCTATTATAAAGTGTTTACCATTAGTTTCACTATATTGTGACATTACTTCATGTGGGAAATGTTCCTCTAGCCATTCCAGAGTACTAGACATTTCTGTGAGAGAAAAAAAAAAGATAATATTTTTTTTATCTAATACAGAAAGTTTATAAATATATTAATAAAATTAAGTACACTTACTATTTCAGGTAAGATATGCTCTATGTACTCAGTGGGTCTGCTCGTGTTCTCGGTTCTGTTGTGTTTGTGGGGTAATTATGTTGAAAGCCAATGTACTTTCTTGTGGTATATTCCATTTTAGAACATAGTGCATTTAAAGGAATGGTTAGTGTGTTGTATATATGGGTTACATTTCTTATGTATTAGTACATATAATGTGTGTGTGTGCTTTTTTTAAATTTGTTAAATGTTCCTATGTTATGATATAACAATCAAACATACCCCCACAGAGATTTTTTGGTAGTGGTACTGTTCTTCGAACATGTCCGCGAACATTAAATGAGTTGGCGGACATCAAGTACAGTAGAAGAGATTCAGTCAGTTCCATATGATATGTATATAAAGTGAAAGTCATTATTGTTAAGTTACACTCCTAAAAACCTACGAAATTCAATGAAAAAACTTTGTTAAAGGGACGTTATGGTTAAGTTGCGCTACTAAAAACCTTTGAAATCCAGTGAAAAAACTTTGTTAAAGGGACGTTATGGTTAAGTTGTGCTACTAAAAACCTATGAAATTCAGTGAAAAAACTTTGTTAAAGGGACGTTATGGTTCCAAGTAAAACCAAAAAACCCTTGAAATTCACCAGTTATGGTAAGCTAAGCAACCATAACTCGCGCCACCACCGTGCACTGCTAAGACTAACACCCACGACATCAAAGATGACATCACAAATGTCATTGATGACATCACTGATGACATCACATGTCTGGCTCACTCTTTTTTCTTTTGCTGACATATCTAGGCCACATGGTTTTCTTCAGTAACAGTCAGAAACTAAAAAATGTATTTTATTTGTAGACGTATCCTTCAAGTAGGTTCTTACAGTAATTCCCTTAGAGTCCAGTCACATCATATGAAACATATATATAGGGGAAGACACAAGCTTGAAAGACAGCAATCCTTTTTGTGCATAAAGATAATCAATAGACTTATCAGCACTTTATGATAGTTCTGTTGTTTTTTTATGGCTGTACTTTCCCTGTATACGGTCATATTTGTATACATTGTACTCACACTACTTTCCTTATGGTCCATTCACATCAAGTGATACATATACATAGGGTAAATAGCAGCTTTGAAACAGCAATCATTTATTTGCATGAAAATAATCAGTTAGGTTATGAATTGTTTCTGCTACTACTTGTGCTTTTTTGCTAACTTCACTTTCCCTGTATATACCCATATTGGTATGTGTACTTGTCTATTTGTGTTTTGTCTATAGTAATGCAATTATGTAATACATGGGTTTTATTAGCTACTTATTACATATTTCACAGTACACAAAAATCTATTAAGAAAACAATTATCATTTCATTATTCAACATATTAACATTACGTATATTATACCTTCATCTTGTACGCTGTGCACAATGCTATGTTTCTGCATAAGTAGCTTAGTATACTAGATAGAACCCCATAATCGAATGCTATTTATATCAATGCATCATTCAATGCACTAATTAGGGTATGATATTTATTGCAATGATCCTTGACACTTTTTTCGCAACATTATAATAAGAATCCCTTGTACACATATTTCATGAAAAGTACATACATGTGTGATGTCATCAGTGATGTCATCAATGACATTTGTGATGTCATCTTTGATGTTGTGGGTGTTAGTCTTAGCAGTGCACGGTGATGGCACGAGTTATGGTAAGCTAAGGGTTTTTCGGTTTTACTTGGAACCATAACGTCCCTTTAACAAAGTTTTTTCACTGAATTTCATAGGTTTTTAGTAGCGCAACTTAACCATAACGTCCCTTTAACAAAGTTTTTTCACTGAATATATATATATACATGTGTGTGTTTATATATATATATATATATATATTATATGGCCACCATAGTGGCCATGTAGATATGGTTAAGTTGCTGTTTCCATAGGAAGAGCACTTTTTGGGCGGCTTATAACTTCGCACCTCACCAAACTTTGCATAAAAAGTATATGGCCCACTCTGAATTTTTTTGCATTGCAAAGTTTGGTGAGGTTTGGTCCAGGGGGGGCAAAGTTATAGGGGGGGGTCCCAAAACTTCTTTTTTTCCCATAGACATAATGGGAAAGAACTTTGCTCACGCCTACAGCCCAAACCACTGGACGGATTTACACCAAATTTAAGGCAGGAGCGGCGGCTTGGTCCCGAAAGCGTGCTTTTTTTATTTGGTGTAAATCCGTCAAGTAGTTTTTTTAAAAATGACAAAAATGTAAGTGAAATAAATGTGTGATATCTGTGTCCGCTTCACGGACACACTTCCCTGTTCGCTCCGTGGACAGGACAGGGATTGGGCAAGCAGCTTGCGTGATGTCCGCGGACATGTGACGTGCTCTCCCATTGGCTGCGGTGAAGCGTGCAGTGCGTCGTATTTTGAGTGACGCCCGCCATCTTAGTTTATCGTTCGCATTGAGGCAACAGAGACCCTGCATACAACCCTTCCCAGGTTGCTATAGACTGCCAGGAGACACACCATCCCCACACGGTGGCCTGCGGAGGGCCAAGGAGTGGATATCCCATTCCCCCACCCCCCGCTCATGCCCCTTGTCTCCTCTTTTCCCGCCCAACCCCTGCGCATGGCCCGTGTCTTTCTCTTGTTCCCCCCACCCCCTGCTCAAGCCCCGTGTCTCCCTTCTGTTCCCCCCACCCCCTGCTCATGGCTCGTGTCTCTCTCTTGTTTCCCCCACCCCCCGCTCATGCCCTGTGTCTCCCTCCTTTTCCCCCCCACCCACCGCTCATGCCCCGTGTCTCCCCTGTGCCCCCTCAGCCCCCGCTCATGCCCCATGTCTCCCTCCCATTCCCCCACTCCCGCTCATGCCCTGTGTCTCCCCTGTTCACCCCACCCCCCTCTCATGCCCCGTTTCTCCAATGTTCCCCCCCACCCCCTGCTCATGCCCCGTGTCTCCCCTGTTCCCCCCACCCCCTGCTCATGGCCCGTGTCTCCCTCCCATTCTCCTCCACTCCCCACTCATGCCCCATGTCTCCCCTGTTCCCCCCCACCCCCGCTCATGCCCTGTGTCTCCCCTTATGCCCCCCACCCCCGGTCATGCCCTGTGTCTCACTCCCGTTCCCCCCACCCCCCGCTCATGCCCTGTGTCTCCACTGTTCCCCCCACCCCCGCTCATGCCCATGTCTCCACTGTTCCCTCCACCCCCGCTCATGCCCCGTGTCTCCCTCCTTTTCCCCCCACTCCCCGCTCATGCCCCGTGTCTCCCCTGTTCTGCCCCTGCTCATGTCCCGTGTCTCCCCTGTTCCTCCCTACCCCCCGCTCATGCCCGTGTCTCCCTCCTTTTCCCCCTCACCCCCCGCTCATGCCCCATGTCTGTGTCTCCCCTGTTCTCCCCACCACCCGCTCATGCCCCGTGTCTCCCTCCTTTTCCCCCCACCCCCGCTCATGCCCCTTGTCTCCCCTGTTACCCCCAACCCCCGCTCAAGCCCACATGTCCCCCTTGTTCCCCCCACCCCCAATCATGCCCCGTGTCTCTCTCCTGTTCCCCTCACCCCCTGCTCATGCCCTGTGTCTCCTCTGTTCCCCCCACCCCCCGCTCATGCCCCCCCGTGTCTCCCTCCTTTTCCCCCCACCCCCTGCTCATACCCCTTGTCTACCCTGTTCCCCCCACCCCCGCTCATGCCCTGTGTCTCCCTCCTTTTCCCCCTCACCCCCCGCTCATGCCCCATGTCTGTGTCTCCCCTGTTCTCCCCACCCCCTGCTCAAGCCCCGTGTCTCCCTTCTGTTCCCCCCACCCCCTGCTCATGGCTCGTGTCTCTCTCTTGTTTCCCCCACCCCCTGCTCATGCCCTGTGTCTCCCTCCTTTTCCCCCCCACCCACCGCTCATGCCCCGTGTCTCCCCTGTGCCCCCTCAGCCCCCGCTCATGCCCCATGTCTCCCTCCCATTCCCCCACTCCTGCTCATGCCCTGTGTCTCCCCTGTTCACCCCACCCCCCTCTCATGCCCCGTTTCTCCAATGTTCCCCCCCACCCCCTGCTCATGCCCCGTGTCTCCCCTGTTCCCCCCCACCCCCTGCTCATGGCCCGTGTCTCCCTCCCATTCTCCTCCACTCCCCACTCATGCCCCATGTCTCCCCTGTTCCCTCCCACCCCCGCTCATGCCCTGTGTCTCCCCTTATGCCCCCCACCCCCGGTCATGCCCTGTGTCTCACTCCCGTTCCCCCCACCCCCCACTCATGCCCTGTGTCTCCACTGTTCCCCCACCCCCGCTCATGCCCATGTCTCCACTGTTCCCTCCACCCCCGCTCATGCCCCGTGTCTCCCTCCTTTTCCCCCCACTCCCCGCTCATGCCCCGTGTCTCCCCTGTTCTGCCCCTGCTCATGCCCCGTGTCTCCCCTGTTCCTCCTTACCCCCCGCTCATGCCCGTGTCTCCCTCCTTTTCCCCCTCACCCCCCGCTCATGCCCCATGTCTGTGTCTCCCCTGTTCTCCCCACCCCCCGCTCATACCCCGTGTCTCCCTCCTTTTCCCCCCACCCCCGCTCATGCCCCTTGTCTCCCCTGTTACCCCCCACCCCCGCTCAAGCCCACATGTCCCCCTTGTTCCCCCCACCCCCAATCATGACCCGTGTCTCTCTCCTGTTCCCCTCACCCCCTGCTCATGCCCTGTGTCTCCTCTGTTCCCCCCACCCCCCGCTCATGCCCCGTGTCTCCCTCCTTTTCCCCCCCACCCCCTGCTCATACCCCTTGTCTACCCTGTTCCCCCCACCCCCGCTCATGCCCTGTGTCTCCCTCCTTTTCCCCCTCACCCCCCACTCATGCCCCATGTCTGTGTCTCCCCTGTTCTCCCCACCCCCCGCTCATGCCCCGTGTCTCCCTCCTTTTCCCCCCACCCCCGCTCATGCATCTTGTCCCCCCTGTTCCACCCACCCCCCGCTCCTGCCCACGTGTCTCCCCTGTTCCCCCCACTGCCCCGCTCATGCCCCGTGTCTCCCTTGTTCACCCCACCCCCCGCTCATGCCCCGTGTCTCTCTTGTTCCCCCCACCCCCCGCTCATGCCCCGTGTCTCCATCCTTTCCCCCCTCCCCCTGCTCATGCCCCTTGTCTCCCCTGTTCCCTCCACCCCCGCTCCTGCCCACGTGTCTCCCCTGTTCCCCCCACCCCCCGCTCATGCCCCGTGTCTCCCCTGTTGCCCCACCCCCCGCGTCTCCCTTGTTCCCCCCACCCCCGCTCATGCCCCGTGTTACCCTCCTTTTCCCCCCACCCCCGCTCATGCCCCTTATCTCTCCTGTTCCCCCCACACCCGCTCATGCCCACATGTCTCCCCTGTTCTCCTGTTACCCCCCACCCCCCGCTCATGCCCCGTGTCTCCCTACTGTTCCCCCCACCCCCTGCTCATGGCCCGTGTTTCTCTCTTTTTCCCCCCACCCGCCGCTCATGCCCCGTGTCTCCCTCCTTTTCCCACCAATCCCCGCTCATGCCCTGTGTCTCCCCTGTTCCCCCCACCCCCCGCTCATGCCCCGTGTCTCCCTCCTTTTCCCCCCACTCCCCGCTCATGCCCCGTGTCTCCCCTGTTCTGCCCCTGCTCATGCCCCGTGTCTCCCCTGTTCCTCCTTACCCCCCGCTCATGCCCGTGTCTCCCTCCTTTTCCCCCTCACCCCCCGCTCATGCCCCATGTCTGTGTCTCCCCTGTTCTCCCCACCCCCCGCTCATACCCCGTGTCTCCCTCCTTTTCCCCCCACCCCCGCTCATGCCCCTTGTCTCCCCTGTTACCCCCCACCCCCGCTCAAGCCCACATGTCCCCCTTGTTCCCCCCACCCCCAATCATGACCCGTGTCTCTCTCCTGTTCCCCTCACCCCCTGCTCATGCCCTGTGTCTCCTCTGTTCCCCCCACCCCCCGCTCATGCCCCGTGTCTCCCTCCTTTTCCCCCCCACCCCCTGCTCATACCCCTTGTCTACCCTGTTCCCCCCACCCCCGCTCATGCCCTGTGTCTCCCTCCTTTTCCCCCTCACCCCCCACTCATGCCCCATGTCTGTGTCTCCCCTGTTCTCCCCACCCCCCGCTCATGCCCCGTGTCTCCCTCCTTTTCCCCCCACCCCCGCTCATGCATCTTGTCCCCCCTGTTCCACCCACCCCCCGCTCCTGCCCACGTGTCTCCCCTGTTCCCCCCACTGCCCCGCTCATGCCCCGTGTCTCCCTTGTTCACCCCACCCCCCGCTCATGCCCCGTGTCTCTCTTGTTCCCCCCACCCCCGCTCATGCCCCGTGTCTCCATCCTTTCCCCCCTCCCCCTGCTCATGCCCCTTGTCTCCCCTGTTCCCTCCACCCCCGCTCCTGCCCACGTGTCTCCCCTGTTCCCCCCACCCCCCGCTCATGCCCCGTGTCTCCCCTGTTGCCCCACCCCCCGCGTCTCCCTTGTTCCCCCCACCCCCGCTCATGCCCCGTGTTACCCTCCTTTTCCCCCCACCCCCGCTCATGCCCCTTATCTCTCCTGTTCCCCCCACACCCGCTCATGCCCACATGTCTCCCCTGTTCCCCTGTTACCCCCCACCCCCCGCTCATGCCCCGTGTCTCCCTACTGTTCCCCCCACCCCCTGCTCATGGCCCGTGTTTCTCTCTTTTTCCCCCCACCCGCCGCTCATGCCCCGTGTCTCCCTCCTTTTCCCACCAATCCCCGCTCATGCCCTGTGTCTCCCCTGTTCCCCCCACCCCCCGCTCATGCCCCGTGTCTCCCTCCCATTCCCCCCACCCACCGCTCATGCCCCGTGTCTACCTCCGTTCCCTCCCACCCCCCGCTCATGCCCCGTGTTTCCCTCATTTTCTCCCCCACCCCCCGCTCATGCGCCGTGTCTCCCCTGTTCCCCCCCACCCCCAATCATGCCCCGTGTCTCTCTCCTGTTCCCCTCACCCCCTGCTCATGCCCTGTGTCTCCTCTGTTCCCCCACCCCCCGCTCATGCCCCATGTCTCCCCTGTTCCCCCCACCCCCCGCTCATGCCCCTTGTCTCTTTCTTGTTCCCCTCCACCCCCCGCTCATGCCCCATGTCTACCTCCGTTCCCCCCTCCCCCGCTCATGCCCCGTGCCTCCCTCCTTTTCCCCCACCCCCCGCTCATGCCCAGTGTCTCTCCTATTCCCCCCACTCCCCGCTCATGCCCACGTGTCTCCCCTGTTCCCCCCACCCCCGCTCATGCCCCGTGTCTCCCTCCTTTCCCTCCCACCCCCCGCACATGCCCCGTGTCTCCCTTGTTCCCCCCACTGCCCCGCTCATGCCCCGTGTCTCCCTTGTTCCCCCCACCCCCTGCTCATGCCCCTTGTCTCCCCTGTTCCCTCCACCCCCGCTCCTGCCCACGTGTCTCCCCTGTTCCCCCACCCCCCGCTCATGCCCTGTGTCTCCCCTGTTCCCCCACCCCCGCTCATGCCCCGTGTCTCCCTCTTTTTCCCCCCACCCCCGCTCATGCCCCGTGTCACCCTCCTTTTCCCCCCACCCCCGCTCATGCCCCTTATCTCTCCTGTTCCCCCCACCCCCGCTCATGCCCACGTGTCTCCCCTGTTCCCCTGTTACCCCCACCCCCCGCTCATGCCCCGTGTCTCCCTACTGTTCCCCCCACCCCCTGCTCATGGCCCATGTTTCTCTCTTTTTCCCCCCACCCGCCGCTCATGCCCCGTGTCTCCCTCTTTTTCCCACCCATCCCCCGCTCATGCCCTATGTCTCCCCTGTTCCCCCCACCCCCCGCTCATGCCCCGTGTCTCCCTCCCATTCCGCCCACCCCCCGCTCATGCCCCGTGTCTACCTCCGTTCCCTCCCACCCCCCGCGCATGCCCCGTGTCTCCCCTGTTCCCCCCCAACCCCCGCTCATGCCCTGTGTCTCCCAACCCCCCCATTCCCCCCACCCCCTGCGCTCATGCCCCATGTCTCCCCTGTTCCCCCCACCCCCCGCTCATGCCCCTTGTCTCTTTCTTGTTCCCCTCCACCCCCCGCTCATGCCCCATGTCTACCTCCGTTCCCCCCTCCCCCGCTCATGCCCCGTGCCTCCCTCCTTTTCCCCCACCCCCCGCTCATGCCCAGTGTCTCTCCTATTCCCCCCACTCCCCGCTCATGCCCACGTGTCTCCCCTGTTCCCCCCACCCCCGCTCATGCCCCGTGTCTCCCTCCTTTCCCTCCCACCCCCCCACATGCCCCGTGTCTCTCCTGTTCCCCCCCACCTCCCGCTCATGCCCTGTGTCTCCCTCCTTTTTCCTCCCACCCCCTGCTCATGCCCCGTGTCCCTTGTGGAGACTCTACATGAAAATTATGAGCACATGTGATGTCATCAGTGATGTCATCAATGACATTTCTGATGTCATCTTTGATTTCTGGTTGTTAGTCTTAGCAATGCACGAAGGTGGCGCGAGTTATGGTTGTTTAGCGTCCCATATTTAGGGATTGTCAAGTGTTTTTCGGTTTTACTGTGAACTATAACGTCCCACTAACAAAGTGTTTTCACTGAATATACATATATTTAGATATATATATAAACATATATATATATATGGCAGTGAAGAAAAACAAAGGGGCGAAACATGTGATGTTGTCAGTGATGTCATCAATGACATTTGTGATGGCATATTTCATGTTCTGGGTGGTAGTGGTAGCAGTGCACAGTGCTAATGGCAGGAGTGGGTGCTCAGCCTGCCATAATGTGAACCGTAATGGCAGGCTGGAAACGTTTTTTTTAGTGAAGTGCACAGGTTTTTGGTACGTCAATTTAACCAGAATGTCCCCTTAATACAGTTTTTTTTTGTAGTGAATTATACAGGTTTTTAGTAGTGCAACGTAACCATAATGTCCCTTTAACAAAGTTTGTTTCACTGAATTCCATAGGTGTTTAATAGTGTAATTGAATCATAACATTACTTTAACAAATGTTTTCTACTGCATTTATCAGGGTTCTAATAGTAACACATAAGCATACTGTAAAGGAACATTTGAATTAACTGGCCACCTTCCAAAGAATTCCACATTATCATATGCTGGTGCACAGCATGATGGTGTGTTCGAAAACTCATACACACTTCACAATAACATGTGTGTCTGGTTGATAGTGCAGAAGACATTGTATATTCTTTTAGGAACTTGTAACTGCAAAATTTCCGGCGCAGAACTCCACAAGGCAATTTTGCAGCACAATACAAACAAGAGTGCAGACCGACATCTCTGGATCATTAACCCCCATTCCTCCCCAAAAAATGGGGAATGAATGCCATTAGCAATCGAGATTTTACAGCAGTAACCTGTGGTACCAAAAAAGAGGATTTTTTGTCTTCAACCGTCCGCCTCCGGCATTCCCGCTTGAAGAAAACAAATCCTTTTCCAAGATGGCCACTATAGAAAGGGAAGATGGGTGTTGGATAGAAAACCTTCTTCGC
This sequence comes from Ambystoma mexicanum, assembly GCF_040938575.1. Taxonomy (NCBI): domain Eukaryota; kingdom Metazoa; phylum Chordata; class Amphibia; order Caudata; family Ambystomatidae; genus Ambystoma; species Ambystoma mexicanum. Next base: position 788,178,955 of record NC_090939.1, read on the forward strand.
TTTCCATTACAGCCTGCAGAAAGGAAAAATGAAATCGTGTGACCGTAATGGCAGGGACCACATTTTTCTTCCTATTGAAATATGTCGTTATGAGCAAGACCTTTACCAGAAAGCCAGTCCCTGGTGGAGATGGTGACTTCAATGCAATGTTTTGTCCATTTCAGTAATGGCCAGTACCCACATCCCCGACATTGTGGCCACTAACCACACCTAGAGCCTACCCCTCAGAGATGGAAGCTGTACCGTTGATTTGTTATGTACATGACGACACTTGTCAAAGATCAAAACACTACCACGTGCACAACACAAACCTTTTCGGTCGTTGGGAATGACCTGTACATACATGTGTTGTACATACAGTATTTTCTTTTTGTAAAAATATGCATACAAAATGCAAATGAGTAGTCACAAAATCCCAACAAACTCTGTGATGTCAAGCGCAATCACGTCAGAAAAACTGCAAGCAACACCATTACCACTCACCTCTCGACACATAATTTCATAAGTGGCACAGGTCGAAAGGTGTGAGGATATGTGTATTGGGAGGGTCTAACCATGTATAATTTTACAAACATTTCTATACAGCAAACACTTTCAGTGCACCTTACTGCATTTTTCCTTTTTTAGAAATATACTAATCATTCTGACCTAATGTTGGTTAATGGAGCATCTGGGTGACAGAAATTGGCCTGATGGCACTATAGCATATGAGATGGGCCTGACCCTCCCGTAGCCAAAGCAAGTGGTATGCAATACCTTTTTCCATAACGTTCCTTGGCAGCGTAAACAAATGCGTCCATAAGGACTTACGTGCCGTGATGCATCACCTACAAAACAACACATTACGACCTGCAACATAGCACGCCACATTTTGAAATAGCAGAGTACATTTGTAAAAAAACACTAACATTTAAGAATCAGTAAAGTAGTTTTATTACACAATAAACTGTGTGAAATCATCGCCCAATGCAATTAGTAAAGTAGTTTCATTTCACAATAAACTGCGAAATTATCGCTCTATTCACATTTCCGTAGAAATAGTAAGTTTGTCTCTTTGGTCGACAATGAAAATGTTAATGGTGATGGCCACGTTGTTGTTTTCCCACACAGAAAGTGTGCGTTGTCGGCACAGTAGTCGTTTTACTCGCACATCGATTTGCAAGATGACATCAATCGCTGTGATCTACACCACCAGAAAGGATAGAATGTTACTCCTTATGGCAACAGCAGCGTAAGGACATAGAAGTCCGACACGGTCATCCCACTGAATTATAATGCACAGACAACTGGTGACTAACAGTTGCATTTGATGGTTAATAAAGCACTTTTTGGGTAGCTTGAAACTTCGCTCTCCCTGGACGAAACCTCACCAAACGTTGCAAAAAAATTATATGGCCCACTCTGAATATTTCTCTGAAAGTTTGTTGAGGTTTGGTTCAGGGGGGGTGCAAAGTTATAGGGGGGTCCCAAAATTTATTTTTTTCCCATAGACATAATGGGAAAAAACTTTGCAAACGCCTACAGCCCAAACCACTGGACGAATTTGCACCAAATTTGCGGCAGGAGTGGCGGCTTGGTCCTGAAAGCTTGCTTTTGTTAATTTGGTGTAAATCTGTCCAGAAGTTTATTTTAAACGACCAAAATGTAAGGCATAAAAATTTGTGATATCTATGTCCGCTCCGCGGACGCATTTCCCTGTTCGCTCCGCGGACAGGACACCGATTGGCTAGTAGACTTGCGTCATGTCCGCGGACACACAATCTGTTCACTGATTGGTTGGCGTGAAGCGTGAGGTGTGTCTGATTTTTGGAAACGCCCGCCATCTTGGATTCGCGGACTTCGGCCAGTGTCTGCGGACATCGCGGTAAAAACAGATTAAAAAACACAACATTGCACTTATCAAATTTATCAAATAATCTCTGGGTGGGTGAGGTCTGATAAGGATGAGATGGAATATGGCTGCAAGAAGCAAAAAAATTGGTGATTTTTGCCGTGAAAGTCCGCAAACAGTTTGGATATTCGCAAACAGTCCTGAGAAGTTCGGGGACACGTCAGATGTTTGGGGACAGTTTTTGGACGGCATATAACTTTGGAACCACTCAATGAAACTGCATGAAGTTTTGCAATTGTATTCCCGTCCTGATTCCGAATGTGTTTGCAAAGTTTGGTGGGATTCTGTCAAGAGGGGGCAAAATTAGAGGGGGGTCTCAAAATAATGTAAAGGCTTATAAATGAGGTGCCATTTGACAAATGAACACTTAATTTGGCAAACTGATAATAGAACTAGATATTAATGTCGTTGCGAAGTTTGGTGGGATTTTGTCAAGGAGGGCAAAATTATAGGGGTGTTTCAATATAATGTAAAGATTTATAAATGAGGTGCAATTTGATGAATCTACACTTATTTTGGCAAACTAATAATAGATCTAGATATAAATGTTTTTGCGAAGTTTGGTGGGATTTTGTCAAGAGGGGGAAAATTAGAGGGGGTCCCAAAATATTGTAAAGGCTTCTAAATGTGGTGCCATTTGACAAATCTACACAAAGATTTGCAAAAAGATTATAGATCTATATATAAATGTTTTCGTAAAGTCTGAATTGATTTTGTTTTTTGACACGTGTCATAATGTAGGTACAAAAAATATTGATTTACCTTTGGTGACTGGGCTGTAGCCTGTGGCCATGGGCAGTGGCCAGATTTTCCGGGTCTTGAAATAAGGTCATGATCCAGACAATCAGGCTACTAGCCATGACCATGAGGGACAACACATAGAGTTAAAGTGGCCATGTACACCTGGGACTGGCTTTGTGGTAAAGTGCTCGTGGTAATATGGTCATAGTGTTCTCGTTTCACCTTATGCAGGCTGCCATGAAAAGAGAAGAGGGGCCCTGTATGGAACCCCGCCTTCCCTTTCCATGGTGGCCATCTTGGAAAAGGATTTTCCTTCCTACACTGGGACGCTGCAGGCATCCCGGTGTAGGAAGAAAAATCCTTCTTTTAGCACCCCGGGTTCCCACTTTGGGAACCTAAGGTGCTAATGACCTCCATCCCCCATTATAGGGGCTGGAATGGTGGCATAATGGTCGGGAGACCTCGTTATCCACCCTTACTTCGCTTGGGCTGATAACTAGGGCTGCCAGGTCGGTATCCACCATTCCATCCCTGGAACGGGGGATAAACGCCACAATATCGCCATTAGCATAACACAAAATGCAAATGGAAATGTTGGCAAAATCTTATTGAGTCCATGTACTTTACTGAGAAATATAAAGTAAATGGAGTCTATTTGGTTTTTTTTGTTCTCTTTTTAACTGTGAAAGGTGGTTTCTAAAGGAGCATTTCTTTTATTGTTTTTGGATGCATTTTTTTTTTTTTGGCAGGAGAGCTTAGAACGAAAGGAGGGGAGGGAAATGAGGGTAGAGGCACCAAACACTAATATGGAGGGGCAGGTGGACAGGGGAAAATGTTGCGTGTGTGTTATTTATAAGGTAGGGGGCAGTGTTTCTCATGCTCCTTGATTACAGCACTGATGGTGTCTCTTGGGGAGGAGGGATTGCATTAGCTGATTCCATTTTAAGATTAAAAGTAGTTTTGCTAAAAGTATGTAACATGTACTAGATTGTTATTAGATGACCAAGAATAGGTGTTGGAGCTGTGAAAGGGAAATTTTGAAGTTGAAAGTTTCTAGATCAATAGAAAATGCAGTTCCAAACTGTCCGCGAAGCATGGATCTTATCGTGAAGTGAGGACGGGTTCTTGGACACGTCATCATGCCGCACGCCAGCATATGGTCATGTGTCAATGTCTGACATTGAAGTCAGATGTTCGTAGACGTTATGGATAAGTTACAATAATAAAAACCTATGAAATTCAATGAAAAAACTCATTCATCACTGATCACATAACGTCCCTTTAACAAAGTTTTTTCACTGAATTTGATAGGTTTTTAGTAGCGCAACTTAACCAAAATGTCCCTTTAACAATGTTTTTTAATTGAATTTCAAAGGTTTTTATTAGTGCAACTTAACCATAACGTCCCCTTAACAAAGTTTTTTCATTGAATATATATATACATAAATATATGTGTGTGTGTGTGTGTGTGTGTGTGTGTGTGTGTGTATTTTTTTTCTTTTTGTGTGGCTAGCACCAGTGTATCTTTATTCTTCAATATATGGCCTTCTGCCCCCTTTTCAGGCTGTCTGGGGCCCAATCTTGGTAAGAGGAACTCCTCTCCTTCACACGGCTGTGTGCGCCGCTCTTAGATCCGCTGCTCTTATATAGTCGCTACGTGAGATCTAGCAGCTAGGGCTTATCGCGCCCTTCGTTCGTATGTGGCTCGCCCGTCCCATCGCAAGTTAAATATACATAATTTGCTCGACATGTCCTGTGCTATGCCCACTAAGTAATACGATTCTAACGTATACGTATAACGTATTCTATACGATGTTTTGCTGGTATAAATGCTGGAGTATTTGCATGGTGTAGAGGAAAGGGGTGGCCGATATCTAAAGTCTATTACAAGCCTTCTCGCCACCGTACAAATTAAGGGAAATTTGTAATGGAGAAAAGTCCATCCATAAAATAGTTATGTATCCCTTTTCTTCTTTATTTCTTTATTTTGTGGGTGCAAAGCACCTCATAAAACAAAACTTAAAACAATGCAACATACATCGTTCGGTACAAAGATAAGAAACACTAAAACTTACCACTCGTGATAAAAAACCCTACCTTATTTTTAGCAGCCATGCCCAAATCCCCTCCTGGTGCACAACAGGCTACTGGCTCTATGCATGTCATTAAAAAACAAACCGATGACTGGTACAATTCACTCCTCTTAAAATCAGGAAAACTGCTTGTTGCCATATAACCTTGAACAATGAACAAAAAAAATAACATGTTTGTGCACACATATCACAAATGGATTTTCCTCTACTCCATGATGAACATAAGCTCTCGCTCGTATGTGCAGGCTGAATAGTTGGTGTGTGGCTCTGTTTCATATATAGCTCCTTTTGTTGTTAGGGGAGTCACGGTGTAGGCTGGCAAGGGATTTCATCATACCCTAATTTTAGTTGTCAGAGCAATTTGTACCACTATTGGCTTGCTAAATGTTTTGGCTACAACTCCCATCATCCATTCCTGCAACGTCAATGGGGAGGGATCATGGACATTGCAGTTCATAAAATGTGCAGCGGTGCAGGTTGAAGACTCCTCACTCAATTGTATTTGGTGATGTGGAGATACTCAGCCCGAAGTGATCATTTTGTCAACAGGTTGCCTAATGTACCTATGATATCTACTAATGTATAGTGGTCTGACCATTTTTTTTCCCATCTAACCATGAGCTCCAGTTATTGTGATGAGGGATGCCCTTATTCTGCAACTGGGACCAGATAGTGTGTTATTTAGACAGAAGAGTAGAGGTGAGGCATTTCTCTTACTGTATTGTGGGTTGGGGGTCGAGGATGAAATGATGCAGAGGGAGTTGGTCTCTGATTGGACCGTGATCTACATTTAGGGCCCAATTCATGGATTTCTTTCACGGTTTATAGTAAAGTGACTTTGCACTGTAGACACAAAATTGGAACAATGCAAAGTGTATTTTTGTAGTTCAAAGTCAGTGCAAAGTCACTTTGCACTGTGCAAATATTCCATGACTCGGGCCCAAAGTTGTCAGAGCAGTTTCTACAACTTTTTGTGAGAATAAGTTTTTCGACTGCAACTTTCATCAGCCTTTCCAGCATAGTCAACGGAAGGGATCATGGGAGTTTTAGTCTAAAACATCTGGTGAGCCACAGGTTGGCAGGTCTGTCCCAGATATGATAAATGTTTAGTAATGTCAAATCATGTGACCTTGCTGTGTTTCCAGCAAGTGTGACCGGTGGTCCCCCATTCTCAAAGCCAGGCAGAGGAAACGCAACCAGTGTGTTGTACTATTTGTTTCGCTTGTGTTTTATTTGCACATATATAATCAACTGGAATTGTATGTATATGAATAAAGACAAGCATACATTACATACATTAATATGTAAATAAATTAGCACAATGTGTGGGAAGGGAGAGTCTTGGAACCTCCCCCCTCCAGTCTTACACTTCTTGGGTAAGCCCAGTTGCGGCTGTTTGGGTTCAGGGCCCCGGCCCCGGAGCACCCATGCGGGAATGACTCTGAACTGTAAGCCCCTTTAAGACAGCATATACCCAAAGTTGAACAAGACTCCATTTTGTGGATTACCGATTACCGTTATTTCATAATGGCAGGCCAGTTGTGAAACCAGAATGCAAGCCTGTAGCTCTCTCTGCAAGGCGGAAACAGAGAGCAAACTACTTGCCCCACCTCCTCCCCTATGCCATGTATGCAGTCTTTTGGTACTCATGGGAGACTAGCTGGAAGATTGCAACCAACTTTACACTGTATCCCCTGTCTTCCGTCTTACCTCATTTGACCCTGCCAAAAGCTCAGCACAGGGACAAACAACAGAAGCCGTTCATCTCTATAAACCTGCCCCCCACCCAACAGACCCAGGCCATGAAGAATACCATCTCCATATTCCCTAAAACATGATCAAACAGCTAGAAGCGACCCTCAAGTATGTTTTATTGATCGCGCCCCAATAGAAGAAAACCGACAGGCCGATTCATGGAATAATTAGAGCGGCGCAAGTGGCCAAAAACGTGCGATTTGCAGTGGAATAGCGAAAATCACAGTGCAAGTGCGAAATTTGCACGAAAAGCAGCGCTCATCGATTCATGGAAGGCCGTGCTCGAAAAAAACCATCGGATGTACGCTAAAAAAGTGCGGGGCGCACGTTCGCGCACAGGCCATCTAACGGCGTGCGCCAGGTCACAGCGAAAATCGCACAAGCCACAGCGAAAATCGCACATAGCGCGGCGCAGACAACAAAAGTAGGCGGAACACGGGGCGTAACACTCGGAATGGGGAACAACCTGCCAAAATGTGGGCGTCACGGGGGAAGTACAGGGTGCAAGTGCGCGGAACGCCCACACGCTCGCCTACAACACGTATTCATGGAATCGAATAGGGCAAAACAGCGCACGGTCAAACCAGCACACAGGCACAAACACGACCGCCACAAGAAAGCAGGCGGTAGCGTCTCTGCGCCTGTAATAAATGTGCGCCAAAAGGTGCACCAACAAATAGCATCTATATACAGCTATGCTGAATGTCCTATACTGTGGCCCTCCAGGACAAATGACGTGCAAAGGGGTACCAACAAACACGGACACCCGCTGACTGAAAAATAACATGTGCGTGTATTTCGGGGTGCGCAGGAAGTTTCAAACGCGATTTGGGAGGGTACGTGGATTTCAGGGGTGCGCGGGAAGTTCCACACGCGATTTGGCCGGGTACGTGCACGGGAATTTCCACACGCGATTTGGCTGGGTACGTGGATTTCAGGGGTGCGCGGGAAGTTTCACACGCGATTTGGCAGGGTACGTGCACGGGAATTTCCACACGCGATTTGGCTGGGTACGTGGATTTCAGGGGTGCGCGGGAAGTTTCACACGCGATTTGGCAGGGTACATGGATTTCAGGGGTGCGCGGGAAGTTCCACATGCGATTTGGCCGGGTACGTGCGCAAGAATTTCCACACGCGATTTGGCTGGGTACGTGTATTTCAGGGGTACGCAGGAAATTCTACACGCGATTTGGCTGGGTGCTCCCAGGTATTCCCTGTACACCCTCCACGGCCCCTGCAGGCAGCCGACACCACAGGGGACTACCCTGCACACCTGCTCATGTCACCCAGCACCCCCACCCCCCAGCACTGTGGGGCACCCTCCACCAGGCCCCCACTCATGTCTTCCTGCACCCCCACCCCCCAGCAGTGCAGGGGCAGCCTCCACCAGGCCCCCACTCATGTCTCCCACCACCCCCACCATCTAGCAGTGCAGGGGCAGCACCACCAGACCCCCACTCATGTCCCCTATCACCCCCAACCCCCAGCAGTGCAGGGGCAGCCTCCACCAGGCCCCCACTCATGTCTCCCACCACCCCCACCCCCCAGCCACCAGAGGCAGCCTCCACCAGGCCCCCACTCATGTCTCCCACCACCCCCACGCCCCAGCAGTGCAGGGGCAGCCTCCACCAGGCCCCCACTCATGTCTCCCACCACCCCCACCCCCCAGCCACCAGGGGCAGCCTCCACCAGGCCCCCACTCATGTCCCCTATCACCCCCACCCCACAGCAGTGCAGGGGCAGCCTCCACCAGGCCCCCACTCATGTCTCCCACCACCCCCACCCTCCAGCCACCGGGGGCAGCCTCCACCAGGCCCCCACTCATGTCCCCTATCACCCCCACCCCCCAGCAGTGCAGGGGCAGCCTCCACCAGGCCCCCACTCATGTCTCCCACCACCCCCAACCCCCAGCAGTGCAGGGGCAGCCTCCACCAGGCCCCCACTCATGTCTCCCACCACCCCCACCCCCCAGCCACCAGGGGCAGCCTCCACCAGGCCCCCACTCATGTCCCCTATCACCCCCACCCCACAGCAGTGCAGGGGCAGCCTCCACCAGGCCCCCATTCATGTCTCCCACCACCCCCACCCCCCAGCCACAAGGGGCAGCCTCCACCAGGCCCCCACTCATGTCCAACTCATGTCTCCCTGCACCCCCACCCCCGAGCAGTGCAGGGGCAGCCTCCACCAGGCCCCCACTCATGTCTCCCATCACCCCACCCCCCAGCAGTGCAGGGGCAGCCTCCACCAGGCCCCCACTCATGTCTCCCACCACCCCCACCCCCCAGCCACCAGGGGCAGCCTCCACCAGGCCCCCACTCATGTCCAACTCATGTCTCCCTGCACCCCCACCCCCGAGCAGTGCAGGGGCAGCCTCCACCAGGCCCCCACTCATGTCTCCCATCACCCCCACCCCCCAGCAGTGCAGGGGCAGCCTCCACCAGGCCCCCACTCATGTCTCCCACCACCCCCACCCCCCAGCAGTGCAGGGGCAGCCTCCACCAGGCCCCCACTCATGTCTCCCACCACCTCCACCCGCACAGGCCATCTAACGGCGTGCGCCAGGTCACAGCGAAAATCGCACAGGCCACAGCGAAAATCGCACATAGCGCGGCGCAGACAACAAAAGTAGGCGTAACACGGGGCGTAACACTCGGAATGGGGAACAACTTGCCAGAATGTGGGCGTCACAGGGGAAGTACAGGGTGCAAGTGCGCGGAACGCCCACACGCTCGCCTACAACACGTATTCATGGAATCGAATAGGGCAAAACAGCGTACGGTCAAACCAGCGCACAGGCACAAACACGACCGCCACAAGAAAGCAGGCGGTAGCGTCTCTGCGCCTGTAATAAATGTGCGCCAAAAGGTGCACCAACAAATAGCACCAATATACAGCTATGATGAATGTCCTATACTGTGGCCCTCCAGGACAAATGACGTGCAAAGGGGTACCCACAAACACGGACACCCGCTGACTGAAAAATAACATGTGCGTGTATTTCGGGGTGCGCGGGAAGTTTCACACGCGATTTGGCAGGGTACGTGGATTTCAGGGGTGCGCGGGAAGTTCCACACGCGATTTGGCCGGGTACGTGCACGGGAATTTCCACACGCGATTTGGCTGGGTACGTGGATTTCAGGGGTGCGCGGGAAGTTTCACATGCGATTTGGCAGGGTACGTGCACGGGAATTTCCACACGCGATTTGGCTGGGTACGTGGATTTCAGGGGTGCGTGGGAAGTTTCACACGCGATTTGGCAGGGTACATGGATTTCAGGGGTGCGCGGGAAGTTCCACACGCGATTTGGCCGGGTACGTGCGCAAGAATTTCCACACGCGATTTGGCTGGGTACGTGTATTTCAGGTTTACGCGGGAAATTCTACACGTGATTTGGCTGGGTGCTCCCAGGTATTCCCTGTACACCCTCCACGGCCCCTGCAGGCAGCCGACACCACAGGGGACTACCCTGCACACCTGCTCATGTCACCCAGCACCCCCACCCCCCAGCACTGTGGGGCACCCTCCACCAGGCCCCCACTCATGTCTCCCTGCACCCCCACCCCCCAGCAGTGCAGGGGCAGCCTCCACCAGGCCCCCACTCATGTCTCCCACCACCCCCCAGCAGAGCAGGGGCAGCCTCCATCAGGCCCCCACTCATGTCTCCCACCACCCCCACCCCCCAGCCACCAGGGGCAGCCTCCACCAGGCCCCCACTCATGTCTCCCACCACCCCCACCCCCCAGCAGTGCAGGGGCAGCCTCCACCAGGCCCCCACTCATGTCTCCCACCACCCCCACCCCCCAGCCACCAGGGGCAGCCTCCACCAGGCCCCCACTCATGTCCCCTATCACCCCCACCCCACAGCAGTGCAGGGGCAGCCTCCACCAGGCCCCCACTCATGTCTCCCACCACCCCCACCCCCCAGCCACCGGGGGCAGCACCACCAGGCCCCCACTCATGTCCCCTATCACCCCCAACCCCCAGCAGTGCAGGGGCAGCCTCCACCAGGCCCCCACTTATGTCTCCCACCACCCCCACCCCCCAGCCACCAGGGGCAGCCTCCACCAGCCTCCACCAGGCCCCCACTCATGTCTCCCACCGCCCCCACCCCCCAGCCACCAGGGGCAGCCTCCACCAGCCTCCACCAGGCCCCCACTCATGTCTCCCACCACCCCCAACCTCCAGCCACCAGGGGCAGCCTCCACAAGGCCCCCACTCATGTCTCCCACCACCCCCACCCTCCAGCAGTGCAGGGGCAGCCTCCACCAGGCCCCCATTCATGTCTCCTACCACCCCCACCCCCCAGCCACCAGGGGCAGCCTCCACCAGGCCCCCACTCATGTCCCCTATCACCCCCACCCCACAGCAGTGCAGGGGCAGCCTCCACCAGGCCCCCACTCATGTCCCCCACCACCCACACCCCCCAGCCACCTGGGGCAGCCTCCACCAGGCCCCCACTCATGTCCCCCTGCACCCAGGTCCTCACAATCCCCAATCATGTGCGTTATGGTCAGCCTCCACAGCCAAAAACAAAAAAAAATAAAACAATCCAAGAACTATGTACAAAACATCCAAGGGTCCATGAGCCCAACTGAACAAAGGAAACCTACAAAAAACCCTAACTAAAATGCAACTATATACAAAAAGTGGGGCAGTGTCCGTCGACTCCAAATCATAAGAAGAAACAAAGGAAACCTAAAACTAAAGAACTATATACAAAGGCGGCGGGCAAGTCCAGCGGCTCACTCCGTGGTGTTCCGATCCAGGGCATCATCAAACTCCTCTTCGATGTCCCGGAGGCGGTCCTGTTCCATGGCCCCGAGGGTCCGCAGAGACGACGCCATCTGCTCCTCCAACCCCCTGCGGATTGCCTCGAGGCACTCGGCCCGCCTCAGGGCCCTCCGCATGGAGTTCTCCGCCCTGACCATCGTGAGCCGCGCCTCTTCCGCCCGCCGCCGCTCCGCACCTATCTGCTGGCCCAACCGCAGCCACACGGAAGACACTTCCCGTCCTGGGTCCTCCTGCCCTCCGGCCGATGCCTGCCCCTCCAATGTTGATGGCCCCGAGCCATGATGCCTCCCACGTTGACTCTGCTGCTGCCTCCGACGCAACCGCCTCTGCCAGCACGACGGCATCCAGGCTGATGGAATCCACCGACGCCGTCGTGCACGTGCCCTGCCTGATGATGCCGGCACATCCTCCATCTGCTGGGGTACAGTTGCTGTGGTGTCCACCCCTGCTGGACCTTCGACTCCCGACTGTGGCAGGGATGGGATCCCCACCGAGCTGGCTGCATTGGTCAGGGCAGGTCCACAGGGGGCCCTGGTGGCATCTGGGCTGGAAGACGGCAAGGAGAATGACCGGCGTATAGCCTCCACAGAGGAGGAGAGGGCCGCCAGATTGGCCGACACATGCAGGAAACCCCCGAACATGGAAGATCCCAATTGGGCCACGTCGGCACGGTGCTTTTCGTGATGACGTGCGTGCTCCTCCCGGGAAGCACGCACGTCATCACGAATTGCACCCGCGCGCATCGCGACCCCAATCAGGACCTTCTGCATACGGCCACGGGTCCCCTCGTCCACAGGTGGAGGGGAGTCAGGTGACATGGACATCCCCTCTACCTGCGGACGGGCCTGGGACGGGGCATCCCTGCTGGTGCATGGTGGTGCACTCACAGGGTGAGGGACAGCGACATGCACAGGCCCCTCCACGGTGACCTGTGCTGCCTCCTGCCCCGGCCCCTGGACTGGACCACTTGCACCAGCAGGGATGCCCCCACCAGGCCCCATGTGCGCCTCAGTCGCGGCCTCCTCCTCCTCTGTGGAAACCACCAACCTGGATGGCTCCTCACTGTCTTCCGCCGTAGCAGGCCCCTGTGGGGGCTCACCCACCCCTTCCGCTGCAGCCGTGGGGGCATCCCCGCCGCCTTGCTCAACAGCGCCGTCTCCGCCCTCTTCTTCACTAGCCGCTGCGTAGAGGGAGACATAGAACACAAGCATCAGGGTACTGTACAATGGTCCCCTAGACAGGAAGCAATAGCAGATGAGTACCACTGTCAAAGTACACTTCCATCATGTCCCTCCACAACACATGGGTCAGTCCAGGCAAAACACACACAGTAACAGGCATGGTGCATGCCATGGACATTTCCATACAAGTCGAATGGACTCTTGAAACATACAATGATATGGAACTCACATGCATCATGGGTCATGCCTATCACATGCACACACTTCACCTCAGTCACATCCATCTGGCCTCATACACCCCAAACACAGCGGATACAAGGATAACTAGGCTGCATCAGTGAATCTGTGCATTGTCACAGACATGTGTCATGCATCCATGGCATTCACAAGTCACAGACACGCAGGTCAGGCACACAGACATGGCTACCATATATGTACCTGGCATCAGCACCCATCCCTCACCCCCACCCATGTCCAGGAACAGAGACTGGCATGCTCTCATGTGTAAAATCTGCATAGGGCTCCGCATGTCGCATTTAAACACATGCAACGACCATGTGGTTCACACATCACTGGTCGCACATGCATTACCATGATGTCCTTGCACACATACATGCGTACATGGCCTATGTCACACATACAGGCAAGTATCAGACAACCAGCACACCGCAACATGCCCTGTCTCACACAGCAATGCTTGGCCACTTACCGCTCAACTCCAGATGGGTCTCCCTCTCAAGGATCTGGGCGTGGAGCGCTGGGCGTATGCGTTCCAGGACCCTCATCTGGATGGAACTCATGCGGCCCCAGCCCCCCTCCACGAGGCGCCGGGCCTTCACGAAGGTCCTGGACATCAAGTCCTCCCAGCGCTTCTTGATCTTCTGGACGTTGCGGGTTGCCACCCCCTCTGCGTTGATGGCAACCACACAGTCGGCCCAGATCCTCTCCCATCCTTCCTTGCTGGCGCGGGACGATCCAAAGAGGGCATCATACTGCCCCAGGACATGCTCCACCAGGACACCAACTTCGGTGGCAGTGAAGCTGGTGCCCCTCTGCCCCTCTGGCCTGGGGTTGCCACTGGTGCCAGATGTCGAAGTGCCCGACATGGCAACCCCAGAGGCAGGAGTGGGTGGGCAACTGGGTCCTGGGGCTGGGCTGTGGAGCGATGTTATCCCAGTCGGGAGTCTTCTGTTCCAGCAGGGGTGGACACAGCAACTGGACCCCTGCAGATGGCTGATGTGCAGGCACCAAATGGCAGGGCACGGTGGCAGCAGGCAGGCAGGCATCAGCAGATGGCACGTGGGAGGCTGCTCGGGGCACTGGGGGCAGTAATTTGGCCTTCTGGGCAGGAGCGTGGTCTTCCGTGTGTTTTCGCGTGGCCAGCTTGATACGGAGTGATTTGGCACGTGAAAATCCTGCACGTCAGCGTGAAATTCGAGGAAAGGCCCTTAGCGCATAAGCGCGTCAGCACGCATACGCGATTCTATTGGACCAAAGGCCCTCAGCGCGTAAGCGAGTCTGTGACGTGACCCGCATGGGTGTTTCCCTCATAGCACGTGATGACGGAGCACATGTGGAGAGACTGCACGTCAGAGTGTCATCGCGTGTAATTGGACAAAAGTGCGCGTACACGCGATTGGCCTATGTACGTGTATTTCAGGGGTGCGCGGGCACTTACACACGCGAGTACATCAGCGCACGTGTATTCCGGGGTGCGCGGGAATTTCCACACGCTATTGGCCTGGGTACGTGGATTTCAGGGGTGCGCGGGAAGTTTCACACGCTCGCCTACAACACGCGCAAAGAAACACGTACGCCAGTAGGAAGCAGGCATACGTCGACCCGCGATGCATAAATTTGCGCGCAAAAAACTAACAAGCTCAGACGCCAGGATGAATATACCGTTCCTAGCAGCAGTGGCCGTGGGCTACCAAAGGAGGAGGAGGAGGATAGTCAGGCCCAGAATTTTCACACCCAGAACCAGCCTTTTTGGGATGCCTGATGACCAGGTGTATGGGAGGTACAGGTTTCCACCACACATAATACTGGACCTGGTGAGTGAGTGGGAGGATGACCTCACATCACCCACCCTGTGCTCCCAAGCACTCAGCCCCATGGAGAAGGTCCTCAATGTACTGCACTTCTTAGCCACTGGATCATTTCAGCGGACAAGTGCCATAGTGGGTGGGGTGTCACAGGCCACGCAGTCACGCTGCCTACACCAGGTCTTGAACATCATCACTGCATGCCCATCAGTCCGCAGGCACATATACCTGCCCAGAACACCTGCAGAAAGGCATGCTGCCGCCCTGGATTTTTACGGTGTGGCACAATTCCCCAAAGTGCTAGGTGCCATCGACTGCACCCATGTGGCTCTACGTCCCCCCAGGGCATCTGAGCACATCTATAGGAACCGCAAGCACTGGCATTCCATCAACGTGCAGGTAGTATGGAATGCCAAGGGAATCATCACCTCATTATATGCCAACTATCCCTGGTCCACCCACGACAGCTTCATTTACTGAATGTCCACCCTAAGCTGGGACCTGGAAGCTGGGCGGCATGGCGATACATGACTGCTTGGTGAGTATGAATGCCACTGCACATGCATGCATGTCAGATACTGAGCAAGGTCACAACCCCACCAATGATACCCATCACCACCTCCACAGGGGACAGTGCCTACCCTCTCAGCCCCCACATGATGACGCCAATTCGGAACCCCACCACGCCACCCGAGGTAAGATATAACACAGCCCACATTGCAACCCGGGGCATAGTGGAGCGCACATTCGGAGTGCTTAAGTCACGCTTTCGCTCCCTTGGCCGTTCTGGCGGGCAGCTGTTATACGCTCCCCCAGTAGTGTGCAGGATCATAGTGGCAGCATGTGTCCTGCACAATGTTGCAACACGCCGGGGCCTGGCCGTGGACATGGTGGTGTCCCCACATCCCCAACCACATGCACGCCCGCTGCGCATGGGAGGGGAAAGGACACGGGGGGAGGCAGCCCGTACACAGCTAGTGGCTAATTACTTCACATAGAAATCACACCCCTGTGGAGTGCACACTGCCCTGGCACATACCATCTGACAATCAATGATGACTCAACCTGACAATGATCCTGAATGTCTGGAGAATCAACCGTCAAAACCATAACAGCCTGAGATTGTTCACCTGGAAGTGTTACAATGTGTGCATCCCTACCTACACAGACACCACCAATGCAGTTTCGTGAAAAAACAGATTCATGCAGCTAAAATGAATACCCACTTGCAAAATGCAACATGAGGACAGTGCCATGTCACCCAACCCATCCCCAGCACCGCCACACGACACACCATGCCATGTCATGCTATGTGCGGGTAAACAAAGTAATCCCCACACATGACACAAGTGTCACAAAGTACAGTGTCCCTAATTGAAACTCGCGACACCTGAAATGCTCACAGTAATGCAGGACCAACAACACACTTGAGCAGGTATTTAGCAATAACACTTATCAGCTACTGACCCTCAAAACTACCATTAACATGACTTTACGAATGTAAGAAATTAGTAGTCTTACCACCTGGAAATGCCTGCACTCCCACCACTTCCAACTGTACAGTGTTGCCGCCATGTAGAGTTGTAGGTGCACTGCTGCCAACATGGACTCCATCTCCAAGAGGGCCTTGTGTAGACATGAGGAAAGGACCTGCAAATTAGGAGGGAGACATGGATGATGAGTTACACATCTATGCAACATGCAGTGTACAACACAACAGCAATATGCACTAGGAATGTATACACAGTATTGACTAGACTCCCCACACATGTAGTGGGAGTCCAACGTCACCGTGTAAGTCAATGTCACTTGGGGACACCCTTTGCAAGCCCATGGAAACGGGAAGCAGGAGGGGTGTGTGTCTCACAAACCCAAGCATCTAACCCAAAATCAGGACAAGCCTGCACGTGCCCAGCCACAATACAGCGGGTGCCCACGGGAGTCACACAAGGCAACACACTGTAATAAAAAAATATGAAGAAAAAAAATAAAAAAAAAACAAAAAAATCAAAAATGGCCATGAATGGGCCAGGAGGGGTGGGGGAGGCCACCCAGGAGGTCCGAGGTCAGGATGCACACCAGAACCCACCTGTGTGGATTCTGGGAGAAAAAAAACACCTCCATGGGCTTGTGGCCGACACGGCTACCCTATTGTGAGAGAATCACTGTGGTCGCTCTCCTCAGACTCTGCAGCTGCATAAGGAGGTAGTGGCACTATGGGAGGCAGCCCACGCAAAGCCCTAGTCTGCTCCTCCATGGCAGCAAGCATGCGAGTGTGGAAGGTCTGGTTCTGGAGGATAATCGTGCGGAGGTCCCCATGCAACAACTCACGGGATGACCGGACCTCTGCCCGAGTTGCCTGCATCTCAGCTGAGAGCGAACGTGTGAGACGCTCCAGCTGCTCTTCTGTCCTTCTGTGTGTTGAAGCCTCAAGCTCAACAAGGGTCGTCCTGATCTGACTGAGTTCCACCCTCAGGGCTTCCCTGTGGCCCTGGGACTCTATGGAAAGGGCATCCTGCAGAGTCGCCAGTGCCGCCCGCCTGTCCCTGTTGGACGCCAACATGTCCTCCCTGTGTGACTGGCAGATGGAGTCTGTTGCCTGCTGCAGTCGCTCCATCAGCCTTTCTGGGGGGACAATGGAAGTGGCCACCCTATCCATGGCCTGAACCATCATCTCTGATGATGCTGCCTATTGGGTAGCCATACCGTATATGGATTGCTCCCATGCGGTATTGCCAGGTGGCGTACGGCCACCACGTCGGCGGGCACCACACCTGTCTGGGGCAAGGTGAACTGCACCTTGCTGTGCCGGCACTGCCTGAGGCTGCAGGACTGCATTCCCCCTCTGATCTGCTGGCCCAGGAACAGGATCAGATGTTGCGGAGTGTGACCCTGCATCCGTAACCATCAAAGGCGGACCTGCCAACACTGACATCCCCATTGAGGGTACTACCCCTGGTGCAGGTGGGTCGGACACAAGAGAATCCATCCCAGGAACACTCACCTGCGTTGCTACATAGGTCTCATCATCCGAATCGACACCTGAATACAGCTCAGGGGAGGTGCACCCAGAGACACCCCTTGAGAGCACGACCTGCAGCAGTTGTGGGTTTTCACCCACCACCACACCACGTCCCTCACTGGTGGTCGGTCGGGCCTGAGACCCCTCCTGGGTCTGCACCATCTCCACAACCCCAGCTGTATCAAGTGCGTCATCCCCTGCAAAGACATGAAAGAAAAGAAATGGAAACAGGCATTAGCACTATGGCACACAATTAGGGCTGAGAAGCAACAGAACCAGTACTTGATTGACACATGTCCCACATGACTAAAACCCTCCCATGCATGCACCCTCACTGCATATGAAGGGGAGGCAAATGGCACACATTGATGACACCAAGATGGAAGATCAACACATTTGCTGCATGCTGCCTAGCAGTGGCATCACACATTGGCCTGTGATTGCCAGGTGAAATACACATGCCATCACACAGATGGCATGTACCATTGCTATTGAGTGAAGATGGAGAGGAGGGCAGCACTTATTCATTCAGTCCAGTTCCCTCATGTAATAGCTTTTCTAATTCAAACAGGTCTGATTTTTCACCTGGAGCTGCCAGTCAAAAATGGTCCGATTGCACAGGGACATGCCTAAACAAATGATATCCAGGTAACAAAGTCACTCCACTTTACCATAGCCATGTCAGACATGTGACTAGAGGACTGAGAAATGCCTAGTAAAAGTGGTGGAATGCAAACAATCTGCCTGAAGTAACAGAGAAAAATAAGCAACAATGCTGTGGCAAGGTGACACTTCAAGGGCAACTGGCGTGCTGTTGGGCTAGATGTCTACTGTTGGCAGAAGGGATACTGCTATGGCCAAATGCTGCTGCGCAGAATGTATTGGATGAAGCACATGGGTGACCCAAACAACTCAGGCGCACACACCCTCACCTGGCACACAAACAGAAGCCCTCACACACATACCATGCACATGGATGACACACACATGCATGTGCACTCACCGGACAATGCCTCATAATCTGGCAGATCTCCCACGCCTTGGATCTGTTCCTCCATGACGTAGGTCCCAGCGACTGACTCATGTGGAGTGAGTTCCATGTCTTCTACTGGAGACCCACCTCCAGTCACTAGAGTTGCGGCATGACTTGAGGCCAGCTTATTCTTTGCCCTGCGCTTTAGGTCATTCCAGCGCTTATAGCAATCATTGGATGTGCGCCTCACGATTCCAAGGGCACTTACGATGTCCGCAACGGTCTGCCAGTGTGCCTGACGTTGTGCAAGTGTGGTCTTGGATCCTGCAACGATGACCATTTCGTTATCATGTGCGGACACATACTCGACAAGTGCATTCAGTTCGGCATCCGTGAAGCTGGGCTTCCTCGACGGGCCGGACTGTGCAGCCCTGTCTGGGGCATCAGCCTGTGCCGGACGAGCACTCTTCCTCTTCCGCTTGGAAGGTGGTGGGGATCCTGAGTGTCCTACGCCGCTCTGGACACTAGGGGCAGGAGCCCTGGTGGACTCTGTATCAGGAGTGTGGGATTGCACACTCAGCATGGGAGTTGGTGCAGGCATTGGCTCAAGTGTAATGGTGTCAGGGGGAATGTCAGCAGGATGGACTAGGACCGACACTGTCCTGGCTGAGTGTGTGAGAGCTGGGGTGGATGGAGCCGCAGCTGCCCCTGCAGCCTCTCCACCCTGCCTACTTGGGGCAGCAGATGACCTTCCAGCCCCTGATCCACGTGGCCTGATGACATCAACGTGCACCAGCGCACGTGTCATAGGCCTGCTGACCTGGAAGTCAGCCATGGAGTCAGCCAGGTCTGGTGCCACAATGGGCTGGTCCAACAAGGGCTGTGCATGGATGGTGTCAGCCACATCACCCTCAACCAGGAGGGGCGGGGGGGGGATTATGGGTGCCCTTGACTGGTCCTCCACACATGGGGGGACAGGGTCACCCTGCAAGTAACGACCACGTCCCCTACCGGATCCACCACGGCCACCACTTGTGGCTCGTCCACCTTTGCCACCCTTACGGATTCCTCGCCTCCCAACCATGGCACTGATGTTAATGTGCGAATGGGAGTGGCTGTAAACTATTCTCCTGGGCAATTGGGGGTCAAAGGGGTTGGGTACCAGATGATAATCGTACCCTAGTGCTCTAGCAAGGCTGAATGTGACCCCTGGGGAAAGATGACGGGTCATGCAACGCACAGGAAGCCCAGAAAAGGGAGATAACGTGCACGCAACCCCTCCTAGACCACGTGTGCGGAAAAATAAACCTGCACTACGCTGTGGCACCCAGTAACACAAGAATGAAAGTATGCGTGTCACACGCAGCCTAGAATGACCTCTGAAGGGGTAGGCTACACACGGGGCAAGCACAGATGTTAGATACGTGCGTGACTCACCGTCTGCCAGGAAAAAGAGCGTGAAAAAGAAGCGTGTGTGCGCGTTGGAAACACCCCCGCCAAAAGAAGAATCATACCCTCTCTGAGAAGACAGGACAACAGTAGAAGGGAATGCTGTTTGAGGGAACAGGCCCAGGAAAACCAGAAAAAGAGAAAAAAGAGAAAAAGCTGTCAGAGGTAACAGGGAGTACGAACTTGAAACGCTGTAAATCGCGTGTGAAACGACAAGAAGTACAGATTTCACCCACTCGCTCTCCACGAAAAGCACGTACAAGGAAATGGTGTTCTACACGTACCTTTTATGCAGGCCCACACGTCCAGCGTCACTTCCGCGTGTACGCGCTAGGGCCATTTCCACCAATTACACGCTTTGTCACTTCCGCGTGTACGCGCTAAGGCCATTTCCACCAATTACATGCTTTGACACTCGGACGTGTCTTTCATTTTTTTAACACGCAACATTTCAAACGTGTGCCATATTCAACGTGCACGTGACTTCATAGACACGCATATGCTGGTGGCCTTTGGGCCAATGAATGTACAGACTTGTGCTGACACGCTTAGGCGCTAATGGCCTTTCCTCGAATTACATGCAGACGTGCTGGATTTTCACGTGCAAAAATCACTCCATTTCAAGCGGGCCACGCGTTCACACATGGAAGACCACGCTCCTGCCCAGAAGGCCGAATTACTGCCCCCCAGAGCCCTGAGCACGCTCCCACCTGCCATCTGCTACTGCCTGACTGCCTGCTGCCCACGTGCCCTGTCATTTGCTGCCTGCACATCAGCCAGAGGTGCTGTTGCTGTGACCACCCATGCTGGAACCGAAGACTCCCGACTGCTTTTCCATCGCCCCACAGCCCAGCCCCAGGACCCAGTTGCCCACCCACTCCTGCCTCTGGGGTTGCCATGTCGGGCACTGCAACATCTAGCACCCATGGCAACCCCCGGCCAAGGAGGCAGAGGGGCACCAGCTTCACTGCCACCGAAGTTGGTGTCCTGGTGGAGCATGTCCTGGGGCAGTATGATGCCTGCACTGTACTGAAGCCCTGCATTAAATGTCTTCGTGTATGATTATTTTGTATTCACATGCACTGCGCCCGATTGGCAATCTCTAAGAAATGTTTTAACCAAGCTGTCTGTAACATCGCCGTGGTACCCAAGGGTTTGGGCGAGTAATAAATGCAATAAATAAATAAATAAATAAATAAATAGATGCCCTCTTCGGAAGGTTGCGCGCCAACAAGGAAGGACGGACTCGGATCTGGATGGACATCGTGACTGCCATCAACGCGGAGTAGGTGGCAGTCCGTGACTACGAACGTGTCAGGAAACGCTGGGAGGACTTCAGGTCCAGGACCCTCAACAAGGCCCGGCGCCTCCTGAAGGCAGCGGATGCTAAGGGGCGCCGGGGCCACTTGTCGGAAGATCAGATGAGGGTCCTGGAACGCATATCCCCAGCGCTCCACGTCCAGGTCCTTGAGAGGCAGACCCGTCTGGAGTCGAGCGGTAAGTGTACATGCATACTGATTGTAAGCTGTGCGTGTGGTGGTGTGCCAGGAGTGTGCAGGTTGAACATGTATTTTTATGTGGGCAAGTAGGGGGTGTACAGGGCCGTGAGGGTGACACATGCGAGGGGTCTCATGTGTGACACATGGATGGTGCTTGTGTGTGTGGGCTTGCATGGCACAGGATGTGGAGGAATGATTGTCAGGTGTGACATGGATGTCGATCGGAACACTGCGACAGTTGGCGGAGGTGTACACATGCATGCAAGTTTGGTGGTGTGTGTGCATGTGTAGTGTACTCCCTATGTTGCATGTGATGTGTGGATGACCTTTGGCTGCTCATGCTGTTGTATGTGAATGGATGGTGCTGGCTGTTGCAATATGGCTGTGGTATGGCTCATGTGTGCAAGTTGAAATGACATGTGTGTTGGGGATTGTGATGCCATGTCTGAGGTTTACCAATGCCACTCATGTATAACTGTCATGTGTGTATGAGTCCATTGTACAGTGCCCGGATGCCTGTGTTTTGTTTCTCCCTGTCTGCAGCGTCAACTGATGAAGAGGGCGGAGAAGGTGCTGTGGAGCACAGCGGCAGGGGTCGCACCACCAGCCGGAGACGCAAGGCCCGGATCCCCTCCCAGGTTCAGATCTCGTCGGGGAGTGAGGAGTCCGGTGCCGTGTCCCAGGCCGCAGCTGCCGAGGGGAGGTCCAAGAGGCGGAGGTTGGAGTTGGACTCCTCGGCAGCAGAAGGGGCAGCTGGGACCCCACAGGGCCCAACGGAGGAAGATGGCACGGAGTCATCCAGGTTGGTGGGGGGTTTGGAGGAGGAGGAG
This sequence comes from Ambystoma mexicanum, assembly GCF_040938575.1. Taxonomy (NCBI): domain Eukaryota; kingdom Metazoa; phylum Chordata; class Amphibia; order Caudata; family Ambystomatidae; genus Ambystoma; species Ambystoma mexicanum. The sequence continues at coordinate 788,201,225 of NC_090939.1, forward strand.
GCCGTGCAAGCGACAGAGGCGGGGTCTGAAGGTGGGGATTCCACTGGTGCTAGTGGTGCAGTGCAGGATCAGGGACAGGAGGCAGCACAGGCCGCCGCGGAGGTGCCTGTGTGCAATCCTGTCCCTGCTCCTGTCACTGCATCATCTTGCACCAGCGGGGATGCCTACCTCCAGACCCGTTCTCAGGGAGGGGATTGGCTTACAACACCTGGCCTTCCTCTCCCGGATGTGGCTATCCTGCACCAGGTTGAGCCTGTCCAGGGTGGGGTGGCGTTGCGTCAACGGGCCATGCGAGCTGACCTGCAGTCTTTTCATGATGAGTCTGCATGTCTTCTCGCATGGCTCGTTGACCGCGTTGACCCACTGGGAGAGCTCACCAGGGCTGGATTCCTCCGTTTCCTGGACCTTGTTCCGACCCCCTCCTTCACAGAACCCCCTATGCCCCAGTCGTCCTCCATGACATCTTCCCACCCATGTGTCACCTGGGTGCCCTGTGGAGCTGCCTCCGACCGTGCGGCCAGGCTGATGGACAACAGATCCCTACCACAGTCGGGAATCGGACGTCCAGCAGGGGTGGCCACATCAACGACTGCACCCCAGCTGGAGGAGGATGTGCAGGCACCATCGGACAGGGCACATGGACAGCAGCAGCTGCAGCAGCAGGAGGCTGTAGGTGGGAGCCACGATAGCTCGGGGCCTTCAACATCGGAGGGGCAGGCATCGGCCGGAGGGCAGGAGGACCCTGGACGGGAAGTGTCTTCCGTGTGGCAGTGGTTGGGCCACGCCATAGATGCGGAGTGGCGGCGGGCGGAAGAGGCGCGGCTCACGATGGTCAGAGCAGTGAACACCATCCGGAGGGCCCTGAGGCGGGCCGAGTGCCTCGAGGCAATCCGCAGGGAGTTGGAGGTGAACATGTCGGTGTCCCTGCGGACCCTCAGGGCCATGGAACAGGACCGCCTCCGGGACATAGACGAGGAGTTTGATGATGCCCTGGCCCGAAACACCACTGAGTGAGCCACTGGACTGGCCCGCCGCCATTGTATATAGTTATTTAGTGATAGGTTTCCTTTATTATTTATTTTTATTTGGAGTCGACGGACACTGCTCCACCTTTTGTATATAGTTCCATTTTAGATTACATAGTTGGACTTTGCATTTGGATATTTTTTTTACTATGTAAATTTTTTTCCATGGAGCAATGGTTTTCTATTTCTTTTTTCCCTTCATTTCCTTTTTATGGACTTGAACTTTGGAAGACATTTTTTTGGATTATCATGTATTGATTTTAATTTGAAAAGGGACAGCCAGCTTAATTTTATTTATTTTTTTACTTGTGTATTTTGTTTAATTTTGATTGACATTACTGTTGTTTTTAATACATTATTTTGATTTTTTCATTCTTCAATGTGTGGTTTCATCTCATTGTTTTCATGCATGTCATGATATGGGTTTTCAGGTTCACTTGCAACCATTGTGTGTGTGTGAGACACATGTGTTCATTTACATTGTTTCCATTGGAGTAGTATCATGGGCGCATGTAATACTTGGTTGTGTCTTTGGGCTGTGGTGGCTGGCCATGAGGCCCATGCTTGAGGATTGTCAGGGCCTGTGGGCAGGGGGACATGAGTGGGGGCCTGGTGGAGGCTGCCCCTGCAGTGCTGGGGGGTGGGGGTGGTGGTAGACATGGGTAGGAGCCTGGTGGAGGGTGCCCCACAGTGCTGGGGGGTGGGAGAGATGAGTGGGGGCCTGGTGGAGGCTGCCCCTGCACTGCTGGGGGGTGGGGGTGGGTGGGAGACATGAGTGGGGGCCTGGTGGAGGGTGCCCCACAGTGCTGGGGGGTGGGGTGGGTGGGAGAAATGAGTGGGGGCCTGGTGGAGGCTGCCCCTGCACTACTGGGGGTGGGGGTGATAGGGGACATGAGTGGGGGCCTGGTGGAGGGTGCCCCACACTGCTGGGGGGGTGGGGGGTGGGAGACATGCGTGGGGGCCTGGTGGAGGCTGCCCCTGCACTGCTGGGGGGTGGGGGTGGTGGTAGACATGGGTGGGAGCCTGGTGGGGGCTGCCCATGGTGGCTGGGGGGTGGGGGTGGGTGGGAGACATGAGTGCGGGCCTGGTGGAGGCTGCCCCTGCACTGCTGGGGGGTGGGGGTGGGTGGGAGACATGAGTGGGGGCCTGGTGGAGGGTGCCCCACAGTGCTGGGGGGTGTGGTGGGTGGGAGACATGAGTGGGGGCCTGGTGGAGGCTGCCCCTGCACTGCTGGGGGTGATAGGGGACATGAGTGCGGGCCTGGTGGAGGGTGCCCCACACTGCTGGGGGGGGTGTGGGGGGTGGGAGACATGAGGGGGGGCCTGGTGGAGGCTGCCCCTGCACTATTGGGGGGTGGGGGTGGGTGGGAGACATGAGTGGGGGCCTGGTGGAGGGTGCCCCACAGTGCTGGGGGGTGGGGTGGGTGGGAGACATGAGTGAGGGCCTGGTGGAGGCTGCCCCTGCAATGCTGGGGGTGGGGGTGATAGGGGACATGAGTGGGGGCCTGGTGGAGGGTGCCCCACACTGCTGGGGGGGGGGTGATAGACATGGGTGGGGGCCTAGTGGAGGCTGCCCCTGCACTGCTGGGGGGTGGGGGTGGTGTTAGACATTGGTGGGAGCCTGGTGGAGGCTGCCCATGGTGGCTGGGGGGTGGGGGTGGTGGTAGACATGGGTGGGAGCCTGGTGGAGGGTGCCCCACAGTGCTGGGGGGTGGGGTGGGTGGGAGACATGAGTGGGGGCCTGGTGGATGCTGCCCCTGCACTGCTGGGGGGTGGGGGTGGTGGTAGACATGGGTGGGAGCCTGGTGGAGGCTACCCCTGCACTGCTGGGGGGTGGGGGTGGTGGTAGACATGGGTGGGAGCCTGGTGGAGGGTGCCCCACAGTGCTGGGGGGTGGGGTGGGTGGGAGACATGAGTGGGGGCCTGGTGGAGGCTGCCCCTGCACTGCTGGGGGTGGGGGTAATAGGGGACATGAGTGGGGGCCTGGTGGAGGGTGCCCCACACTGCTGGGGGGGGGTGGGAGACATGAGCAGGTGTGCAGGGTAGTCCCCTGTTTTGTGGGCTGCCTGCAGGGGCCGTGGAGGGTGTGCAGGGAACACCTGTGAGGACCCACCCAGTCTAATCGCGTGTGTAACTTCCCGCGCACCCCTGTAAAACACGTACCCAGCCAAATCGCGTGTGATAATTCCTGCGCACCCCTGTAATACACGTACCCAGCCAAATCGCGTGTGATAATTCCCGCGCACCCCTGTAATACACATACCCAGCCAAATCGCGTGTGATGATTCCCGCGTACCCCTGTAATACACGTACCCTGGCTAATCGCGTGTAAAACTTCACGCGTACCCCTGTAATACACGTACCCTGGCTAATCGCGTGTAAAACTTCACGTGTACCCCTGTAATACACGTACCCAGCCAAATCGCGTGTGATAATTCCCACGCACCCCTGTAATACACGTACCCAGCCAAATTGCGTGTGATAATTCCCGCGCACCCCTGTAATACACGTACCCAGCCAAATCGCGTGTGATAATTCCCGCGCACCCCTATAATACACGTACCCAGCCAAATCGCGTGTGATAATTCCCGCGTACCCCTGTAATATACATACCCTGGCTAATCGCGTGTAAAACTTCACGCGTACCCCTGTAATACACGTACCCAGCCAAATCACGTGTGATAATTCCCGCGTACCCCTGTAATACACGTACCCTGGCTAATCGCGTGTAAAACTTCACGCGTACCCCAGTAATACACGTACCCTGGCTAATCGCGTGTAAAACTTCCCGCGTACCCCTGTAATACACTTACCCTGGCTAATCGCATGTAAAACTTCCTGCGTACCCCTGATATAAACGTTACCCGCTTTGCGTTCCTTGTTTGGCAGCCCTGTAAACTGGTCCATGGTTAGCGCAGCCCTTTGCGATGATTTAGCGATTTTGATGGCTTTTCCTTGTGCGAGGGCGTTCTTGGGGGCGTTACTGGCGCTGCTGCAGGGTCGCTGCGATACTCTGCGCCACGGCTGGTTTGGTAGCCTAAAATCTATGAATACGCTGTGCGCGGAAATCGGTTTTGGCGCACGCGCCTGGCGCAGACAATCGCACGCGGACACTCTGCGCCAGCCGCTTGCGACGCTTTTCTGCGAAATTCTATGAATTACCCTGCTAGTGTCTTCCTGCTAGTGTTTATCAGATGGACATTCCAGACCACACAATGACCTCAAAAGTCTCACCTCGTTAGCCAATACATTTTGTATTGTATCAGCACACTTAAGCCTGCCTTTCAATGAATAAAACACTGTATTTAATAGCTGTATCTTGACCTGTGCCCAATGATAAATTAACCTGTATTTGAGAAACGTTTTTTCCTAAGTGTCTAAGCTTACAAGTCTCTGAGCTATTTGATGAATGGGAATTTGTGGCCACAAGGGCAAATGTTATTTAATAAAGAAACATGTCAACAGTTGCCGCTTCTGCACACCAATTCGATGAGCCCTGCTGACTGATTGACCCAAGAAGCATCATCGCCACACCACGTGCTCCTGAGCCAACCACAGCCCTCTGACCCTATGGCACCTATAGGTGTTCGCCCCTAGAGACCAATCCCAACTGTTCATGTGCCCCTTAGGCCTTCCCTCTGTTTGATGATGATAAAGCTGTAGAAAAGTAATATGTAACATGTTTTCTGCAGAGCGCTCTCTGCATGAGCAGAGTAGATTCTGCTTGCCCTATATCAGATAAAGCCTTTTCATATCACCAGCACGTGGTCTTGGTCTAATTCCCTCCGGGGAAGTGTCTTGATTGACTTATCGGGAGATTTGACTGCATTTTTGGGGGCATCTCATCTTCATTGGTGACCCCGATGCAATATTGTTCTTTTTCGTCCTTCTGGCATGAGACGTCCCCCTGTTATGACCCAGAGTGCGTTCCCTCAAGAGCTACCCACCAACGGCAACCGATACACCTAGACGTGCACACGCAATAGGGCAAAAGGGTATGGGATCCCCTTTACAAAACCCACCGTACCACTTGCCAGAGCCGGGAGTGGTCTTTGAGCGGGGGCAGCGCACTGACCGATTGGGTCCAGAGGGTCTCGGATCAAGACGGACACGTGAGTATCAAGTGTGGGTGATATTAAAAAGAGGGTGGGAGTCAGATTAAGAGGTTTTGGGAAATCCAGCACAGGCGGGGGCTGAACAGGTGTAGAGACTTCTAGCACGAGGGGGGAAACTTGGGGGTCTGAGTCTGTTCTATATTCTAACCTACTCTTTGTCTATTACATATGGCCATTAGGACAGTGACGGAAAATAAGGTGAAAGAGGTTAAAGGGATACTATCTCCATTGAGGGGTGGAAGGCAGCACCGCATAGTGCTATCTCGACTAGTACAGGATATATGGACATGGGAAAATTAAGGTGAAGAAAAACGTAGGGGTCTCAAAGGAAGACCCGGAGTAGTATTTAGAAACACTTTTTTCTTACTTTTTCTTACCTATCTTCCTCCCTCTCATTTAGATGTAGGTAGAGTACAGGGAGGGAATTGTTTATAAGGGACTGTAAAATTGGGGAAGGGACACTGAGAAAAGGGGACCTAGGGGGTATTAAGGAAGGTGAGGTGGAATTTATGTTGCCTATGTTATTTGTTGTACTTGATGTTTGTTAAGTGTCGGTCTTTTGTGTAAGCATTGTTTCTTGTTGATGAACGTTAATGAAATTGGTTTGACATTGTGCTGAAGAAAATTGTGCTCAAATTTATGTGGTTTAGAATAGATGAAAAGTGAGTAAAAAGTCTATTTCTTTAAAGAAGATTGCATAACATACTGAGTTGGTAATATATAAAGTGTAAGAGTTTAGAAACAGATTGATAGTTGAGTGACACTTCCAGCCAGACACAATGGGCGCAGAGGCGCCCCTGGCTCATATTTGCAATACTCTGCAAGGGTACGCAGAGAAAATCAACAAATACCATGAAAAATGGGTCAGGGAGATGAAAGGAGAAGGATTACCGCAAGTTTGGCCCCAGGGGGGATCTTTCGATAAAGTGGTTCTAGACATGGTTGCCACCTTTTTATTCATTAAATATAAAGGGAAGCAGTTGCAAAACAGAAAGGAAATATTGGACCTGGAAGTGCCCCCAGAGAAAAGTGGCAAGTACAATGCATCTCCCCTGACAACAACTGGCAGTGAAGTGACAATTGCATAGAATGAGTATAAGGTAGAGGTCACACAGGCATACCCTTTATTGACAAAACCAGTGCCTGCAGAGGGATATAGTGACCCTGTATATGTAGCACAACCCACAGCACCTTCCATACTTAAGCCATCCACCACAGCACTGCCCCCGTATGAGAGTGAAGGAATAACAGGACAGGTGAGTAGCCCCACAATTGACATTGAGAAACTCATGCAGGATTTAGACTCATGACTAACGATGGCACAAACCGAGCTGTCCCGCCTTAGGGCAGTAGGGGAACAGGGAGGGTCACTCACCCCCAGAATAGAGCGAGACGCAATGTCTCGTCCGAGTGAAGGGGCGGCGGAAGAAGGATGGAAGAAGGGAGATATATTATTTTGAATAAATTATACCCCCACCCGAATCATAGAAATAAACACAGCTGACAGTGAACACGAGCAAGCAGAGGGAGGGTTGGTATCAGATAGGGAGGAAAAATATTGGTGTGACATTGAGGAACTGGAAGAAGAAGAAAGGAGATTAGGAGCTGCTACTGAATGGGCTTCATTTAGGGATGGATTGTCCCCCATGGAGGAGTGGAGAGGGAGGTTAAGGAACAGAACAGGACGCATGGCGGTAATAGGGAAGAAAGGGAAAAAGGTGAGTACTAACAAGGGGGGAAGAATCTGCAGCTCCCATTGATACACAGGGGGACAGGACGGCCCAACTACATACCTTGGGCCCAAATGGACAAGGCCAACTTGCTCAAAGAGTTACCCCCACTGTCCAGAGGCGCCAGTAAGTGGATATACACATTTGAGAAGCATATGGCAGGAGTGCCCTTGGCAGTGGAGGATACTAAAAGCCTGCTGGTGTCTGCAGTGGGAGACCAGGCAAACATGGTCTGGGCGAAGGCGGGGCTCCCCATAATAACACTCGATTATGACCGCCATGATGGTGCCTCATTCAACTCTGTACGGGCACAAGTGCGGGATGCCCTAAGGGAAACATTTCCAGACACACCAGATTTACAGTCATTTATGCAGTGTACAATGGGAGATGAGGAAGATGCGATGTCTTTCATTCTCCGGGTGCAGAACATGTGGAGAACGGAAACGGGTACGGCCTGGGACCAATCAACTTCCCTGTTCTATTTTATTATAAAAAGAGGGCTCTCAAAGGAAGTACAGAAGGCCCTTGATAAAATAGCTGGGATAGAAGCCAAGGGATGGCCTGAAATTCAAAGCATAATAGTGCACCACTGTAAAAGGATCAAAGAAAAAGAAAAGGAGATAGCTCAGCTGCGGTTGGCAGACAAGGCTAAATTAGTACAAAGCAAACTATTGAAGGTTAGTGAAGCAGCAGCAAACAGCACGACAGGAAGGGAGCGGGAGGAGGATGATGCGCAAATGGGAATACCAGTGCAAATGGGGGCGAACTGGACAGGTAACAGCCAGGACTCATGGTCATGGAAAAAACAGTATGAGGGACCTCATTGGCCATTGAGAGGTGGACGGGACAATAGGGGAGGATTCAGGGGGCCAAGAGGAGGGGGTGCCGGGTTTGGAGGGCATTGAGGAGGAGGGCAAGGACAGTGTTGGAATTGTGGGAGGTGCGGGCATTTCATGAGAGAATGTCGGAGCAGACCCACTAATTCGTACTCAAGCGAACCACAAAATGGACTTTCCCACCCAGAGAGCCGCTACAGGTTACCGATGGGCGGAAACAGAAAGGAGAGCCAACTCAACCCTAGGTACACGAATGAGCACCAGATGCCCCCACAAAACACATCTCAACACCCCCAGTTTCCTGATCGTACTGCCCCCACTCACGGCAGCACTTTCACTACCACTACAAACAGAGCACCCATACCATGTAGAGGGACGGCAATAGTAACAGGAAATGTTTGTGACACTGATGAATTCCCATGGCATTCAGCATAGGACAGCCCACAGGGAACACTTGCATGTCCAGTACTGTCGACCACCCTTAACACAGCAGAGGAACCACTGGTGGGGGTGGCAATAGGAAGCAAACAATTTGTTTTTATGGTGGATTCAGGAGCAGAAAAATCATGCCTCACGGAGGGCAGGTTCCTGCTTTCTAATCGGACCTTGGAAACGCAAGGATTCTCTGGGGCGGTGATCGAGGTTCCATACACTGAAGAGCTAAACATAACAGTGGGGGGAAAAACTGTATGGGTACTCCTGCTGTACTACGCAGAGTCGCCCATTAATTTGCTGGGAAGGGATCTTCTCAGCAAACTCAAAATGACTATATCCTTCACTAACAGAGGAATAGTGTGCTCTACACCAGGCATATGTGTAATTCGTGCCATGTTAGCGATACACACTCAAGCAAACTTCCCGCAAACACGCGGCATACCTGTAGACCCGGGCATGTTCGTACAAGGGCTGAGGATACTGGCGAGAGTGGTGCCAGAGTTGAAAGTAGGAAATGGAGAGTGCCCTCAGAGTTTATTTTTTGCCCAATCACAGACCCGGAGATAGTGCCAGGATCAATAGTATCCCTAGACATACATGCAGTACAGATGTCAGTGTAAAGAAAAGCAGTAATTGCAATGGACATTTAGGGATGCCAGTGGAGGACAGCACTGTACATCGATGCCAATATGGCCCTGCGGGATTTAACAGATGAAGAACTCTTTAGTGACACAGGAGATGATGGGGAAATAGTAATGGAGATTGCAATCCCAATGTGATGATTCAAAAAAGAGAGGTGCCATTACCCCTCATTGCAACTGTCAAAGCACCCCCAGCATACTTTGAGGAAGCTATGTCCCAAGTACCGCAGCAATTGTGGACCATAGGATCAAATGACGCAGGGCTGCTACATGAAGTAACACTTGTAAAAATGAAACTCAAGCCTGGAGTTAAACAATACCCCTTATCGAGGGAAGCAGTAGAGGGAATATGAGAAACAATAAATGCATTGATGATACAGGGAATAATAGTGCCATTCAATTCACCATCAAACATTTGCATTTACCCGATCAAGAAAGCGAAAGGGGGGCATAGAGGATGATCCAGGACCTACGCCCCCTCAATGATGTAGTACAGAAGGAGTTTCCTCTTGTCTGAAATCCTGCCTCAATATTATGTAGCATCCCGACACAAGCCACCCATTTCACAGTGGTGGATCTGAAAAATGCCTTCTTTTCAATCCCACTCGACCCAGGATCTTGGTACCTAACAGCATTCACACTAGGGGGAGAAAGGTATGAACACTGCAAATTGTCCCAAGTGTATTGCGAGAGTCCCAGTATCTTTAATAGGATTCTGCATGAGGATCTTGGAAACATACACACAATGAGTCCAATAATTCAGTACGTAGACGATTTTTTGGTCTGCGGTAAAGACGAAAAGGAGTGTAGAGAAGATTCCATCACCCTGTTAACACATTTAGCACATAAAGGGCACAAGGTGGACAGACAAAAACTACAGTATTGCTTGACAAAATACTAACTTAGGTCAATTGATATCCAAAGATGGTGAGAAAATAATACCCGATAGTGCACCAACGATAAAAGCCATAAAGAGACAAAAACGGTGAAAGAGATGCAGAAGTTCCTTGGCATGTGTCATTACTGCTGAGCATGGATATTAGATTATGCAGCATACATGAAACCCCTATTAAAGGCACTCAAGGAAGTGCACGAGGGAACACTCAAGTACAGTGGACACAAGAAATGCATACAGCTTTGGACACACTCAAAGAATTGATATCCACGGCACCTGTTCTAGCAACCCCCAAGCGCAAGTTTTATTTGTTCTCACATTGCAACGGCACACTCATGACAGCTGTACTGCCACAGAAAGCATCCTTAGGCCACAAGCCCCTGGCATTCTACAGTGGAATGCTAGATGCAGTAATGCAAGGACATTTCGCTTGCGAACAGGCTCTTGCAGCCGCCGCATTTGCGATCAAAAAAGCTCTACAATATTGATGGGATGCTCCGTCATGTTGTATGTTAAACACTCTCTTTTTGCCATTCTGGAAAGATCGAAAATCATAACCAGCGCAAACATTCACATTGTGCAATGCAAAAGTGTAAACCCTGACACATTTCTCACTGAAGCATGCACAGTAGAAGACATGCAGCAACATGACTGTGCCACATACAGAGGTGACGATGACAATGCACTTACAGCACACAAAAATGCACTAGCAGAAGGAGAAATGTATTTTGTCGATGGGTCCGCCTCCATAGATTGTGAAACAGGAGAAAACATGTAGGAGCAGCAGTAGTTCGAGTGGAAGAGGGGGAATTGGAAGTGATTGTACAAAAAAGGTTACCACCACACTTCTCAGCACAAGCAGCAGAACTAGTGGCGCTCATAGAAGCATTGCACACAGCAAAAAGGTGCTCAGTTACCATCTACACAGACTCTGCCTACATGGCAACAACAGTGCATGGAGGGTTAGCAACGTGGGGAAAGAGAGGATTCTAGAGGGCAGACGGGTCCTCAGTCCAGCATGCAACACTGTTAGGGGAATTAAGTGATGCACTGAAAGAACCTACAATTGTAGCAGTCATGAAATGTCAGGCCCACACACGAGGTGATGACATCATCGCATTGGGGAGCATGGCAGCAGACACTGCTGCCAAGGAAGCCTCTTATTTACCAAAGAGCTCAACAGGTGAATACATACTACAGAAGGTAGTAGAGGAAGAGCAGCCAGAAGGGTTCGACTCATTGCCAGTCTCCTTAATTATTGAACTTCAGCAAGATGCACCCAGTGAGGAGAAGGAAACATGGGTGAAAACAGGGTGCAGGCAGTCATCCACCAACCTTTTATGGAGACCTAATAACACTGGTAAGGTAGTGATGCCTGCAAAATTACTGAAGGCAACAATCCAGCAATTGCACTTCCCTGCCCAAAATGCAAAGCAAGACATCATCGCAGACATACAAGAAGATTGGTTCGCTCCATGACTACAGGAGCAAGTCACAAAGCTAGTAGTAGAATGCATCACGTGCCAAACGTACAACTTTGGCATGATGCTACGGACGCTCAGAGGAACATTGCCAAAACCTGAAGGGCCATTCAGAGAGCTGCATAAAGACTATGCAGACATGGAAGAGCGGTGTAACGGGTCCCGATATCTGATTTTTGTAGTGTGTCCCTTTTCCCGGTGGGTGGAAGCAGGCCCCTGTGCTCCTCCATATGCACAGTGTGCCACCAAGTTCCTGGTCAGGGAGGTATTTCCCCACTGGGGCATTTGTGATGTCATACCTTCCGACAATGGGCCACACTTTGTTAATGACATGTTCAAGCATATAACAGCAATTCTAGGTATAACTCACAAGCTCTGTACTATTTATCATCTACAATCGAATGGAATTGTTGAAAAAATGAACAGATAGCTCAAAAGCAGATTGTCGAAATTGTGCCACACGCTCAATAAGAACTGGGTATATTGTTTACCCTTAGCACTTTTTGAGATGATGAACCAGACCAGCAAGGACCACCACCTGTCACCTCATGAGATTGTGACAGGTAGGATGATGCACACAGACCACTCACCCCTGCATAGACAGTCAGATACACATCAGAGTGCCACAGTACTAGGAGAAGAGTTTCATGAGTATCTTATAAATCTTACAAGAGCAGCACAAGCCATAGCAAAGCAAATTGTACCACAATTTACACAGGAAATTGCCACTGATACAATCACTCCAGCCACAGATAGCCCAGACTGCCAGTTGAAGACAGGTGACATGGTAAACGTGAGGAGTTTTGTGCTAAGGTGGAACGGACCAAGGTTCTGTGGTCCCTACAAGGTAATAAATATATTGCATGCCTACAGCAGTCAAGGTGCAGGGCCTAAGGTATTGGGTGCACTTAACAGATGTTCGTAGGGCACATGGGAGTACAGATGGCACAGACTATGAAGGTGACAGAAATGAGCAGAGCGCGCAAACATAGAAAGCAAAACAGCAGGAATACAGAAATAAATTGTAGGCACAGATCAAGGATAAACAAAGAGTAAATAAAAGCATTTAAAAGGATGCATAACCACAATGAGTAGTAATAATGTGTGTGGTGTGTAAAAATTAAAATATTCTGTTGAAATGTAAAACCGCTCTATAAAGATGAAGATAAATAACCTCCATGCTCTTTCTCTATTCTCTGTTTCACTTTTTCTTTTTTAATGACTCATTCCTTTTCCTTTGTTGGTTTTAAACTGGCAGTAAACTGTCTCCCTCAGTTCCTCTTCCCCAGACTTGAGATGTGGGGAGGTAGAATGGAAGGATGCAAAATTATTCACTCATATCAAGAGACAAAAAGCAAATGCGGAAAACTTGATAAATTGAAATGTTTCACAAATATATGATGTAATTAATGAAAAGCTTAACAGGTATGCTTAACAAATATTACATCTCATTTCTTAGGAGCTACAGTGGGCATGGAAGAGGCCCCAGCGGCAACAGATAATAGTGTAGCTAGGAATAGAAAAAAAAGAAGTGTTTATCCTAGCTATTCATATGAGTGGTTGTTGTTTGTGTGTGCAGTAGTGTTCTTTTCAACATTATTTGGCTGGTCCTGTACAGGGCAATAGCATTTATTTCAATTTATATGAGCCAGGGGGTGTGTGCATGAAATCAATTAAACAAGCAATGCATTTAATTTGGGATGGCGTTAAATTAATCTGGGCCCACGGGAGTCACAGGAATGAACACAACAACAACACAAATGGCACAATGATGCAGGCCACACAGAAGCCCCAATATTTCAACAAATCTGATTTTAGTGTTTATACAATGAATGACAGAATGCCTTCAGAACTCATATGGGTACAAAATCACCCCTATCCGACCATGATGCAAGTTGCAGAATTCGCATCAATAGGTAGCATAACCACAAGAGAAGAAAACGGCCATAATAGACATATGTTTAACAGCTATTCCAGCCTATACCCTGTGTGGGAGGGAAAAGGGAATGACCAGGAGGCCCAGGGAACAAGGGGAGTGGACACAGGAGGAAAAAGAGGGAAGTGCAACAGGAGAAATGGGAAGGACATTTTTAATTCGGACTAGATACTGTTGATGATCCTCAGCACCCACACCAAACAAACAAATGGTATGCTGACATGAGCAACATAGCAAAGCAGACAACAAACAAGAGTTTTTTCATCTGCGCGCTCATACCCCATGCCTCAGGCACCCCTAAGATATTGCTGCCACAAGAAATTCCATTTGCAGAGGCGCAATTTCTCTTACACCTTGCATGTGTAGAATCAAAAATATGTTTCAAGCACACACAGTTTCATTGGAGCTGTTACAAAATGAACGGACATGTTACTCCCGGCCACAAAGAGTAATTTGTGTAAAGGAGCCTTTTTTTGGTGATAAAGGGAATGCTACACTTGGACAATAAGTGGCAAAATGAGGTAATAATGTGTAAAGCAGAAGCACTGCGAGGGCTGTCCGAAGAAAAACTTTCCTGGGTACAGAGAACATGTGCTCCTATATGGACTGAACACATAATGAAACTTACTTTGGTTACTGCCATCGAAAAACCCTTCAAACTGCAAAAAGACATTTTTTACAAACTCTGCTTCCGTGGGGAAGATAAGAAGAACATTGGAGAAAAAAAAAACTGCTGCACAACTCTCATAATACATGACATGAAAAAAGGGACAGCGGCAATGATGGATACATACTGGGTTTGAGGCAAACTGGTGTACCTGCACCTCCCGCAATCATGCAGGGGCACGTGCCCTCTGGCAACGCTGCATTCCGCGCTAATGGTGAATACAGAAAGCCACATCCAAGGTGGAAGCACGCAAGTGGCGCCGCCAAACGAACTTTCCCCAACGCCACCTGAAGAGGATCCCATGGATACAATGGATGAAGAAGGGTTGCAGAGCACAATGTGGAGGAAGAAACGCTCATCAAATATTTCTCAGCCAAATCCTCAGAATTTCTAGCGCAGATCCTCGATAGACTCCGGTTGTTCAGCTCTGTCGAGACATTTTTTGCATCCCTCATTCCCAGCATCCAGGCAAGAGTGAATGCAAAATGGCTTCAAATAACGAGGTGAGAACTCATCCAGCTGGCCAACGACACAGAAGAAGGATTCAATGTCATCAAAGTGAAACTCAGAGCATTGCGACTAATGACTTTGCTGAACAGGTATGTGCTAGACCTGTTAACAGCAATGGATGGAGGTGTTTGCTGGAAAATCGGGGGCGCATGTTGCACTTTTGTACCCTCTGCAGATGCGGACAATGGCTCCCTAGCCATGTCATCGCAGCAGTGCACAACCTTGGAGAACGTATGAAAGATGAAGAAGGAGCGCAGCCCAGCACCTGGTTTGACAATATTTTCTCTTGGGTACCATTGTGGCTTGGAATGACAGTGAACCTCCTCATACCATTCATCGTCTTTTTGCTCCTTATTTTTTGTGTGTGCCAATTAGGACTCAGATGCTGCGCCAATGTAGTACCTAATGGTGCACTGATGATGGTAACAATAGGCCGTGCAAATGGAGTGGCGCAAATAAAGCACAAGGCTGAAGTACAAACAGGAGATAAATCAGAGGCCAAATATAGAGTGACCACCATATACAACACGGGACATAGAGTAGATCATTTATATCACACAACCATACAGGAACCCAAAGAGCTACAATGGTATAAGGAGGTATGGGTGGACCTGGAGGGTGAGGGATGGTTTATCTATATGACCTGTACCCCTGATGAATTTGCTAGGAATGGGGAGAGCCTCAGGGTGGTATGCATAGCATGGATGCCAATAAAGGGGACACCTGCATGGGATGAAGAAGTGGCTGAAGAGGAAGAATGTAAGAGGTTGGTACAGTTACAATATTTGTTACTTAAGTAATGAAAGGGGGGAATGTGTGTGAGGAGAGGGTCTTGAAACCCCCTCCAGTCTTTCTCTTCTTGGATAAGCCCAGTTGTGGCTGCTTTGGGTTCAGGGCCCCAGCCCCGGAGCACCCGCGTGGGAATGCCCCCGAACTGTAACCTCCTTAAAACAGCATATACCCAAAGTTGAACAAGACTCCATTTAGTCGATTACCGACTCCATTTTGTTATTTTATAATGGTAGGCCAGTTGTGAAATCAGAATGCAAGCCTGCAGCTCTCCCTGCCTGGCGCACACAGCAAGCAAGCTACTTCCCCCACCTCCTCCCCTATGCCATCTATGCAGTCATTTGGTTCTCATGGGAGACTAGCCGCAAGATTGCAACAAACTTTGCACAGTATCCCCTGTCTTCTGTTTTACCTCATTTGACCCTGCCACATCCCAGCACAGGGACAAACTACAGAAGCCGTTCATCTCTATAAACCTGCTCCCCACCCAACTGACCCAGGCCATAAAGAATACCATCCCCCTATTCCCTAAAACATGATCAAACACCTAGAAGCGACCCTCAAGTATGTTTAATTCATCACGCCCCAATAGAAGAAAACCAAGTGTCTTCCTGCAAGCGATTAGAAAAAGCTGCTCATTTTTTGTAGAATAATGTAAGACTTGTGGTAGAACAATCTGCATATTAGTAATGTATAATATATGTGTGATCAAAAGCATTAACGTTAGAATCCAGTTATCAAAGAGTGATATGTGTTATCATGTAATATCATGTTGTTTAATAGAAATGGATTGCAATAACGAAATGCATAACCAAACATAATGCTGTACATGCCAGCACAAAGCTACCTCGTTTTTGAGTTCAATGTAAATACATACATGATATTGTGTAAAACCAATATAGTAACCAATTACTCTGACCAGTATGTTCGTATTATGACACTATGTGTTAAGGCCGCATGTGCAGAACCTGAATCATGAACTGTTAATAGAGTATGGACAATAATTTAAGCATGCACATATTTTTTTATTATAAGTCTTTAGACGAATGTAACCAAAGTGTAATAAGCCACGTGAAAAAAGGCCTTTATATAAAACCCACTCCTGAAGGACCTGATTTTCCATGCAATGAAAAACTACATTGCAAAGGTTTTGATTCTTCTCCACCCTTCATAGTGTCAAAGCAGATTAGCAGAGATTTAATGATGTTTAAACAACCGGTCATTAACCCTCACAATACGATTTATGACCATGATGGTATGTGCCTCTTGTGACCTAGTCTTTTAATGTGTAATTCAAGCCTCAGATTTAGAGCCCTCTTTGTTGCTTATCAGATGAACATTCTAGACCACACAGTGACCTCAAAAGTCTCACCTCATTAACCAATGTATTTTATATTGTATCAACACACTTAAGCCTGCCTATCAATGGATCAAACACTGTATTTAATAGCTGTATCTTGACCTATGCCCAATGATAAATTAACCTGTATTTGAGAAACATTTTTTTCCTAAGTGTCTAAGCTCACAAGTCTCTGAGCTATTGGATGAATGGGAATGTGTGGCCACAAGGGAAAATGTCAAATGGTTATTTATTAAAGAAACAACTCGACAGTTGAAAATTCTGCATACCAATTCGATGAGCCCAGCTGACCAATTGACCCAAGAAGCATCTTCGCCACACCAAGTGCTCCTGAGCCAACCACAGCCCTCCAACCCTATGGCACCTATAGGTGTTCGCCCCTAGAGACCAATCCCAACAGTTCATGTGCCCTGTAGGCCTTCCCTCTGTTCGATGACAATAAAGCTGTATAAAAGTAATTTGTCACATGTTTTCTGCAGTGTGCTCTCAGCGCAAGCAGAGTAGATTCTGCTTGCCCTATTTTAGATAAAGCCTTGTCATATCACCAGCACGTGGTCTTGGTCTTATTCCCTCAGGGGAAGTGTCCTGATTGACTTATCAGGAGATTTGACTGCATTTTTGTGGGCCTCTCACATTCAACAACAATAAATGATGGTGTGTTTCAACAGGGTAAAGTTTTATGATGAGTTGAGGTGAGTCATTGAAGGTTCGAGAAATATTTTCTGTTGTCTGGAGATTGGTAGAGATTTGCCTAAGGGGAGGGATAAAGGGTTATGACACAGGAGAGTGGGGATAAAAAGATGGCCATGCATGTTGTGGGACAATCCACAAGATTTAATTTTCATTTTCTTGATGTTCTGGGTGTAATTCTCGGTGAATCCGGCCTTGATAAATGGCAGAATCATCATTTACAAATTAGGAAGCAGTTTTGCCTTGTTCTCTAACCCATCAAAATTAACTATTTATTTTATAAAATTTGTGATACTGTTTAAAGATTACCAATTATTTGACCAGAAGTTGGACCATCCCACCGGAAGACTCTTTGCAATGTTTTACCTGGCTCATTCTCCTGGGTAATGAGTCACAATTAGTAGTCAGGTAACAGGGCACTTGGGCCCTTCCTTCCTGGAACTACATTGTTTAGTGAAGGATCAGTGCTACGACGGGGAGTGACCACAGGAAAGGGGTGTTAAGATGGGATTGGGGTTACTGGGATGCCAATGTCTAGTACCAAAGATTCTTCTGGTGTTGAGAAAACTGTCACAGGAAATCCTTTAAAAGGAACCGATTCCATGAGGGGTGCCATTCAGGAAGCAAATGTCAGCTCAGGCGGCCGGGTTTTAAGGACTAGTAAAGTGGGCACTGTGATGATTGGCAAAGCTGTGGAGTTGAAAGAGTGATGGCAGCGACATTTGTGAGCGCTGGGGTGAGGGTGATATGGCACAAGTGATGGTATGCAGTGGTAATAGTTATGAGTTCTTTATGTTGGTATTCTGCTCCGATAATAAGTGACTAAATATTCATAACACATGCAATGATAAAAAGACAGATTCCCCTGATCCGGTTTTGCATAATGACTCTGAATTGTTTAATGATTTAAAAACTAAAATACCTGCAAATGAACATGAGGCAGAAATTGCTAATACATCTAAAAAAGAGGTTTGGTTTAACCTGGAGTTGAATCAAATGTTGGAAATGTGTACAGATGACAAAGGAAAACAAGAAAAACATGTAATTCCAAAGGAACAAAGAGACAGATTTAAGAAAGACAACTTATGCACGGATACAAAAATTAATGAAGGACTAGATGTGGATGTTAGAACACCCTCCCTAGACAATCAAGATGCTAATAAAATACAGGCAGGAAAAATAAGTACTAAAAAGGAGGGTACAGATCAGTCACCTGAAAAGTTCTTTGAGCCAAATACCCACACATGCCCAGAGTTAGAAAATGACAACTTATCAGGTGATGTTTATACGCATATTCAGTTGGAGAATTGTAGTGTGGGCTCTGATGAGCCCCGAATGGAAGGGCGGACAGTGGCCACACAACAAATGACGTCTGAATATGGAGAGATAAGTAAGATTCCTCAAATGGAAATGGGCAGAAAGGAGGGAAAAATGTCCTTTCATTTACAGATGTGCTTAGCCAAGAAGGGTCTGAGAAAGGTGAATCCTGAAATCAGTAAGAATTTGCACTTTTTGTGTGTATTAGAAGAAGGTGAAGACGGATATTATGCTCCCATTAATGTGGAAGAGATGTGCAATACATTTGCAATGATTGACTCAGGCGCACAGGCCACTATTATTTACAAAGAATCGGTAAAAAGTATCAATGAAGGGAGATCTCCACAGAATCAGATCAAAGTGAGACAGAGTGAAGGGCCGGTACATAACTTTAACGGTGAGGAGGTGCCTATCGAGGGTGTCACTGAAGTTGACATAAAGATAGGAAAACACAGAATGAAACAGGAAATATTGATCACATCTACTTGTGAAATTCCATTCTTGATGGGAACAGATTGCCTGAAAAGGTTGTCTCCTCTCATTGATGGGGTAATGGGGTTATGTGGTCTTTAACCAAAAAACCATTACGGTCTGAGAAAATAAAGTCACAAAACAGCAGTGTAAATGAATTCCATAGTGTCACCGTTATTTTGAAGAGTCGGGACAAAATGCAAAATGAAAGAGAAAAACAATATGTGCAGATTTATTTGGACCCTAGGAAGAAATGGCAAACTGAAATAGATGAACACACATTGCGCTTCTATTTAAAAGAGAAGAAGTGCAAACAGAACACCATCCCTGAAGCAGACACAGAGAAACACATCACCACTTTTGCGGAAATACATATGGAGGATGAGCAGCCATGGATTCACATTGGTATAAACGGCCATTCTAAAATGATAAAAGTCACTTTGGGGCTTGAACAGGAAAGGAGTTTTATTAACGAGAAACTACTGCAGATAATAATGGAAAGGGAGGAGATCACGAAATTTAGAATTAAAAAACAATATATCTCTGGTTTGGACAATCCAGATTTTGAAAATAGAATTGCAGGAAGGTGCATGCTAAGGATTAATGTTGGACAAAAACAATTTACCACAATGTGTGGATAGTGAGTGGAACACAAAATGATTTTTATCTGGGCAATGATATCATGCACAGAATGTGCATGGTGTTAGATTTCCTTAACCAAAAAATATGGTTCTGGCTAGGCGGGCCTGCGTCTGAATTTGAAGACAAAAGAAAGGCTTTTCATTGTGCACAATTAGTGCCAGATGCAATTGAACTACAGGTGAAGAAGGATATTACTATCCCTGCATTCACCAAGCAGGTTGATATAACACTAAAGCGTAAGAATGGACAGCAAATGAAGGATTCTGATGCATTTATGTGCTTGAATGAATCCATGGAACAGCAAGGGCTGGATTATGAATATACCCCATTGATAGATGTTGGGGAGGGGTCCGTCAAAATTATGGTGGATAATAAAGGATATCAAGATGTTCATTTAGAATAGAATTCCGTGCTAGTAATGGCCATACAAAAATCACATTATACTGCAGATTTCAACAATATGGTGATTGGAAATAATCCCTGGAGTTATGTAGATGCACAGGGTGTGTTGCCAGAATACCTGGATTCTCAACCCAAAGGGATGTTCAAAATTCATTCCGTCTACCCTTGTGATTCCAAGGAGACAGTATGCTGTCACCAGGTGAATTGAGTAGTATTTGACTTAAATGAAAATGAAACAGGAAATCAGCACATTGAAATAGAGGCCTATATGCCAAAATATTTAAAGGTGGCAGTTTTGCAGAGAGATACAGCCACGCAGTTTTGAAGAAAGCACAGAGGTTCCTCCATTGGAGGATTTTCCAGAATTTTCAAAAATAGTAAAGGAGCAGATTCTGTTAGCAGATGCATGTGATAGCGAAAAGGATAAGAATGAATTGAGAAACATATTTATGGAATTTAAGGAAGGTTTTGCCAAAGATGCATATGATTGTGGCCTAACAGATTTACATGTTGCCACATTACCAGAGGGGTGTTGTAGAAATCCAGTATTTGTGCGCCCATATCAATTGCCACTGGCATGCTTAGAGTCATTGGCAGAGATAATTAAAAACTTGGAGTCTAGGGGAATTATCAGACCCATTCATAGTACCTCTAACACTCATATTTTGGGAGTATTAAAGCCAAATGGTCCATGGTGTCAGTGTGCAGACCTGAGGGAATTAAATAAAAGAGTGCCAGCGTCTAGATGGCCGCTGCCATTCATTGATCAAGGCCTTGCTCTAGTGCATGGGTGAAAGGTTTTTACCACATTAGATCTTACATCTGGGTACTGGTGTGTGCCATTGGCAGAGGACATTCAGAATTTAGTTGCATTTTCATTTGATACAACGAAATAAGCTTGATCTAGAACACCATTTGGGTATGTCAATAGTGGGAGCAAATTTGGCATATTTTTGAGAAAAGCTATGCCAAATGCAGCAGAAAGAGGGGCCATAGTCTATGTAGATGATGTCCTGATAAAAATTTAAAACTTAAAAAGTCATTTTGATGAAATTAGACATGTACTTAACCAATTGCAAAAGGCAGGTGACAAAGTATATATACAGAAAGCCCAATGGTGCAAGAAAAAGGTGAATTTCATAGGCCATGAAGTAACTGAACATGAGTTAAATCAACAAAAGAAAATGGTGGAGTCCATATAGAAATTGAAAAATCCTAGAAACATGAAAGGTTTAAAAGGTTTGTTAGGAATGACGGGATATAACAGGAAATGTATTGAAAATTATGCTGAAATCACTCAACCATTGGCTGAATTATTGAAGCTGAATACGCCCTGGAAATGGGAAAAGGAGCAATCTAAAGGAGTTGCTAAATTGAAAGAATGCCTCATAAAGGCACCATGCTTGGCGTATCCAATAAAGAACAGAGATTTCTTCATACAAATATGATTCACTGAGCATTGTATGTCAGCAGTGTTATCTCAAAAACATGATTTGAAACATAAAACTATTGCTTATGCAGGTTGAAATTAAATTCAGTGAATGTGAAAAGGCTCTTCAGACCGCTGTGTGGGCATTGCAACATTTTCGTCCCATTGTTCAAGGGGTGAAAGTAATCATTGAGACAAATCATCAACCATTGCAGTTTTTACAGAGTAAAAGGATTAGATCAGGCAATGTAGCACAGTCCAGAATTACGTCATGGACATTGGCATTGCAAGGCTTTCCTGTGGAAGTAAAATATGGCCAAAATAAAAAGAACCCAATTGCTCAAGGGTTAGCAGATTTACATGACTGTGCAGCCGAATGCGTATCAGACGAAGTAGAGGTGGAGTCCAGTTTGCAGGAATTTGAACAATCACCACACAAAGCTTTTGATGAAAATACATGCAAGGAATTGACAATTGTATATGTCGATGAATGTGCTTTTC